>NC_134355.1:208667421-208974921 GCF_048569485.1 Anomaloglossus baeobatrachus | reverse complement strand
AGTAGGGTCCTGTGTTTCTTGTCAGTCTGGCAACTGTCTCCACTCACACTTGATAATAGAGAATCCCTCTTCTGTGGACACTGACCATATGTGATGGTCATAAACATCCCAGAGGATACTGACAGCTTGAGACATTCTTAACTTAAGAACAGAGTTGAGCGATGTTCGATTCGAACGGTTCGCCAATTTCAAATTCAATAATTTTGGTCGGTGTTCGAGTCCTTCGACGAACTCGAACGATTTGCTTCAAGTTCGGCTGTTCGAGTTACCGTTCGATAATGGTTCGATCATAAAAAGCGTAGCTAGTTACTAGCTGGCTTCTCACTGTAATAGTGTCAGTCACTGTTAATAATGATATTATCAAAATTCAGTGTACAGTGTGTGGGGGGGACGGGGTTTAGATCAGTGCTGCTGAGTGCTGAAAGAATGGCGATCGCCATTTTTTTTTCCTAACCGCGCATACAGTGGGGTGGGCCAGGCTGTCAGCCAATCACAGACACACACACAGCAAAGTGGATTTTTGCCAGACAAGTGTGATGCCCTGGACTAGCCAGGTAGTGACAGGTAGACCCCCGCATTACACCTGACCCACAATAAGGTGTCATCAGCCAAATTTTAAACCCTAGTCACCTCTCTCAGTGCTTGATGGACACACCAGGGGGCGGAGCCAGGTGGTTGGCCACGCCCACCGAGGGGGTTCAGAGGGCCTGAGGCAGGAAAAACACAGTCAGTCAGTCAGTCAGTCAGTCAGTGAGTAGTCAGTGGTCAGTAGTGGAAGCAGTAACATAACCTAAAAAACTTTCCAGGAACGGAAAGGTCCACAAGCAATAAAACCTACAATTGTAACTCCACTACAGAAAGATATATGAGGTGTGAAAATGAGGGGGTACAGAGAAAAGGACCACAAGATTATCAATGTTCAATACAAAAGTATATTTATTAAGTACAAAGTGAACAAGGTGCACAGTGGTAGCAGGCAGAGATGGAAAAACCTGCACAAAAAGCAACCCACAACAATACCTGGACTGGCCACAAGATGGCAATAACACCTGCTGATAGGCTACACTATAAACATAAGATATAACCTCAAAATAAAGTAGCCCAAAATCACCAAAGAGGGAAAAATTATGGAGAATAAGTGGTAAAGAGATCTGTAAGATCTCATGAATGGTCCCTCAATGAAGACAGCATATATAACCTAATGTATATTACCTTGCGTCATATCGGAGCAGGGAAAGGCTGACAGTCCAGGCGTGGGGGCGCGTTTCACCAGAAGGCTTCGTCAGGAGACGTGGCTAAGAGCAAATTGGCACGCACAACGTCATGTTGCCACGCCCACCGAAGGACACGTCGAGCCCGTGAGGCATGATTGTGAGGAGGAAGTGACTTCATCCCCACGTTCAGCCCAGGGGCGTGCCTGAGTCCGAGCCGCAGGGGGGCCAGGCAGCGCATGATTGAGGCGCGTCTGTGCTGAATAGATAATACTGCCGTGCTGCAGAGAAGGGGAGAGACCAAATATGCACACCCACTCCTCGTCATTAAGGGCTGCTGACACGGCCGTACAAGTAAACAAATGAGCGTACAAAGTAAGTCAGCGTGTGAGCATTTATCAACAGTGGGAGATAGTACAAAATAGTAGTGGAAGCAGGCCTGTGCTCAGGTCTGCGGCAGTCTGACAGGTGCTGGGGTTGGAGCCCTGGTACCCTGGCTAGGAGGCAAATGGTGGCCTTAGCCTGCAGGAGCTGGAAAGACGGCTCGGTGGAACCGTGGTGGACTGGGACAAGGTAGTAGCCCGCCGGTACCTACCCGGGGAACCGACTCGAAACCGGAGCACAAGATGGGGTACTCAGACCCTGAAACGAGGTCCAGAATCCACTGGACTGAGTTAATTAACTGATTGACTATAGGTCCTTTCCCACCCAAGTCCCGACTGAAGACAACAGCCCACCGAGGGAGATAGAAAGCCACCGCACAGGCAGAGAGATCCCACGGGCCAGCGTCTGCGGGCAAAAGGGTTCTCACGACATCTACCAAGCCGGAGAGTGGACTCCTGACGCTGAAGCGCAGGCAGCCCAAGTACACAACATGGTGCAGGAGAAAGGCCAAGACCACCGAACCGGGTGGGGGACCAGACGCAGCCGGCTGCAGGCACCAACCACCATCAACTTGGTTGACCAGAGACTTGTGTGTGTCAATAACTGAGTACAACAGTTCCATCTGGCCGCGCACCGCCCTGCACCGCCCAGCTCTCCCCAATGGGTCCCGGGGCCATCATCCCTACCCACGGAGGGGTTAACATTTTGCTGCTCTACCATCTCCCCCGGGTGCCCCGTAATCGCAGCGGTGGTGTCCCATTTCACCACAACCCGTGGGTGGTGTCACGAACTCAAACACGGCTCCGGCCGTGCACCTAACTACCCCCCTCTAAAAGCGCCAGCACCCCTTTCAGAGCGAAGTGACCCCAGGTCCGGAGGCGCTCGAGCCACCCACCAGCGAGCCCGGACCCGAGCGGCTGGGCTGCAACCGAGCGCGGGACGGTACACAAGCAAGGGCATGTGTCATAGGCTGTGCATGTCACATGTCCTTGCCCTATAAGTCCTGGACATTTTCCCCTTCGCCGCCATTATCTCTCTGCTGCAGGAGGGTGACAGTCACCCGCTCCCGCTCCTGCTGCTGCTGCTGTGTGCGCTATAGACATACAGTGCAATCTACACATCACTTTAGGTATTAGGGACTACTTGTAATGTCAGCCCTTTTCAGGGCTACATTACAGCCGTTCATAGCCCTTGTTGCTAGGCAGGTCTGTGCCAGCGCTGTGCAGGGGTTTATATCACAGCGTCTGGCTAAGGCTGCTTTCACACATCCGGTTTTTGCTGTGCGGCACAATCCGGCTCTTTGCAGAAAAAACGCAACCGTTTTTTTTGCCGCCGGTTGCGATTTTTCCGCATAGACTTTCATTAGTGCCAGATTGTGCCAAATGGCCTTGCGTTCGATCAGGTTTTTGCGGGATGCGGCATATTTAGCCCATGCGGCGGCCGGATAGAACGTTGCCTGGCACGTTTTTTTGTCCAGCGAAAAAAAAACGCATCGCGCCGCATCCGGCCGATGCAGCGCTTTTTCCAATACATGTCTATGGACGCCGGATGCGGCCGCCGTAAGCGTTTGTTTGCACTGCAACCGGCAAAAACCGGACGGGCCGCATGTAAAAACGTATGCAAAGGATACGTTTTTTTCGCCGCATCCGTTGCATATGTTTTAGAGCCGGATTAAGCCGCACTGCTAAAACCGGATGTGTGAAAGCAGCCTCAATCAGCTCAGGCAATTCCTTGGGGCATAGTTTCATTGTCAGGGATAAAAAGTGAGGCTTCCTCTGCTGACAAGCAAGCTACAGCACCTGTACACCACCTGTCCACTTTTGCTATGCAATTTTTATTGCAAAAAGTGCTGCCATTTTTAGGGCCATACTTTCATTGTCTGGGATACTACGTGAGGGTTCCTCTACTGACAATTTTGCTATAACACCTCTGCATTGTACAGCACCTGTCCATTTTTGCTATGCAATTTTAATTGCAAAAAGGGCTACCATATTTAGGGCCATACTTTCATTGTCTGGGATACTACGTTAGGGTTCCTCTGCTGTCAAGCAAGCTACACCACCTGTCCATTTTTACTATGCAATTTTAATTGCGAAAAGTGCTGCCATTTTTAGGGCCATACTTTCATTGTCTGTGATAGTCAGTGTTGGTTCTTCAGCTGTCAATAAAGCTAGACCACCTCTGCAATCTCCACCACCTCTCCATTTTTGGTACGACATTTTAAGTGTCCAATTTGTTCACAAACAAAATGAGTGGCAAAAGGGCTGATGCTGGTGGAAAAGGGAACAAGCGTGTTGGAAAGAGAAAAAAAGTTTGTGTCCGTGGGGTAGGAGGTAAAGCAACAGTAACATCTGCTCAAGAAAGGCCATCTTCCAGTCAAAGTAAGAGGTCTACCACTTTCCGTGGACAATCTGATGTGATCCCTTTTTTATGGAACCGAACAACTCTACCAAAGGTAGATGATGCACAAAAAAAGCACATGCTTGAATGGATCTCAAGTGCTCCATCAAGTGGCCTCTCCTCCACCTCAACTTCAACATCCCAAAGACTCCAGTTCTCTGAGTTGTCACCCCAATCACACTTACTTTCTAACAGCTCTCAAGTCTCCACCCGCCCTGCAGAGTATGGGGTAACAGAGATGATTGAGTCTGCAGAGCTGTTCAGTCACACTATAGCCTGGGAATCAGAGGTCTGCCCCAAATATACAGTGAATCCAGACAAGGAAATGATCTGCAGTGATGGCCAGAAGCTTTGTGAGTCATATTCAGGCCCTGATGAAGAAGGTTCTGAGCATAATGTAGACCTTCATTCCCAAACTGTAACGCCTCTTGGTGGAGACAATGAGGAACATTCTGATGACGATCAGACTCAGATACCTGATTGTAATGTTATCTTAACTATTTGGTCACGGCAGGAAGAGGTTAGGTCTGAGGGCGAGGGGAGTGCAAACACACAGGGTGATGATGAGGTTGTAGATCCCACTTACTGTCAACCCACAGTCAGGCACTCTATGAGGTCAGCAGAGGCGGTGGAGGAGGATGTGACTGACGACAAGGTTAGCTTGCACCTTCCTGGTCAGAGACGGAGTACTGGAAGCACGTCAACAACTGCATCCTCAGCCATAGCTCTGCCTCTGAGCACAAGTAGGGGTGGCTCTGCAGGTCGCATGGGCTCTAAGCCTTGCCTAGCCTGGGCCTTTTTTGACATCGCAAAGGATCTCCCAACTCATGTCATCTGTAAGATTTTGTCGCCAATCTCTAAGTAGGGGCCAAAACCTCACTAGTTTGACTACTTCGTCCATGAACCATTGGATATCAAGCATAAGTCCCAGTGGGAAGCTCACTGTGCTACAATTTGGTCTAACGGAGCACGCCAACCACCATCTGCCCCTGCAAGTGAATCTGCGCACTCTTCGTCCTCTATGACTGTGGGGACAGCAGTCCCACATGCTTTGCGACGCAGACCTTCCACCTCTTTAACCGCAACAGGCAGTGTGATTGGCAGGTCGTCAGTTGTTTTGGAAGTGGAAACAGCTGCTGGTGTTGAACTCTATCAGACATCGAGAGCACCAACTTTGGATGAAGGCAACATTATGCCTCCACCTGCACTTTCCTCACAGACCAGCAGTTTTCCAGGGACACCATACTCAACACCATCTCAGCACAGCAGCCAGCCCTCGGTCCCTCAGATGTGGACAAATAAAAGACCATTTCCTCCTAGCCATGACAAAGCTAAGAGGTTTGCAAAACAAGGAAGCCACGGAGACACCATCACATGTTTCGCAACGCTGGCAGGTAACTAGCCAGGTCTTTCACAGGGAAGGAAAAACCACGAGAAGGGCAGTCTCCAGTCAAGGAAACCACCTATGCCAAAACATGGTATCCATCCACAGACAGCTGTTTTGGGGTATTTGCCCCTCATCAGTGTGGAGTAGGAAACTGGCTAGTGGGAGCAGTGCCTAGTAGAAGACTATATAGGTAAGGATGGTTGACCTTAGGGAGATCAACATCCAGCACCGCGGAGCACCATCACGTGTTTTCTCAACGCAGTGATTCTAGAGCAATGCCCCCTGGGAAATATGCAAAACAAGAAAGCCGCGGAGACACCATCACATGTTTCTCAACACTGGCAGGTAACTAGCCAGGTCAAGCCACCGCCTGAAATGGGATGTGTCAACACGCTGGAATTCGACTCTCCACATGTTGCAGTGACTGTGGCATCACCAGAGACACCTGGTGCAAAATGTTATGACGTATAGCCTTGGCCAACGAGATGCAGAGGTGGGGCAGATCACGCTGATGGAGTGGTCTCAGATCAAGGACCTATGCACCCTTCTGCACAGTTTCGACATGGCGACGAAGATGTTTAGCGCCGACAATGCCATTATCAGCATGACAATTCCAGTCATTTACATGCTGGAGCACACTCTAAACAGTATTCGGAGTCAGGTGGTGGGACAAGAGGAAGGGGAGGAAGTACAGGAGGATTCATATGCGGAAGGGATACCAAGATCTACAAGGTCCATACGTTCAGCATCACCAAGGCGGCAGGCATTGGACGGTGGAGGAGAGCGATTAACAAGGGCGCATGGTAGCAGCCAAACTGTTGAGGAAGGTGCAGGAGCCCAGGAAGAAATGGAGGACGAACTGGCGATGGGCCATTTTTTGGAAAAAAGGGAGACTCTGGTTGGAGTCCCGTTTTTGTTTTTTTAAAAATGTTCCAAGATGAACAAGTCATGGATCAGCAAGGACTTTTCTACCCCTGTGTTATCCTGGGGAGAGTAAATGCTTGTAGATTTGGATTGTGCTTCATGCAAATCAACATGTCAAGTTTGCAACTGGGGGACAAGTGATGCCACTTAAGTGGTGTCTGTGGCCCAATTTTTGGAAAAAAAGGAGACTGGTTGGAGTCCCCTTGCGATGTTTTACATGATTTTAGAAGGGCATGACATGCCTATATCTGTGTCTCCTCCTCCTTTTACTCATCCAGCTCTTTTGTTTTCGCATGAATATTGTCACTTTTCCATGTGTTTGTGGTGTCTTGTGAGTTGTTTGTCACCTTTTGGACACCTTAGAAGGTGTTTTCTATGTGTTTGTATGTGTTTGTGTTTGCCTCCCATTGTTTTCAATAGGGTTCGAAGGTGTTCGTCGAACGTTCGTCGAACGTTCGCCGAACTGAGCCGCCGTTCGACGAACCGAACCAAACTCGAACACTAGGGGGGGTGTCTCATCTCTACTTAAGAATATTAGATATTTAAAATTAAAGATAGATTTTAAATCAAATTTAAAAGGTTCTCTATTTTAAATAAAAGAGATTCTTCGACCCAGTGCTACCAAAGACCCAGTCCAAGTGTCCCTAACTTATAAGGATAAACTTTATGCAAAAATGGAATACTCGGAGACCTACTATTGGTTAGAATGGTTGAAATACAATGGATCCTCCTATATTCTCAGACCTCCCTGCGCTCCCATTTTTTACTTAATACTTGATTTTTATTTATTTTGAGTGTTTATAATTATCTCTATTGAAAAAATAAAAAGTGAAAATTTTATGTCCTTCTGTTACGGGGGCTGTCAGATAGTATATAACCTCAGACTATCTGACAGTCAGGGTCCACTGTGCAAGGAACCTGCTGCTGATAATGGCAGAGGATAGGGGGAACTTGTACCACAGAAGCAGTACTGACACTGTTACGTCACAATGACACTAAGGCCAAAGACGGCGTACACTGTTTAATTCACAGCGACTACCGAATTAGCATAAATGCAAATGAGGGATATGCAAAACAACTAATGGAGACTACAAAAGTAACCAAAAGGGATGTAGTAGAGTCTGTTAGCTGCACAGAGCTCTACATAAACGTTCGATTACTGACCGTAACCACACACAGTGACTTGTACCTCTGTTAATTCACAGAGGAATATATGTGTGATACACAGGTAACAACACACTCATACAGAGAGTGCAAAGTAATGTCTCCGTTAATGGTCACGGAGACAAAGATCACTTGTGCAAGAGCACAGGAAAGTACTTAATGTTTACTAGCTAACCGCTAGCAACCAAGGGCAAAGCTCTCCAACCTAAGAGCTGGGGTGAAACTACAAGTCCTAGCGCTACCATGTGCAGCAAGCACCTGCCTAAGTCCGCTCCACTAATGTGCGAGGATACGGACAGCAGCTATGCTGCAGGGTATAGCAACGCTATCCTACCGATAGAGCTCACCTACTTGTGACTGAAGTAGTGCAGGGAAGGGACATGCATGGAGCGTCTACTCTCATGCAAGCACCAAGGGGAATGGACGCTGAGCAACGTGTATCAGGGCTTTTTATTCTCTGTGCCTGTGTGATCACACAGCCAATCAGCTACCAGAACGTCAGAGACATGTGACATCGCATCAACGACGACGTCACCCGCGACCAATCAGCGTTCTCCACGTTGCGTGACATCATCTGCGACCAATCAGCGTTCTCCACGTAGCGCGACGTCACCCGCGATTGCAACAGCGTTCTACTTCAGATCGCAACATCGTCACACTTTCAGATCTCAGTCAAGAGTGCTACAGTGATCTGGGACTGACAGGACGCTGCAACAGAGCACCAGAAGAAGGCAAAGGAGAACGCGATGTATCAGAAGCAGAACTCGTAACACCTTCCTTTTGCTCTATTAATCCTATTTTACATATCAAATTTTGATTCTCAAAAACTTGGAGTGGCGCAGATTTTTATAAAATTTTAATTTTATATTTTTATATTAATTTTCCCTTGGCAAATTAAGGGTGTTTATCAGTATCTAGCTACCAACCAAGTTATACAGATTTTAGCGCTGGTATTATCTTTTTAGATATACTATTGCAGTTAAATAACATCTCCCTTTAATCATTTAAATTCCATAAGTGTTCAGCTTTGTTTGTGCCTGAGATTTTTTCTCTTTAAAAATTTGTTTAACTCCAATTTATCAAATAATTTAATATTGGAATATAAATGACACGGGCTCTAATTCCAACCATACATCATTTGAATTTTCTTGTGCCTTAATAATTTCTTCAAGTATTCTACTTACTTGTAACTCATAAACAACAATAGTACAGGGACCCAAGGCAATTATCATTATGTAAGTGTGCAACAACTTTGAGGAATATATGGGTACAAGAAGGGAAAGTCTTTAATTTTTGCACATTAATAAACCATCATCTGAAGCCAGAATCATGCCAAATAAATTTTTTTTTATTGAAGTATTGCTTCAAGACAGTCAAAATTAAATACAGCAAAATATCAGAAGAGAGGGTATGGTGCAGAGGGAAAAAAGGGTGAGACCCCACATGCCCCTGGATATGTGTTCAAAGCAGGCTAAGGGGAAGTACATCAATTCATCATAGGGATATGTATAACGGTGCAACATGGCCCCAATACAATCTGATTACACTTGGTAACCTCACAATGAACGAACCACTCACCCATGCCGGTAAAGTGACACACCAGGGTTGCACGTGGGGACCAGCGTCCCGACACGTGTTTCACGTCTCCAACGCTTCTTCGGAGCGTTGGAGACGTGAAACACGTGTCGGGACGCTGGTCCCCACGTGCAGCCCTGGTGTGTCACTTTACCGGCATGGGTGAGTGGTTCGTTCATTGTGAGGTTACCAAGTGTAATCAGATTGTATTGGGGCCATGTTGCACCGTTATACATATCCCTATGATGAATTGATGTACTTCCCCTTAGCCTGCTTTGAACACATATCCAGGGGCATGTGGGGTCTCACCCTTTTTTCCCTCTGCACCATACCCTCTCTTCTGATATTTTGCTGTATTTAATTTTGACTGTCTTGAAGCAATACTTCAATAAACATTTTTTTTTATTTGGCATGATTCTGGCTTCAGATGATGGTTTATTAATGTGCAAAAATTAAAGACTTTCCCTTCTTGTACCCTTGTAACTCATGTTCTGTCTATATGTTCTCTTGTATATCTGGCTTTTCATGACTGTTCTTTCAATCAACTTTCGCGCAAATGGATTGAGATCTTTTATCACTGTAAATAAATCAAAGGAAGAAGTGGGAGAAAACATAAAGCCTAAGTGAAGAGATTCTTCCTGGGCTGGAGATAAAACCATATTAAATAGAAAAATTACCTAGAATTTAGAAGATCCCATTGTGGGGCTTTCCGTTTACCATCCCTATGTGTGTAATGATGTGTGTAATGATTTTCACTCTTTTGTGTCCTGTTATGTGTATGTATGACAGCCATTAACTAATTCCGTATTGTTTCCACCAGATATAATGATAGATATTGAAGTCCTTTAAATCATGTTGAGAATATTTAAGTTTTAACTTGTGTGCTTCCTTTCCAACGCCCAGAATTGTTTTTAAATTTCAGCTTTATATTGTTCCTTAGTAGGGATGAGCGAATGTATTCCCCACTATTCGGTATCGGGCGAATAATGGGGTATTCGAGGTATTCGCTATCCGACAGCTAATATGGTATACTCTTCAATACTTTAATTTTCATTTCTGCCTTCCTGGCGCCTTTTTCCAGCCAATGAACACATCTGACATTGCTTGCCTTCACAGTAATGCCGCAGCCATCTTTGTTGTGGTGTTACTGTGATTGGCATTGCCGCACAGCGTCATAGGGGCTATATAAGGCTGCTGCCATTTTGTGCACGCATTCATTCCTTAGCTGGCGGTGTAGAAACACTGTACTGTGTGCGGGAGAGCGTTTCTACAGCCAACTAATACTAGTCCTTTTAAGGGCTAAAGATATTTAGTATTAACTGCTAGCGGCTGTGTAAATCATACAAATCAGGTATAGGGACAGTGCAGTGCGTTGTTTGATATAGCGTTACTGCTGCAAAATCCAAAATAATCCTTTTAAGGGCTGAAGATAGTGTGCATTAGCTTCTAGCAGCTGTGTAAATCGTAGAAATAGCTACAGGGTCAGTGTTAGTGCATTGCTTAGTTAGGTGAGAGCCGTTCCTGTTTTAAACCACCCAAAAAATAAAATCCTCTTATTAGTGCTGCATACGGTCTGTTACTGCAGTGTGTGATATAGGGAGAGCTTATTCACAGGCAGGGAGAGATTTAAAGCTAAAGACCATGGTCTGTGTGATTCCCTAAGTGGGATTTCTAAGTGGGCAATCAGAAATATTCCAGAAATGTCCCAGAAGTGACCAGAAGGTGAGCAATACCTCTTTAACTGTGTGTCTTTCGCTTGCATTTTATCTTTTTTTTTTTTTTTTGTTCTCTTTCTTATTCCCACTTGTAAACCTTATTCTCACCATGTTCACCTATGCCCTCACAGTCTTTGCTCCTCTCCTCCTCACTCTCCTTCGCTATCCCCAAACCCCAGCACTCTCCAAACAAATATTTATCTCCCCTTCCCTCTTACCTGCCCACCTGTCCTCATCTGCTGACCTGCTCCTAAATCTCAGATCTCTCTTAATATCACAGAGACCATGCTGTCCACTCTCCTTCTCCCACCTGCTCTCCCTTTCTCTACTTCTTCTCACTGCTGGCGACATATCTCCCAATCCTGGCCCCCCGGAGATGGGATACTCCTCTCTATCACCCCCCTATCGCCCCCCACCTAGTAGTAACTACCGCAACCACTCCAATATAAAATCCATTCCCCTCTCACCCACTCCACCGCCCCCTCTCTCTGGAGCGCTCCAGAATGCCCGCTCTGTCTGTAATAAACTGCACATCATTCACGATCTTTTTACCTCCAGCAAACTATCCTTTCTGGGCCTCACCGAAACATGGCTGACACCCTCCAACACTGCCTCCCCTGCTGCACTATGCTACGGCAGCCTCCACTTCACCCACACTCCTCGCCCTGGCAATAGACAGGGTGGAGGAGTGGGCCTCCTTCTTTTTAACAACTACTGCTTTAACCCAATCCCACCTCTACCCTCCCTTGTCCTGCCTTCCTTTGAAGTGCACTCTGTCCGCATCTATTCTCTCCCAAACCTCCAAGTGGCCGTCATATATAGACACCCGGGCCCAACCACTGCCTTTATTGACCAGTTTTCTGCCTGGCTTCTATACTTTCTCTCTGCTGATATTCCCACTATCATCATGGGTGACTTCAACATCCCCACTGACACCCGCCAGCCAGTGGCCTCCAAACTCCTCTCCCTCGCTTCATCTTTTGGTCTAACTCAGTGGTCCGCCTCTGCCACCCATAAAGATGGACACACATTAGACCTTATCTTCACCCGTCTCTGCTCTCTATCTAACCTCACTACCTCCCCTCTCCCCTTATCTGACCACCATCTACTGACCTTTTTAACCCTGTCCACCTCACCTGCCCCCCCTGTCCAGCACCTAGCACACCCCCGCAGAAACCTTGCACACATCTACATACACACCCTTTCTGACTATTGTACCACTGTCCTCCATATCTTCACTCCACGACACAAACAGCGCCACCACTTTCTACAACACCACTCTCACATCAGCTATTGATTCAGTCGCTCCCCTTGTGCATGGCAGAGTGAGACCAGTCAATAGACAGCCCTGGCACAACAGCCTCACTAAAAAACTACGGCAAGTGTCTAGGGCTGCAGAGCGGCGCTGGAAGAAAACGCACTCCCAGGAACACTTCACCACATTCAAAAATGCTATTCACACATTTTGCTTGGCCCTCACCTCCGCCAAACAGGATTACTTCAGAAACCTCATATCCTCTTTAACACACAACCCCAAACAGCTATTTAATACTTTTACCTCCCTCCTTCGCCCACTGCTGCCCCCTCCAACCTTCCTCATCTCCGCAGAAGAATTTGCTACACATTTCAAAGAAAAGATCGACCAAACCAGACAAGTCTTTTCTACTCAACCACCACAACCCCTTCATATAACAGACCACTGCCCCTCCCCCATAAACTTCCTCCCCAGCATCACCGAAGGAGAGCTTGCACATCTTCTCTCAAAAGCGCACCTCACCACCTGCGCACTTGACCCCATCCCATCCCACCTCCTCCCCAACCTCACCACTATCCTTATTCCAGTCTTAACCCATCTCTTCAACCTATCTTTAACAACTGGTACCTTCCCTTCTGCCTTTAAACATGCAACAGTCACACCCATCCTAAAGAAACCTTCCCTTGACCCAACCTCTGCTACCAGCTACCGCCCCATATCACTACTCCCACTTGCCTCAAAACTCCTGGAGCAGCATGTCCATGCTGAACTTTCCTCCCACCTCTCCTCTAACTCTCTCTTTGACAACCTACAGTCCGGCTTCTGTCCTCATCATTCTACCGAAACTGCCCTGACTAAAATCACAAATGACTTACTGCCAAAGCTAACAACCACTTCTCTATACTCCTACTTCTTGACCTATCCTCAGCCTTTGACACTGTCGACCACTCCCTGCTACTACAGATTCTCTCTTCCCTTGGTGTCAGAGACCTCGCCCTCTCTTGGATCTCTTCATACCTCTCCAACCGAACTTTTAGTGTCTCCCACTCCCACACAACCTCTTCATCCCGCCATCTCTCTGTTGGCGTCCCTTAAGGCTCTGTCCTGGAACCCTTACTGTTTTCCATCTATACATTTGGCCTGGGACAACTCATAAAGTCCCATGGCTTCCGGTACCACCTATATGCCGATGACACTCAGATCTACCTCTCTGGCCCAGATGTCAATTCTCTGCTGTCCAGAATCCCAGAGTGCCTATCGGCTATATCTTCCTTCTTTTCCTATCGCTTCCTAAAGCTCAATGTTGCCAAAACTGAACTGATCATCTTTCCTCCATCTCACCTACACTCTCCACCTGAACTATTTATTACAATAAATAACATCACGCTCTCGCCAGTACCCAAAGTTCGCTGCCTCGGAGTGACCTTTGACTCTGCCTTGTCCTTCATACCACACATCCAATCCCTCATCACCTCCTGCCGTCTTCAACTCAAAAATATTTCCAGAATCCGCCCTTTCCTCAATTCCCAATCGACAAAAATGCTAGTGCATGCTCTCATAATCTCCCGCCTCGACTACTGCAACATCCTCCTCTGTGGTCTCCCTGCTTACATGATCGCCCCTCTCCAGTCCATCCTTAACTCTGCTGCCCGAATGATCCACCTCTCTCCTCAATACCACCGCGCTTCTTCTCTCTGCAAATCCCTCCATTGGCTCCCAATCTTTTATCGTATCCAATTCAAACTACTAACACTGACCTACAAATCCACCCTAATCTCTCGCTACACTCCA
The DNA here is from genome assembly GCF_048569485.1 of Anomaloglossus baeobatrachus. Lineage (NCBI taxonomy): Eukaryota > Metazoa > Chordata > Amphibia > Anura > Aromobatidae > Anomaloglossus > Anomaloglossus baeobatrachus. The sequence goes on along the minus strand of NC_134355.1, from coordinate 208,961,115 downwards.
AAACGTAATCTCCGGTCCTCCCAAGATCTCCTTCTCTCCTCCTCTTTCATTCGCTCCTCACGCAACCGGCTCCAAGACTTATCCCGAGCATCCCCAGTCTCCTGGAACTCGCTGCCTCAGCACGTCAGACAATCTACCACACTTGCAAACTTCAAATGGGACTTGAAAACTCATCTGTTCAGAACTGCCTATAATCTTCAATGACTCCACCACCTTGCGGAGCTGCCGCCCCACCACCGTGCGGAGCTGCCGCTCCACCACCTTGCGGAGCTGCCGCCCCACCACCCTGCGGAGCTTCCGCCCCACCACCCTGCGGAGCTGCCGCCCCACCACCCTGCCTGCCGCCCCACCATCCTGCGGAGCCGCCGCCCCACCACCGTGCATAGCTGCCGGCCTACCTACACCCCACCTACTGTCTCCTCCCCAAAACCCTTTAGAATGTAAGCCCGCAAGGGCAGGGCCCTCTTCCCTCTCTACTAGTCTGTCTATTGTAACTTGTAGATGTACTCTGTATGTAACCCCCTCTCATGTACAGCACCATGGAATGGTGCTCTATAAATAAATAATAATAATAAAAAAGATGTCCTGACATCTGCTACTAATAATCAACAATCTCAGCACTGCTACATCCCTTGTGTCTGTTCTACTAGGAATAGGTATTACAACTTGCAAAAAAAAGGTCCCAAAATTGTCAAAACAACAGGTTCAGGTGTAGTGTAGTGCCTGTCAGCCACCATCTCAATTCATACTAGCTCAGTTGCTCTGTTTAAAACACAGTCTCAGTGTTCCAAAATTTTAATTAATACTCGGTGTCAGTGGCACTACTTCTGCCTCAAAGCCAGTACCTTCCTAACAGCAACCTAGCATACTCTTGGGGGCATCATATATTACAGAACTTAGATAGTGGCTTGCTCTTATTAAAACACAGTCTCAGTATTCCAAAATTTTAATTAATACTTGGTGTCAGTGGCTCTACTTCTGCCTGAAGAAAAATACCTTCATAGCACCAAACTAGCATCCTGGTGGTGGCGTCTTCCTATCTTACAGAACTTACATAGTGTCCTGCTCTTACTAAAACACATTCTGAGTGTCAAAAAACAGTAGTAAAATAAAAGTGTTGTCAATAGAGATGAGCCATCCCCCTGGCGTTCGAGTTCAGTTCGTTGAACGGAGGCCCCGTTCGACGAACCGTTTGACGAACTATTCGAACCCCATTGAAAACAATGGCAGGCAAACACAAACACATAAAATCACATAGAAAACATCTTCAAAGGTGTCCAAAAGGTGACAAACAACTCCCAAGACACCACAAACACATGGGAAAGTGACAAGGACATATACTCATGTGAAAACAAAAGAGCTGGACGAGTAAAAAGAGGAGGAGACTCAGATATCGGAGTATCTGCAAGTGAACATCGATGCCATTACTGTGCAACTTGAACCTTGCTCATTTTGGGCTTACAATCTGGATAAATTGCCTGAGCTCCAAACTTACGCCTTGGGGATCTTGTCGTGTCTCGCAGCCAGCGTTCTCTCGGAATGTGTATTCAGTGCTGCTGGGTGTGTGCTGACAGATAATCGCACGCGTCTGTCCAGTGACAATGTAGACAGACTAACGTTCATCAAGATGAACAAGTCATGGATCCCAGAGGACTTTTCTACCCCTGTGTCATCCAGGGGAGGCGAAAGGCTGGTATATTTTTGAGAGTGCTTCATGCAAATCATCTTTTTAAGTTTGCAACTGGGGGACAACTGATGCCAGTGAATTGGTGTGTGTGTGTGTGTGTGTGTGTGTGTGTGTGGCTCAATTTTCGGAAACGAGGGAGACTGTGGTTGGAGTCCCCTTGCTGTGTTTTACATGATTTTAGAAGGACATGACATGCCAAAGAGGTTGACTTTAAGCATCTGCAAGCTGTTGGCTACAGAAATGCTGCCTTTCCACCCTTTTTACACAGAGGATTTTCGAGACCTTATGCCCATCGCAGTGCCCCAAGAGCCGATGCCCAGATGCTCCTTCTCCAAGAAAGGCATGCCCACGCTACACCAGCATGTCACATACAACATCTCAGCTTCCTTGAGAAACTCTGGACAGTGGCGTTACATGTCGCTGACTGGACACTGGGTAACTATGGTGAGAGATGGAGAAGGGTCTGTTGTACAAGTCTTGCCGTCCCCACGAGTTGTGTGTCAATCATTCCTCTGTATGTAGAAGTTCCTACACTGCTTCTGCCTCTTCAACCTCGTCTAGGTCCTCAACCTCTGCTCACAACCTGTCTGGTAAGGCCACCCGCGTTGTAACTGTGCACAAGGAAGCCCGCACACCTCCTTACTATGCTGGCAGCAGAGCTCAACGCCATCAGGTGGTCAAATCTTTACTTTGAAATGTATGGGAAATGTGAGTCCCACTGCTGAGGAGTTGTGGACGGTTAGCTCTGCAGACCGAGTTTCATCAATGGTTGTCTCAACTCAACCAGCAGCCAAGGAAGGCCGTGTGCGACAATGATGCAAACCTAGGTGCAGCCATCGCCGGGACAATGTGACACATGTGCCTTGTATGGCTTACGTGTTGAACCTGGTTGTCCAGCAATTTTTAAACCACTATCCCGGCCTACATGGCCTTCTGCAGAGGGCACGGAGAAATGCCTGCGTGGATCCACACACTCATACGGGCTGTAAAGGATAGCCTAGAGGGAAGCCACTCAACAAGCTGCACCCCTAGAACCCTGAAACCCTTTAACCCCTATACAGGGATTTGGAATTACACAGGGCCAAAGGTGATCAATGCCTGTGGAAGGCTGCAGTCCGAGAGAGTAGTAGTTAGGCAGGATCAAACCATGAATTGAGGAACAGGAACAGAATCGGACAGCCAAGACTTAATCAGAAAACAAGCAGAGGTCGAATGCGGATCGGGCAACGAGGTACATAAACATCAGGCAGGAGACGTAGTCAGGAAACAAGCAGTAGTCAGCACACAAAATCACAAAACGGAACTGGGCGGAACAGGAACCATAAGTTCAGAACTATGTCTGGCAGTGGTCAGCAGACAGGAGGGGCCTAAAAAAGGGTGTGGTGTCTTCCCATTGGTTGTAGCTGAATGATGTTGCTTCAGCTGTGAGACAATACCAACCTAGAGTCAGCCATTGGTACTGCATATCTCAAGGTAACCCTGCCTAGTGGCTGTGCGGAACCTGCGGCCACCGGCGCCGCTGTCATCGACTTCTCTCCCACCAACAGCACTATCTACGAAAGAAAGACGGTGTCACCTGGCAATCGGAGTACAAGTTGCTGGAGCGGACTCCGGTGGTGACATAACAGCCGTGTGCGAGAATGATGCAAATCTGGGTGTGGCCCTTCGCCAGGGCAATGTGAGACACATGCCTTGTATGGCTGACGTGTTCAACCTGGTTGTCCAGCAATTTTTAAACCACTATCCCGGCCTACATAGCCTTCTGCAGAGGGTACGCTTGCTATGTGCTCACTTCCACCGCAGATGAACAACTTGCATCACTCCAGAAGTCTTTCGGTCTGCCTGTTCACCGCCTGCAATGCGCTTTGCCGACATGCAGGAAGTTGAATCTGCACATATTTCAGCGCCAGATCCAGAGGTGGGGCATATCACCCTGCTTGAGTGGTCTCAGATCAAGTACCTATGCACCCTTCTTCACAGTTTACAAATGGCGATGAAGATGTTTAGCGCTGACGATGCCTTTATCATTATTTAACAATTCCGGTCATCTACATGCTGGAGCACACTCTAAACATTACTCAGAGTCAGGTGGTGGGACAAGAGGAAGGGGAGGAAGTACAGGAGGAGTCATATGCGGAAGGGATAACAAGATCTACAAGGTCCACACGTTCCTCAGCACCAAGGCGGCAGGCATGGGACGGTGGGTGAGAGGGATTAACAAGGGCGCATAGTATCAGCCAAACTGTTGAGGAAGGTGCAGGAGCCAAGGAAGAAATGGAGGACGAACTGGCGATGGGCATGGAAGACTCAGCAGTTGAGGGAGACCTTGATCAAATTTCAATAAAGATGTATGAATCCAGTGCAGACTTATATTGAATAAAAAAGTTTTTTCTTTCTTTATTGGAATAATAGAATGAACCGAAATTACAGCAATAATACCTAAAATGTAACTTTTAGTAATAAATCCTCTAAAAATAGGGAAGGGTTCACCTTGCCTATGCATAAAATTCAGAATGTTGCGAGAACCTCTACAGAGCCTGGGGAACTGGCAAATCCTATAACCACACAAATACACCTTCAGTATGATTGGTGCTGGCAAATATAAGCAGTTTTAACCGAAATAGTCAAAATAGTTGTTCAAATAGATCCCATTGAAAAAATGGCGCTATTTCACTATAATGACTACACACCCACAGGTATGTGACTAGGATGCTGTACATTCGGTTTAAACAATACAACATAAACCAGGGTTTCAAAAAAGCCAAGTTGTTGACCTGGTTGTATCTAATAGGGAACAATCTCACCCAATTGCTGGTGTCTTGTCTCCCATCAGTGGTCAGTGAGTCCTCATATTCGGCGTATCCACAACAGACCCTCATCAAACAGGTCCTGGACCCCTTATGAACGGACTAGCTGTTCTCTCCCAGAATCTCCTTCTCCCGACGCGTTTCCTGTACATCATTCATCAGGGGAGTCAAATGAGGAGATAACCTCTACTGGGTAAATCTAGAAAAATCGTGAGAAAATGGGGAAAATAAAGGGGAATATTCTTCTGATAAATATATAGTAGCCCCCAACAAACCTCATCCTATTAAAGAAGAAGAAAAGAAATCAGCGACTTACCAAGCGGTGACAGCAACAATTCTTATAAGCTGTACACCGCTGTTCAGTCAATGTACTCTTAAATAGTTGCCGTTTCCCTGGCGGCGTCTGACGTCACATCCATGCCTGCACACACCACTTCCGCCCAGTGTGGTGGAGCGCATCAGTGGAACGCACAGCGTCCCACAGGAAATGAGGTCAGTTCACATCCGGCGCGCTCCCATCATCGCACTTGCGATGTGGGAGTAGGACGCAAAAGCGCCCGGCAGCCCGCCCCATCAACCAGGTAGGACAGCCCATCACGGTATACTTCACCGCGCATGCGCACAGTCCGTTATGCGGACACTACAGAAGGTGGAGGAAAACAAAATTCTTATATAGTAACTTAATGTTCATAAGATGGACGAAAACTGCCAATACCATATAATATGAACAGGTCTCAAGGGTGCAATTCAAATAGAAGGGACATGAACCAGAATACAGATTAAAAGTAAAATCTCAGAAATTAATAAAATCAGAAATGCCGGAGGACATCACGGATACAGAACACAATTGAGACCACTAAAAAGCAGGTCAGCTAGAAGAGAGGTACTGAAGGGTAAATAACAGTGGTTCAGGACCATAACGATCACAATGAAATTTTGAGGTCTAGAATTACCAAAATATAAGAGACATATAGGAAACATATAAAGATAGAGAGAAACTGACTAGTTCCACCACCATCTAAGCTAGACTGGTACAACTGACCCTGCCTAGCTGCGGGGGTTGGCACCCTAAAAGCACGGTGATTGGCGCCCCCACTCGTCCGGTGGCTTTCCCTCCTAACTATCACTATAGCCTTCACCTAAAGAAAGGGTGCAAAGGAGAAACACTCATTAAGGCCATGAGGATGAATTGTTTTTAGTCGAAAGATCCACCTGCACTCTCTCTGGAGGATTTTCTTGTCCCAATCACCTCCCCGTCTAAGTGGTGGAATCACATCAATACCTTGGAAGGTTATTTGGTTTATATCACCCTCATTGAAGATGTTCAGATGTTTTGCCAGTGGGGTATCATTCCCAATCCTGACATCTATCAGATGCTCTCCTATCCTCCTCCTAAATTCTCTCTTAGTCTTGCCAATATATTCAAGTCCACATGAACAAGTGACCTTATATATGACACCTCTGGTGCGACAGTTGACAAAACAGCGAATATCAAATTCTTTCCCTGCTGACTCAGCACTATTTGCTATAAAAATTGTGTAGCAAAAATGGGAAGGTGTGTAGAATGCATAGGTAATATACCTTGCGTTGCATCAGAGGAAGACTAAGTTAGTATCCCAGACACTTTTAGTATGCCACTAAGTGTCAGCACTATTTGCTATAAAAATTGCGCAGCAAAAATGTGAAGGTGTGTAGAATACAGAGGTGGTGTACCTTGCGTGGCACCAGAGGAATACTAAGTTAGTATCCCAGATACTTTTAGTATGTTACTAAGTGTCAGCACTGTTTGCTATAAAAATTGCGTAGCAAAAATGGGAAGGTGTGTAGAATGCATAGGTGGTGTACCTTGCGTGGTATCAGAGGAAGACTAAGTTAGTATCCCAGACACTTTTAGTATGCCACTAAGTGTCAGCACTGTTTGCTATAAAAATTGCATAGCAAAAATGGGCAGGTGTGTAGAATGCAGAGGTGGTATACTTTGCGTGGCACCAGAGGAACACTAAGTTAGTATCCCAGACACTTTTAGTATACCATTAAGTGTCAGCACTGTTTGCTATAAAAATTGCGTAGCAAAAAAGGGAAGCTGTGTAGAATGCAGAGGTGGTGTACCTTCCGTGGCACCAGAGGAACACTAAGTTAGTATCCCAGACAATTTTAGTATGCCGCTAAGTGTCAGCACTGTTTGCTATAAAAATTGCGTAGCAAAAATGGGCAGGTGTGTAGAATGCAGAGGTGGTGTACCTTGCGTGGCACCAGAGGAACACTAAGTTAGTATCCCAGACACTTTTAGTATGCCACTAAGTGTCAGCACTGTTTGCTATAAAAATTGCGTAGCAAAAATGGGCAGGTGTGTAGAATGCAGAGGTGTTATACTTTGCGTGGCAGCAAAGGAACACTAATTTAGTATCTCAGACACTTTTAGTATGCCACTAAGTGTCAGCACTGTTTACTATAAAAATTGCGCAGCAAAAACGGGCAGGTGTGTAGAATGCAGAGGTGGTGTACCTTGCGTGGCACCAGAGGAATACTATGTTAGTATCCCAGATACTTTTAGTATGCCACTAAGTATCAGCACTGTTTGCTATAAAAATTGCATAGCAAAAATAGGAAGGTGTGTAGAATGCAGAGGTGGTTTACCTTGCGTAGCACCAGAGGAACACTAAGTTAGTATCTCAGACACTTTTAGTATGCTACTAAGTGTCAGCACTGTTTGCTAGAAAAATTGCGTAGCAAAAAGGGGAAGCTGTGTAGAATGTAGAGGTGTTATACTTTGCGTGGCACCAGAGGAACACTAATTTAGTATCCCAAACACTTTTAGTATGCCACTAAGTGTGAGCACTGTTTAGTATAAAAATTGCGCAGCAAAAATGGGCAGGTGTGTAGAATGCAGAGGTGGTGTACCTTGCGTGGGACCAGAGGAACACTAAGTTAGTATCCCAGACACTTTTAGTATGCCACTAAGTGTGAGCACTGTTTAGTATAAAAAATTCGTAGCAAAAATGGGAATGTGTGTAGAATGCATAGGTGGTGTACCTTGCGTAGCACCAGAGGAACACTAACCACAAATCCAAGAACAGGATGCGGCAACTCACTCCATCACGTGCAAAAATATCCTTTATTCTGCGTTATTGCAGACAAAATACAGGAGCATGGGGAGAGAGGGGGTGCAGGGGACGATGAGCGGACGACAGCCTGTTTCGCGCTGACACGCGCTTTGTCGAGTCCTGGACTCGACAAAGCGCGTGTCAGCGCGAAACAGGCTGTCGTCCGCTCATCGTCCCCTGCACCCCCTCTCTCCCCATGCTCCTGTATTTTGTCTGCAATAACGCAGAATAAAGGATATTTTTGCACGTGATGGAGTGAGTTGCCGCATCCTGTTCTTGGATTTGTGGTTATGGACTTGTGTTGTTGCTGAGCACCGCTCCACCAGGCATCTTCAATCCAGGAGCAGTTAAAGTCCAGAAGCATTGATTCCACGCAATTGTGAGTACGGCTCCACTGTTTGGCAGATTTTGCTCTGCAGTGCCCGATCCTGATAATTCTTATATATTACCCAGAGGAACACTATGTTAGTATCCCAGACACTTTTAGTATGCCGCTAAGTGTCAGCACTGTTTGCTATAAAAAATTCGCAGCAAAAATGGGCAGGTGTGTAGAATGCAGAGGTGGTGTACCTTGCGTAGCACCAGAGGAACACTAAGTTAGTATCCCAGACACTTTTAGTATGCCACTTAGTGTCAGCACTGTTTGCTATAAAAATTGCATAGCAAAAATGGGAAGGTGTGTAGAATGCAGAGGTGGTGTACCTTGCGTAGCAGCAAAGGAACACTAAGTTAGTATCCCAGACACTTTCAGTATGCCACTAAGTGTCAGCACTGTTTGCTATAAAAAAAATGTGTAGCAAAATTGGGCAGGTGTGTAGAATGCAGAGGTGGTGTACCTTGCGTAGCACCAGAGGAACACTAAGTTAGTATCCCAGACACTTTTAGTATGCCACTTAGTGTCAGCACTGTTTGCTATAAAAATTGCATAGCAAAAATGGGAAGGTGTGTAGAATGCAGAGGTGGTGTACCTTGCGTAGCAGCAAAGGAACACTAAGTTAGTATCCCAGACACTTTTAGTATGACACTAAGTGTCAACATTGTTTGCTAAAAAAAATGCGTAGCAAAAATGGGAAGGTGTGTACAATGCAGAGGTGGTGTACCTTGCGTAGCACCAGAGGAACACTAAGTTAGTATCCCAGACACTTTTAGTATGCCACTAAGTGTCAGCACTGTTTGCTATAAAAATTGCGTAGCAAAAATGGGAAGGTGTGAAGAATGCAGAGGTGGTGTTCCTTGCGTAGCTTCAGAGGAACACTAAGTTAGTATCCCAGACACTTTTCGTATGTTACTAAGTGTCAGCACTGTTTGCTATAAAAATTGCGTAGCAAAAATGGGAAGGTCTGTAGAATGCAGAGGTGGTGTACCTTGCTTGGCACCAGAGGAACACTAAGTTAGCATCCCAGACACTTTTAGTATGCCATCAAGTGTCAGCACTGTGTGCTATAAAAATTGCACAGTAAAAATGGGCAGGTGTGTAGAATGCAGAGGTGGTGTACCTTACGTGGAACCAGAGGAACACTAAGTTAGTAATCCAGACACTTTTAGTATGCCACTAATTGTCAGCACTGTTTGCTATAAAAATTGCGTAGCAAAAATGGGCAGGTGTGTAGAATGCAGAGGTGGTGTACCTTACGTGGAACCAGAGGAACACTAAGTTAGTATTCCAGACACTTTTAGTATGCCACTAATTGTCAGCACTGTTTGCTATAAAAATTGTGTAGCAAAAATGAGAAGGTTTTTAGAATGCAGAGTTGGTGTACCTTGCGTAGCACCAGAGGAACACTAAGTTAGTATCTGTTAGGACCAGGTGGACGGGTAGGCCCAGGAGGTGGATCCACTGGGCTGAACACCTCACCGAGGGCAAGGTGCCCGGTAGCCGGAGCACTACGGGTAGAAGGACAGTCCATTCAGAGGAGTGGAGTGAAGAAGTCCCTGGCACCACGGAGTCTCTGAAGGTAGTCCGGGTGATGGAGCTTAGCTTCGGAGGCAGAGATGATGTCAGGCAGAATTCGGAACCAACGGAGCGAGGAGGTGGGTCACCACATGGATCCATGGATCGGAGATGGTATGGACTGACGAGATGGCAGACAGTCACCGTTCAGGGTTTGGGAATTGTCAGGACCAGTTGGCGAGACAGGAGCGACTCTACAAGAGAGATAGGTAAGTATGGAACAAGACACAGGGAGACCTGACTCCTAGCTAAGAAAACACGAAGAACAGGCCCCACCCACTTGGAAAGGATCCCCCTATATACCCTGTACCTGATTCTTCAATATCCTGTTGGAGGACACTTGCCCTTTAAGAGAGGGTCAATGACCGCGCGTGCGCCCTAATGCGCATGCGCGAGATCCGGGTGCCAGAAGCCAGAGCAGGGAGCGGTGCACAGGAGGCAGGAGTGCCGGGCTGGCTCAGCGTTGCCGACGGGCGCCGGGAGCGGAGACCGGGCTGCCTGGTGACCGCAGGTGATGGGGCATTGAGGCTGTGGAGCGGGGGACCGGGAAGCATGGCACGGGAGCGACGGAGCGTGACATGAGAGCGGGGAAGCGTGGCAGGGGAGCCGGTGAGCAAGGCAGGGGAGCCGGGGAGCATGGCAGGAGAGCCGGGGAGCATGGCAGAGGAGCCGGGGAGCGTGACAGTATCCCAGACACTTTTAGTATGCCACTAAGTGTCAGCACTGTTTGCTATGAAAATTGCGTAGTAAAAATGGGCAGGTGTGTAGAATGCAGAGGTGTTATACTTTGCGTGGCAGCAGAGGAGCACTAAGTTAGTATCCCAGACACTTTTAGTATGCCGCTAAGTGTGAGCACTGTTTAGTATAAAAATTGCGCAGCAAAAATGGGCAGGTGTGTAGAATGCAGAGGTGGTGTACCTTGCGTGGCACCAGAGGAATACTATGTTAGTATCCCAGATACTTTTAGTATGCCACTAAGTGTCAGCACTGTTTGCTATAAAAATTGCGTAGCACAAATTGACAGGTGTGTTGAATGCAGAGGTGGTGTACCTTGCGTGGCACCAGAGGAACACTAAGTTAGTATCCCAGGCACTTTTAGTATGCCACTAAGTGTCAGCACTGTTTGCTATAAAAATTGCGTAGTAAAAATGGGCAGGTGTGTAGAATGTAGTGGTGGTATACTTTGCGTGGCAGCAGAGAAACACTAATTTAGTATCCCAGACACTTTTAGTATGCCACTAAGTGTCAGCACTGTTTGCTCTAAAAATTGAGTAGCAAAAATGGGAAGGTGTGTAGAATGCAGAGGTCGTGTGCTTTGCGTGGCACCAGAGGAACACTAAGTTAGTATCCCAGACACTTTTAGTATGCCACTAAGTGTCAGCACTGTTTGCTATAAAAATTGCGTAGCAAAAATTGACATGTGTGTAGAATGCAGAGGTGGTATACCTTGCGTGGCACCAGAGGAACACTAAGTTAGTATCCCAGACGCTTTTAGTATGCCACTAAGTGTCAGCACTGTTTTCTATAACAAATGCGTAGCAAAAATGGGCAGGTGTGTAGAATGCAGAGGTGGTGTACCTTGCATGGCACCAGAGGAACAATAAGTTAGTATCCCAGACTTTTTTAGTATGCCACTAAGTGTCAGCACTGTTTGCTATACAAATTGCGCAGCAAAAATGGGCAGGTTTGTACAGTGCAGAGGTGGTGTACCTTGCAAGGCACCAGAGGAACACTAAGTAAGTATCCCAGAAACTTTTAATATGCCACTAAGTGTCAGCACTTTTTCCTAAAAAAATTGCGTAGCAAAAATGGAAAGGTGTGTACAATGCAGAGGTGGTATACCTTGATTGGCACCAGAGGAACGCTAAGTTAGTATCCGAGACTCTTTTAGTATGACACCAAGTGTCAGCACAGTTTGCTATAAAAAAAGGGGAACCAAAAATGGGCAGGTGTGTAGAATGCAGAGGTGGTATACTATGCGTGGCACCAGAGGAACACTAAGTTAGTATCCCAGACACTTTTAGAATGCCACTAAGTGTCAGCACTGTTTGCTATATAAATTGCGTAGCAAAAATTGACATGTGTGAAGAATGCAGAGGTGGTATACCTTGTGTGGCACCAGAGGAACACTAAGTTAGCATCCCAGACACTTTTAGTATGCCACTAAGCGTCAGCACTGTTTGCTCTAAAAAATGTGTAGCAAAATTGGGCAGGTGTGTAGAATGCAGAGGTGGTGTACCTTGCGTGGCACCAGAGGAACACTAAGTTAGTATCCCAGACACTTTTAGTATGCCACTAAGTGTCAGCACTGTTTGCTATAAAAAATGCGTAGCAAAAATGGGCAGGTGTGTAGAATGCAGAGGTGGTGTACCTTGCGTGGCACCAGAGGAACACTAAGTTAGTATCCCAGACTTTTTTAGTATGCCACTAAGTGTCAGCACTGTTTGCTATAAAAATTGCGCAGCAAAAATGGGCAGGTGTGTACAATGCAGAGGTGGTATACCTTGCGTGGCACCAGAGGAACACTAAGTTAGTATCCCAGAAACTTTTCGTATGCCACTAAGTGTCAGCACTGTTTGCTTTAAAATTGCGTAGCAAAAATGGTAAGGTGTGTACAATGCAGAGGTGGTGTACCTTGCTTGGCACCAGAGGAACACTAAGTTAGTATCCGAGACACTTTTAGTATGTCTCTAAGTGTCAGCACTGTTTGCTATAAAAAATTCATAGAAAAATGGGCAGGTGTGTAGAATGCAGAGGTGGTATATCTTGCGTGGCACCAGAGGAACACTAAGTTAGTATCCCAGACACTTTTAGTATGTCACTAAGTGTCATCACTGTTTGCTATAAAAATTGCGTAGCAAAATTGGGAAGGTGTGTAGAATGCAGAGGTGGTATATCTTGCGTGGCACCAGAGAAACAATAAGTTAGTATCCCAGACACTTTTAGTATGCCACTAAATGTCAGCACTGTTTGCTGTAAAAATTGCATAGCAAAAATGGGAAAGTGTGTAGAATACAGAGGTGGTGTACCTTGCGTAGCACAAGAGAACACTATGTTAGAATCCCAGACACATTTAGTATGCCACTAAGTGTCAGGACTGCTTGCTATAAAAATTGCGTAGCAAAAATGGGCAGGTGTGTAGAATGCAGAGGTGGTGTACCTTGTGTAACACCAGAGAAACACTAATTTAGTATTCCAGACACTTTTAGTATGACACTAAGTGTTAGCACTGTTTGCTATAAAAATTGCGTAGCAAAAATGGGAAGGTGTGTAGAATGCAGAGGTGGTGTACCTTGCAAGGCATCAGAGGAAGACTAAGTTAGTATCCCAGACACTTTTAGTATGCCACTAAGTGTCAGCACTGTTTGCTATAAAAATTGCATAGCAAAAATGGAAAGGTGTGTAGAATGCAGAGGTGGTGTACCTTGCAAGGCACCAGAGGAACACTAAGTTAGTATCCCAGACACTTTTAGTATGCCACTAAGTGTCAGAACTGTTTGCTATAAAAATTGGGTAGCAAAAATGGGCAGGTATGTAGAATGCAGAGGTGGTATACTTTGCGTGGCACCAGAGGAACACTATGTTAGTATCCCAGACACTTTTAGTATGTTACTAAATGTAAGCACTGTCTTCCTCCCTGTGACCTTCTTTTCTCTGTCTCATTGAAATGGAATTTAACTATGCATGTCTAGTCACTAACTGCAAGCACATGAGATTTCCAGTATTTTGTATTATTTGTAATAAAAAAACTGTATACTTTTTTCACAATTGTGGTGCAGTAATTCTTACTCTAAAAAAACATGAAAAATACCCCTCCTCATTCACAAGTTTTTGTATGTGTAAGCACTGTTTGCTATAACAATTGCATAGCAAAAATGGGCAGGTGTGTAGAATGCAGAGGTGGTATATCTTGCGTGGCCCCAGAGGAACACTAAGTTAGTATCCCAGACACTTTTAGTATGCCACTAAGTGCCACCACTGTTTGCTATAAAACTTGCGTAGCAAAAATGGGAAGGTGTGTAGAATGCAGAGGTCGTGTGCTTTGCGTGGCACCAGAGGAACACTAAGTTAGTATCCCAGACACTTTTAGTATGCCACTAAGTGTCAGCACTGTTTTCTATAACAAATGCGTAGCAAAAATGGGCAGGTGTGTAGAATGCAGAGGTGGTGTACCTTGCATGGCACCAGAGGAACAATAAGTTAGTATCCCAGACTTTTTTAGTATGCCACTAAGTGTCAGCACTGTTTGCTATAAAAATTGCGCAGCAAAAATGGGCAGGTGTGTACAGTGCAGAGGTGGTGTACCTTGCAAGGCACCAGAGGAACACTAAGTAAGTATCCCAGAAACTTTTAATATGCCACTAAGTGTCAGCACTTTTTCCTAAAAAAATTGCGTAGCAAAAATGGAAAGGTGTGTACAATGCAGAGGTGGTGTACCTTGATTGGCACCAGAGGAACCCTAAGTTAGTATCCGAGACTCTTTTAGTATGCCACCAAGTGTCAGCACTGTTTGCTATAAAAAATGTGGAACCAAAAATGGGCAGGTGTGTAGAATGCAGAGGTGGTATACTATGCGTGGCACCAGAGGAACACTAAGTTAGTATCCCAGACACTTTTAGAATGCCACTAAGTGTCAGCACTGTTTGCTATATAAATTGCGTAGCAAAAATTGGGCAGGTGTGTAGAATGCAGAAGTGGTGTACCTTGCGTGGCACCAGAGGAACACTAAGTTAGTATCCCAGACACTTTTAGTATGCCACTAAGTGTCAGCACTGTTTGCTATAAAAAATGCGTAGCAAAAATGGGCAGGTGTGTAGAATGCAGAGGTGGTGTACCTTGCGTGGCACCAGAGGAACACTAAGTTAGTATCCCAGACTTTTTTAGTATGCCACTAAGTGTCAGCACTGTTTGCTTTAAAAATTGCGCAGCAAAAATGGGCAGGTGTGTACAATGCAGAGGTGGTATACCTTGCGTGGCACCAGAGGAACACTAAGTTAGTATCCCAGAAACTTTTCGTATGCCACTAAGTGTCAGCACTGTTTGCTTTAAAAATTGCGTAGCAAATATGGTAAGGTGTGTACAATGCAGAGGTGGTGTACCTTGCTTGGCACCAGAGGAACACTAAGTTAGTATCCGAGACACTTTTAGTATGTCTCTAAGTGTCAGCACTGTTTGCTATAAAAAATGCATAGAAAAATGGGCAGGTGTGTAGAATGCAGAGGTGGTATATCTTGCGTGGCACCAGAGGAACACTAAGTTAGTATCCTAGACACTTTTAGTATGTCACTAAGTGTCATCACTGTTTGCTATAAAAATTGCGTAGCAAAATTGGGCAGGTGTGTAGAATGCAGAGGTGGTATATCTTGCGTGGCACCAGGGAAACAATAAGTTAGTATCCCAGACACTTTTAGTATGCCACTAAATGTCAGCACTGTTTGCTATAAAAATTGCATAGCAAAAATGGGAAAGTGTGTAGAATGCAGAGGTGGTGTACCTTGCGTAGCACCAGAGAACACTATGTTAGAATCCCAGACACTTTTAGTATGCCACTAAGTGTCAGGACTGCTTGCTATAAAAATTGCGTAGCAAAAATGGGCAGGTGTGTAGAATGCAGAGGTGGTGTACCTTGTGTGACACCAGAGAAACACTAATTTAGTATTCCAGACACTTTTAGTATGACACTAAGTGTTAGCACTGTTTGCTATAAAAATTGCGTAGCAAAAATGGGAAGGTGTGTAGAATGCAGAGGTGGTGTACCTTGCAAGGCATCAGAGGAAGACTAAGTTAGTATCCCAGACACTTTTAGTATGCCACTAAGTGTCAGCACTGTTTGCTATAAAAATTGCGTAGCAAAAATGGGCAGGTATGTAGAATGCAGAGGTGGTATACTTTGCGTGGCACCAGAGGAACACTAAGTTAGTATCCCAGACACTTTTAGTATGTTACTAAATGTAAGCACTGTCTTCCTCCCTGTGACCTTCTTTTCTCTGTCTCATTGAATTGGAATTTAACTATGCATGTCTAATCACTAACTGCAAGCACATGAGATTTCCAGTATTTTGTAATATTTGTAATAAAAAAAACTGTATACTTTTTTCACAATTGTGGTGCAGTAATTCTTACTCTAAAAAAACATGAAAAATACCCCTCCTCATTTAAAAGTTTTTGTATGTGTAAGCACTGTTTGCTATAACAATTGCATAGCAAAATTGGGCAGGTGTGTAGAATGCAGAGGTGGTGTACCTTGCATGGCACCAGAGGAACACTAAGTTAGTGTCCCAGACACTTTTAGTATGCCACTAAGTGTCAGCACTGTTTGCTATAAAAATGGCATAGCAAAAATGGGCAGGTGTGTAGAATGCAGAGGTGGTATATCTTGCGTGGCCCCAGAGGAACACTAGGTTAGTATCCCAGACACTTTTAGTATGCCACTAAGTGTCAGCATTGTTTGCTATAAAACTTGCGTAGCAAAAATTGACATGTGTGTAGAATGCAGAGGTGGTGTAACTTGCATGGCACCAGAGGAACACTAAGTTATTATCCCAAAAACTTTTAGTATGCCACTAAGTGTCAGCACTGTTTGCTATAAAAATTGCGTAGCAAAAATGGGAAAATGTGTGCAATGCAGAGGTGGTGTACCTTGCTTGGCACCAGAGGAACACTAAGTTAGTATCCCAGACACTTTTAGTATGCCACTAAGTGACAGCACTGTTTGCTACAAAAATTGTGTAGCAAAAATGAGCAGGTGTGTAGAATGCAAAGGTGGTGTACCTTGCGTGGCACCAGAGGAACACTAAGTTAGTATCCCAGACACTTATAGTATGCCACTAAGTGTCAGCATTGTTTGCTATAAAAACTGCGTAGCAAAAATGGGCAGGTGTGTAGAATGCAGAGGTGGTGTACATTGCTTAGCACCAGAGTCACACTAAGTTAGTATCCCAGAAACTTTTAGTATGCCACTAAGTGTCAGCACTGCTTGCTACAAAAATTGCGTAGCAAAAATGGGAAGGTGTATTGAATGCAGAGGTGGTGTACCTTGCGTGGCACCAGAGGAACACTAAGTTAGTATCCCAGATACTTTTAGTATGCCACTAAGTGGCAGCACTGTTGGCTATAAAAATTGCATAGCAAAAATGGGCAGGTGTGTAGAATGCAGAGGCGGTATATCTTGCGTAGCACCAGAGGAACACTAAGTTAGTATCCCAGACACTTTTAGTATGCCACTAAGTGTCAGCATTGTTTACTATAAAAATTGCGCAGCAAAAATGGGCAGGGGTGTAGAATGCAAAGGTGGTATACCTTGCATAACACCAGAGGAACACTAAGTTAGTATGGTGTGTGGTGTATGCCACAGAGGTGGTGTATGCCAGTGGGAGTCAGCACTGTTTGCTAACAAAATTGCGTTACAAAAAATGGGAAGGTGTATTGAATGCAGAGGGGGTGTACGTTGCGTGGCACCAGAGAAACACTAAGTTAGTATCCCAGACACCTTTAGTATGCCACTAAGTGTCAGCACTGTTTGCTATAAAAATTGCGTAGCAAAAAGGGAAAGCTGTGTAGAATGCAGAGGTGGTTTACCTTGCATAGCACCAGAGGAACACTAAGTTAGTATCCCAGACACTTTTATAGTATGCCAGTAAGCGTCAGCACTGTTTACTTTAAAAATTGCGCTGCAAAAATGGGCAGGTGTGTAGAATGCAGAGGCGGTATACCTTGCGTGGCACCAAAGGAACACTAAGTTAGTTTCCCAGATACTTTTAGTATGCCACTAAGTGTCAGCACTGTTTGCTTTAAAAATTGCGTAGCAAAAATGGGCAGGTGTGTAGATTGCAGAGGTGGTATATCTTGCGTAGCACCAGAGGAACACTAAGTTAGTCTCCCAGACACTTTTGTATGCCACTAAGTGTCAGCACTGTTTACTATAAAAATTGGACTGCAAAATGGGCAGGTGTGTTGAATGCATAGGTTGTATACCTTCTGTGGCACCAGAGGGACTCTAAGTTAGTATCCCAGATTCTTTTAGTATGCCACAAAGTGTCAGCACTGTTGGCTATAAAAATTGCATTGCAAAAATGGGCAGGTGTGTAGAATGCAGAGGCGGTATATCTTGCGTAGCACCAGAGGAACACTAAGTTAGTATCCCAGACACTTTTGTATGACACTAAGTGTCAGCACTGTTTGCTATAAAAATTGCGTAGCAAAAATGGGCAGTTGTGTAGAATGCAGAGGTGGTGTACCTTTCGTGGCACCAGAGGAACACTAAGTTAGTATCCCAGACACTTTTAGTATGCCACTAAGTGTCAGCACTGTTTGCTATAAAAATTGCGTAGCAAAAAGGGAAAGCTGTATAGAATGCAGAGGTGGTGTACTTTGAATAGCACCAGAGGAACACTAAGTTAGTATCCCAGACACTTTTAGTATGCCACTAAGTGTCAGATCTGTTCGCTATAAAAATTGGGAAGGTGTGTAGAATAAAGAGGAGGTGTACATTGCGTAGCAGCGGAGGAACATGAAATTAGTATCCCAGACACTTTTAGTATGCCACTAAGTGTCAGCACTGCTTGCTATAAAAATTGCGTAGTAAAAATGGGCAGATGTGTAGAATGCAGAGGTGGTGTACCTTGCGTAGCACCAGAGGAACACTAAGTTAGTATCCCAGACACTTTTAGTATGCCACTAAGTGTCATCACTGTTTGCTATAAATATTGCGTAGCAAAAATTGGCAGGTCTGTTGAATGCAGAGGTGGTGTACCTTGCGTGGCACCAGAAGAACACTAAGTTAGTATCCCAGACACTTTTAGTATGCCACTAAGTGTCAGCACTGTTTGCTATAAAAAATAAGTAGAAAAATTGGGCAGGTGTGTAGAATGCAAAGGTGATGTACCTTGCGTGGCACCAGAGGAACACTAAGTTAGTATCCCAGACACTTTTAGTATGCCACTAAGTGTAAGCACTGTTTGCTACAAAAATTGCGTAGCAAAAAGGAAAAGCTGTGTAGAATGCAGAGGTGGTGTACCTTGCATAGCACCAGAGGAACACTAAGTTAGTATCCCAGACACTTTTATAGTATGCCACTAAGTGTCAGCACTGTTTACTATAAAAATTGCGCAGCAAAACTGGGCAGGTGTGTAGAATGCAGAGGTGGTATACCTTGCGTGGCACCAAAGGAACACTAAGTTAGTTTCCCAGATACTTTTAGTATGCCACTAAGTGACAGCACTGTTTGCTTTAAAAATTGCGTAGCAAAAATTGGCAGGTGTGTAGAATGCAGAGGTGGTGTACCTTGCATTGAACCAGAGGAACACTAAGTTAGTATCCCAGACACTTTTAGTATGCCACTAAGTGTCAGCACTAATTGCTATAAAAATTGCAGAGTAAAAAATGGGCAGGTGTGTAGAATGCAGAGGTGGTGTACCTTGCGTAGCAGCAGAGGAACACTAAGTTAGTATCCCAGACACTTTTAGTACGCCACCAAGTGTCAGCACTGTTTGCTATAAGAAATGCATAGCAAAAATGGGCAGCGGTGTTGAATGCAGAGGTGGTATATCTTGCGTAGCACCAGAGGAACACTAAGTTAGTATCCCAGACACTTTTGTATGCCACTAAGTGTCAGCACTGTTTGCTATAAAAATTGCGTAGCAAAAAGAGGAAGCTGTGTAGAATGCAGAGGTAGTGTACCATGCGTAGCACCAGATGAACAATAAGATTGTATCCCAGAAACTTTTAGCATGCCACTAAGTGCCAGCGCTGTTTGCTATAAAAATTACATAGCAAAAATGGGAAGGTGTATAGAATGCAGAGGTGGTGTACCTGGCGTAGCACCAGTGGAACACTAAGTTAGTATCCCAGACGCTTTTAGTATGCCACTAAGTGTCAGCACTGTTTAATTTAAAAAATGTGTAGCAAAATTGGGCCGGTGTGTAGAATGCAGAGGTGGTGTACCTTACGTGGCACCAGAGGAACACTAAGTTAGTATCCCAGGCACTTTTAGTATGCCACTAAGTGTCAGCACTCTTTGCTATAAAAATTGCGTAGCAAAAAGGGGAAGCTGTGTTGAATGCAGAGGTGGTGTACCATGCGTAGCACCAGATGAACACTAAGTTAGTTTCCCAGACACTTTTAGTATGCCACTAAGTGTCATCACTGTTTGCTATAAAAATTGCATAGCAAAAATGGGAAGGTGTGTAGAATGCAGAGGTGGTGTACCTTGCGTAGCACCAGAGGAACACTAAGTTAGTATCTCAGCCACTCTTAGTATGCCACTAAATGTCAGCACTGTTTGCTATAAAAATTGCGTAGCAAAAATTGGCAGGTGTGTAGAATGCAGAGGTGGTCTACATTGCGAGGCACCAGAGGAACACTAAGTTAGTATCCCAGACACTTTTAGTATGCCACTAAGTGTCAGCCCTGTTTTCTATAAAAATTGTGTAGCAAAAATGGGCAGGTGTGTAGAATGCAGAGGTGGTATAGCTTGCGTGGCACCGGAGGAACACTAAGTTGGTATCCCAGACACTTATAGTGTGCCACTAAGTGTCAGCACTGTTTGCAATAAAAAATGCGTAGGAAAATTGGGCAGGTGTGTAGAATGCAGAGGTGGTGTACCTTGCGTGGCACCAGGGGAACACTAAGTTAGTATCCCAGACTCTTTTAGTATGCCACTAAGTGTCAGCACTGTTTGCTATAAAAATTGCATAGCAAAAATGGGCAGGTGTGTTGAATGCAGAGGTGGTGTACCTTGCGTGGCACCAGAGGATTACTAAGTTAGTATCCCAGACACTTTTAGTATGCCAGTAAGTGTCAGCGCTATTTGCTATAAAAATTGCATAGCAAAAATGGAAAGTGTGTAGAATGCAGAGGTGGTGTACCTTGCGTAGCACCAGAGGAACACTAAGTTAGTATCTCAGCCACTCTTAGTATGCCACTAAGTGTCAGCACTGTTTGCTATAAAAATTGCGTAGCAAAAATTGGCAGGTGTGTAGAATGCAGAGGTGGTGTACCTTGCGAGGCACCACAGGAACACTAAGTTAGTATCCCAGACACTTTTAGTATGCCACTAAGTGTCAGCCCTGTTTGCTATAAAAATTGTGTAGCAAAAATGGGCAGGTGTGTAGAATGCAGAGGTGACATACCTTGCGTGGCACCGGAGGAACATTAAGTTGGTATCCCAGACACTATTAGTGTGCCACTAAGTGTCAGCACTGTTTGCAATAAAAAATGCGTAGGAAAATTGGGCAGGTGTGTAGAATGCAGAGGTGGTGTACCTTGCGTGGCACCAGAGGAACACTAAGTTAGTATACCAGACACTTTTAGTATGCCACTAAGTGTCAGCACTGTTTGCTATAAAAATTGCGTAGCAAAAATGGGCAGGTGTGTTGAATGCAGAGGTGGTGTACCTTGCGTGGCACCAGAGAATTACGAAGTTAGTATCCCAGACACTTTTAGTATGCCACTAAGTGTTAGCACTGTTTGCTATAAAAATTGCGTAGCAAAATGGGGAAGCTGTGTAGATTGCAGAGGTGGTGTACCATGCGTAGCACCAGATGAACACTAAGTTAGTATCCCAGACACTTTTAGTATGCCAGTAAGTGTCAGCGCTATTTGCTATAAAAATTATATAGCAAAAATTGGAAGGTGTATAGAATGCAGAGGTGGTGTACCTTGCGTAGCACCAGAGGAACACTAAGTTAGTATCTCAGCCACTTTTAGTATTCCACTAAGTGTCAGGACTGTTTGCTATAAAAATTGCGTAGCAAAAAGGGGCAGGTGTGTAGAATGCAGAGGTGGTGTACCTTGCGAGGCACCAGAGGAACACTAAGTTAGTATCCCAGACACTTTTAGTATGCCACTAAGTGTCAGCACTGTTTGCTACAAAAATTGCGTTGCAAAAATTGGCAGGTGTGTAGAATGCAGAGGTGGTATACATTGCGTGGCACGAAAGGAACACTAAGTTAGTATCCCAGACACTTTTATTATGCCACTAAGTGTCAGCACTGTTTGCTATAAAAAATGCCTAGGAAAATTGGGCAGGTGTGTAGAATGCAGAGGTGGTGTACCTTGCGTGGCACCAGAGGAACACTAAGTTAGTATCCCAGACACTTTTAATATGCCACTAAGTGTCAGCACTGTTTGCTATAAAATTGGGTAGCAAAAATGGGCAGGTGTGTTGAATGCAGAGGTGGTGTACTTTGCGTGGCACCAGAGGAACACTAAGTTAGTATCCCAGACACTTTTAGTATGCCACTAAGTATCAGCACTGCTTGCTATAAAAATTGCATAGCAAAAATGGGAAGGTGTATAGAATGCAGAGGTGGTGTACCTTGCATAGCACCAGAGGAACACTAAGTTAGTATCCCAGACACTTTTAGTATGCCACTATGTGTCAGCACTGTTTGCTCCAAAATCTGCGTAGCAAAAATCGGCAGGTGTGCAGAATGCGAAGGTGTTATACTTTGCGTGGCTCCAGAGGAACACTAATTTAGTATCCCAGACACATTTAGTATGCCACTAAGTGTCAGCACTGTTTGCTACAAAAATTGCGTTGCAAAAATGGGCAGGTGTGTAGAATGCAGAGGTGGTATACCTTGCGTGGCACCAAAGGAACACTAAGTTACTATCCCAGACGCTTTTAGTATGCCCCTAAGTGTCAGCACTGTTTATTATAAAAAATACGTAGCAAAATTGGGCAGGTGTGCAGAATGCAGAGGTGGTGTACCTTGCGTGGCACCAAAGGAACACTAAGTTAGTATCCCAGACACTTTTAATATGCCACTAAGTGTCAACACTGTTTGCTATAAAATTGCGTAGCAAAAATGGGCAGGTGTGTTGAATGCAGAGGTAGTGTACCTTGCGTGGCACCAAAGGAACACTAAGTTAGTATCCCAGACACTTTTAGTATGCCACTAAGTATCAGCACTGCTTGCTATAAAAATTGCGTAGCAAAAAGGGGAAGCTGTGTAGAATGCAGAGGTGGTATACCATGCGTAGCACCAGATGAACACTAAGTTAGTATCCCATACACTTTTAGTATGCCACTAAGTGTCAGCGCTGTTTGCTATAAAAATTGCATAGCAAAAATGGGAAGGTGTATAGAATGCAGAGGTGGTGTACCTTGCGTAGCACCAGAGGAACACTAAGTTAGTATCACAGACACTTTTAGTATGCCACTAAGTGTCAGCACTGTTTGGTACAAAATCTGCGTAGCAAAAATGGGCAGGTGTGCAGAATGCGGAGGTGTTATACTTTCCGTGGCTCCAGAGGAACACTAATTTAGTATCGCAGACACTTTTAGTATGCCACTAAGTGTCAGCACTGTTTGCTATAAAAATTGCATAGCAAAAATGGGAAGGTTTGTACAATGCAGAGGTGGTGTACCTTGCGTAGCACCAGAGGAACACTAAGTTAGTATCCCAGACACTTTTAGTATGCCACTAAGTGTCAGCACTGTTTGCTATAAAAATTGCGTAGCAAAAAGAGGAAGCTGTGTAGAATGCAGAGGTAGTGTACCATGCGTAGCACCAGATGAACAATAAGATTGTATCCCACAAACTTTTAGCATGCCACTAAGTGCCAGCGCTGTTTGCTATAAAAATTACATAGCAAAAATGGGAAGGTGTATAGAATGCAGAGGTGGTGTACCTGGCGTAGCACCAGTGGAACACTAAGTTAGTATCCCAGACGCTTTTAGTATGCCACTAAGTGTCAGCACTGTTTAATTTAAAAAATGTGTAGCAAAATTGGGCCGGTGTGTAGAATGCAGAGGTGGTGTACCTTGCGTGGCACCAGAGGAACACTAAGTTAGTATCCCAGGCACTTTTAGTATGCCACTAAGTGTCAGCACTCTTTGCTATAAAAATTGCGTAGCAAAAAGGGGAAGCTGTGTTGAATGCAGAGGTGGTGTACCATGCGTAGCACCAGATGAACACTAAGTTAGTTTCCCAGACACTTTTAGTATGCCACTAAGTGTCATCACTGTTTGCTATAAAAATTGCATAGCAAAAATGGGAAGGTGTGTAGAATGCAGAGGTGGTGTACCTTGCGTAGCACCAGAGGAACACTAAGTTAGTATCTCAGCCACTCTTAGTATGCCACTAAATGTCAGCACTGTTTGCTATAAAAATTGCGTAGCAAAAATTGGCAGGTGTGTAGAATGCAGAGGTGGTCTACCTTGCGAGGCACCAGAGGAACACTAAGTTAGTATCCCAGACACTTTTAGTATGCCACTAAGTGTCAGCCCTGTTTGCTATAAAAATTGTGTAGCAAAAATGGGCAGGTGTGTAGAATGCAGAGGTGGTATAGCTTGCGTGGCACCGGAGGAACACTACGTTGGTATCCCAGACACTTATAGTGTGCCACTAAGTGTCAGCACTGTTTGCAATAAAAAATGCGTAGGAAAATTGGGCAGGTGTGTAGAATGCAGAGGTGGTGTACCTTGCGTGGCACCAGGGGAACACTAAGTTAGTATCCCAGACTCTTTTAGTATGCCACTAAGTGTCAGCACTGTTTGCTATAAAAATTGCATAGCAAAAATGGGCAGGTGTGTTGAATGCAGAGGTGGTGTACCTTGCGTGGCACCAGAGGATTACTAAGTTAGTATCCCAGACACTTTTAGTATGCCAGTAAGTGTCAGTGCTATTTGCTATAAAAATTGCATAGCAAAAATTGGAAGGTGTATAGAATGCAGAGGTGGTGTACCTTGCGTAGCACCAGAGGAACACTAAGTTAGTATCTCAGCCACTTTTAGTATTCCACTAAGTGTCAGCACTGTTTGCTACAAAAATTGCGTTGCAAAAATGGGCAGGTGTGTAGAATGCAGAGGTGGTATACCTTGCGTGGCACCAAAGGAACACTACGTTAGTATCCCAGACACTTTTAGTATGCCACTAAGTGTCTAGAGTTGAGCGCGGTTCGCGGTTCGAGGTTCTCCAGTTCTAGGCTCGAGTGATTTTGGAGCCTGTTCTAGATCGAACTAGAACTCGAGCTTTTTGCAAAAGCTCGATAGTTCTAGAAACGTTCGAGAACGGTTCTAGCAGCAAAAAAACAGCTAATTCCTAGCTGGCTTTCCGCTGTAATAGTGTAAGTCACTCTGTGACTCACACTATTATGACATTTCAGTGTATAGTGTGCGTGAACAGCGCCTTCAGATCACTGCTGTTTGTATAATGGCGATCGCCATTTTTTTTTTTTTTCCTTGTCTTCCTTCCCTAAGCGGGCGCGTCTTGTGGGGCGGGCCAGCATGTCAGCCAATCCCAGACACACACACAGCTAAGTGGACTTTTAGCCAGAGAAGCAACGGCATGTGTGATAGGATGTCCATGTCACATGTCCCTGCATTATAAAAACGAGTATCTGTCCATCCGGACGCCATTATCTCTTCTGCGTCCTTGGTGTCAGACATCACTGGTGCAGCTCCGTCCTTTGTCCTATCGCCGATACTGGATACGCTGGACAGCATAGGGATAGCACTATCTATCAGTCCTTTTAAGGGCTCGTACCGGCAGGGTCAGAACCATAGGTGACAGGTCCTGAAAACAGAGACAGCGTCTGTGTAGCTAAGGTCAGGGATTTCGTCGCTGCATTTCCCCATTAGGAGGGAATAGAAAGGCAGGCTTCCATTCCTCTACCCAGAGCCCCACAATCCTGGCACTGTACCCTCCTGTCCTCTGCAGACTCCAACTCATTATAACTAAGAAATTATACTAGCAAACAGTCAGTGTACCTAGTGGCATCCTAAACGTGGCTATTGGACTTTTGTGTAGTCACACTAGTGCAAAGATATTTGCAGCACGTCTGCCTGCATTGCACACTCAAACTCTTTTTAACTAAGCCATTATACTAGCAAACAGTCAGTGTACCTAGTGGCATCCTAAACGTGGCTATTGTACTTTTGTCTAGTCACACTAGTGCAAAAATATTTGCAGCACGTCTGCCTGCATTGCACACTCAAACTCTTTTTAACTAAGCCATTATACTAGCAAACAGTCAGTGTACCTAGTGGCATCCTAAACGTGGCTATTGGAGTTTTGTCTAGTCACACTAGTGGAAAGATATTTGCAGCACGTCTGCCTGCATTGCACACTCAAACTCTTTTTAACTAAGCCATTATACTAGCAAACAGTCAGTGTACCTAGTGGCATCCTAAACGTGGCTATTGTACTTTTGTCTAGTCACACTAGTGCAAAGATATTTGCAGCACGTCTGCCTGCATTGCACACTCAAACTCTTTTTAACTAAGCCATTATACTAGCAAACAGTCAGTGTACCTAGTGGCATCCTAAACGTGGCTATTGGACTTTTGTGTAGTCACACTAGTGGAAAGATATTTGCAGAACGTCTGCCTGCATTGCACACTTAAACTCTTTTTAACTAAGCCATTATACTAGCAAACAGTCAGTGTACCTAGTGGCATCCTAAACGTGGCTATTGGACTTTTGTGTAGTCACACTAGTGGAAAGATATTTGCAGCACGTCTGTCTGCATTGCACACTCAAACTCTTTTTAACTAAGCCATTATACTAGCAAACAGTCAGTGTACCTAGTGGCATCCTAAACGTGGCTATTGTACTTTTGTCTAGTCACACTAGTGCAAAGATATTTGCAGCACGTCTGCCTGCATTGCACACTCAAACTCTTTTTAACTAAGCCATTATACTAGCAAACAGTCAGTGTACCTAGTGGCATCCTAAACGTGGCTATTGGACTTTTGTGTAGTCACACTAGTGGAAAGATATTTGCAGAACGTCTGCCTGCATTGCACACTTAAACTCTTTTTAACTAAGCCATTATACTAGCAAACAGTCAGTGTACCTAGTGGCATCCTAAACGTGGCTATTGGACTTTTGTGTAGTCACACTAGTGCAAAGATATTTGCAGCACGTCTGCCTGCATTGCACACTCAAACTCTTTTTAACTAAGCAATTATACTAGCAAACAGTCAGTGTACCTAGTGGCATCCTAAACGTGGCTATTGTACTTTCGTCTAGTCACACTAGTGCAAAGATATTTGCAGCACGTCTGCCTGCATTGCACACTCAAACTCTTTTTAACTAAGCCATTATACTAGCAAACAGTCCGTGTACCTAGTGGCATCCTAAACGTGGCTATTGGACTTTTGTGTGGTCACACTAGTGGAAAGATATTTGCAGCACGTCTGCCTGCATTGCACACTCAAACTCTTTTTAACTAAGCCATTATACTAGCAAACAGTCAGTGTACCTAGTGGCATCCTAAACGTGGCTATTGTACTTTTGTCTAGTCACACTAGTGCAAAGATATTTGCAGCACGTCTGCCTGCATTGCACACTCAAACTCTTTTTAACTAAGCCATTATACTAGCAAACAGTCAGTGTACCTAGTGGCATCCTAAACGTGGCTATTGTACTTTTGTCTAGTCACACTAGTGCAAAGATATTTGCAGCACGTCTGCCTGCATTGCACACTCAAACTCTTTTTAACTAAGCCATTATACTAGCAAACAGTCAGTGTACCTAGTGGCATCCTAAACGTGGCTATTGGACTTTTGTGTAGTCACACTAGTGGAAAGATATTTGCAGCACGTCTGCCTGCATTGCACACTCAAACTCTTTTTAACTAAGCCATTATACTAGCAAACAGTCAGTGTACCTAGTGGCATCCTAAACGTGGCTTTTGTACTTTTGTCTAGTCACACTAGTGCAAAGATATTTGCAGCACGTCTGCCTGCATTGCACACTCAAACTCTTTTTAACTAAGCCATTATACTAGCAAACAGTCAGTGTACCTAGTGTCATCCTAAACGTGGCTATTGTACTTTTGTCTAGTCACACTAGTGCAAAGATATTTGCAGCACGTCTGCCTGCATTGCACACTCAAACTCTTTTTAACTAAGCCATTATACTAGCAAACAGTCAGTGTACCTAGTGGCATCCTAAACGTGGCTATTGTACTTTTGTCTATTCACACTAGTGCAAAGATATTTGCAGCACGTCTGCCTGCATTGCACACTCAAACTCTTTTTAACTAAGCCATTATACTAGCAAACAGTCAGTGTACCTAGTGGCATCCTAAACGTGGCTATTGTACTTTTGTGTAGTCACACTAGTGCAAAGATATTTGCAGCACGTCTGCCTGCATTGCACACTCAAACTCATTGTTACTACTACATTATAATACCAAAAATTGAGTAAACTTAGTGGCATACAAGAAGTGGCTGTTGTACTCCATTAATGCCCCACTGGTGCAAATCTATGTGCAGCACCTCTGCATGACACCCTCCTGCTCTGTTTTTAATAAGCTATAATGATAGCAAAAAATACTGCCATTTAGTGGCATCATAGAACTGGCTGTTGTATTCCATTAGTGCCCTACTGGTGCCAAGCTATTTCTAGCACCTCTGCATGACACCCTCCTGCTCTGTTTTTAATAAGCTATAATTGTAGCACAAAATACTGCCATTTAGTGGCATCATAGAACTGGCTGTTGTATTCCATTAGTGCCCCACTGGTGCCAAGCTATTTCTAGCACCTCTGCATGACACCCTCCTGCTCTGTTTTTAATAAGCTATAATTATAGCAAAAAATACTGCCACTTAGTGGTATACAAAAAATGCCTGTAGGACTCCTTTATTGTGCCACTGGTGCCAAGCAATCTCAAGCACCTCTGCATTCTACACTCATGCCCATTTTGCTATGCTAATTTTATAGCAAACTCAGGGAATTCCTTGCTGCATTTGATCATTGCGAGGGATAGAAAGTGAAGCTTCTTTTACTGTCCTGGTACCCACAGAACACGGCCACTGTACCCATCTGTCCACTTTTGCCACGCTATTTAATTTGCACAAAGAGCTGACTCTTTTTCTGCCTTCCTAAAATTGTCTGGAATACTAAGTTAGTGTTCCTTTGCTGCCAAGCAAGGTACAACACATGTGCATTCTACACTCCTTTCCATTTCTGGAATGCAATTATTAACTGCAGGTAGTCCAGGCAATCTGTGACGAAGGTGCAAGCGTGGATATAATGTAGCCTGCATCCAATGATGGTTCTCTCGATGTCTGACAGCTCAACAATACCTTCTGTTTCCACTTCCAAAACAAGTGATGACCTGCCAATCACACTCCCTGTTGCGGGTTAAGGAGTGGAAGTTCAGTGTGAAAAACCATGTGTGACTGCTGTCCCCACAGTCACAGAGGATGAAGAGCACGCAGATGCACTTGATGGGGCAGGCGGTGGTTGCACAGGCACGCTAGTCCGCATTGTAGCACAGTGAAATTCACATTGCAACTTATGCTTCATTTTAAGTCGTGTACAGGGTGGGCTGCCCAGTATGCAGCAAAACCAGGCAAAAGGAAAAGGACTCTAGCCAGTTGGGTTGATAAATGATTGTTTAACTTTACCAAAACAAACAATAAGAACCATGCATACAATTAAAATAATTGAACAATCTATTCTGTTGCCTACTACCTGCTAATCCCTCTGTGTAGCAGTAATTGTGTGTTTCTGCGTGTGTGCGAACACGACTTACCAGTGGCGCATCACAAGAGCTTCCAAGTTATTTACCTAAACATAGACAAAACACATGACCCCCCCTGAATACCCTTGTTAGCTGAAGCCTCACAGATATTGCAGATGATAACAGTGTGAATGCAAACCACACAGCTCTGCAACACAGTCATGGAAATCTTGAAAAGCAACAGTCAATGCAAACATGTGTTGCTGTCCCTCTATGATTTAAACTGTACGTGACAATTTGACAGTGCAGATTGCATATTGTCTATATAGTCGGCCTACCCAGAACAGATATGTGTTTTGCTAATAAAACAAAGTGTTTTGTGCCCGCATTATTGTCTGGGCACAGCCTACCGTACCCGGGTACTGTGATGTCCAGTTGCCAGAAATACAGACTTTACGCTCCTCTCATGGTAAACAGTATAGACAGCACTGTAAGAATGTTGGTCTGTGGCACAGGATGCTGCTCACTGACGTTACAGTGCTCATCATCAAAGTACAACACAACTCCCCTCACAATTGAACAAAGTGTTTCCGCGGTGGCTCCTTGCTGTAACACACACCTTTAGCTTTTCATTCTGTTCATAGACAGCATCTCCAAGTCCACCCCCGAAGAGCAATTTTCTATTGCTATAGTGACCAAAGGCAGATCCAAAAAAACAGCAGCCCCTTGTGTGTAGTCTGCAACAATGCATGCAATGAACGGCAAATAAGCATATTGCGTTGACAGTTGCTAAAGCTGAGCAATACACCTTCACGCTGTCAATTCATATCCATGTGATACTTCATGGAGGAAGCACTCAAAAGTGTGAGTTTTTGCCTTCTACTTACAGATTGTTGACAAATCTTACAGATTCCATGACTTGGGTGATCCTTTGCGATGTCCAAAAATTCACAGGCTAGGAAAGGCTTACAGCCCATGCGACCTGCATAGCCAACACGACATCTGCTCAGAGTCAAAGTTGTGGTCCAGGATTCAGTTGTTGACGTGCTTCCAGTACTTTGTCTCTGGCCAGGAAGACGCAACGTAACCTCGTCGTCAGTAGCATCCTCCTCCACCTCCTCTGCTGACCTCATCGACTGGCTGACTTTGGTTTGACAGTAAGTGTTGTCTCCAACCTCATCAATAACCCTGTGTGTTTTCATTCCCCTCGTCCTGAGTCCTCCGAGACAACCTCTTCCTGCCCTGACCGAATAGTAAAGTTGTCCTTCCAATCAGGTATCTGTGCTCCACATCATGTTCCCCATTGTCTCCACCAGGAGGATTTACTATTTGGAAATGAGGGTGTAGATTAGGCTCAGCACCTTCTTCATCGGGGCCTGGATCCCAGTCACAAAGCTTCAGGCTATCTGCGCAGATCATTTCCCCTGTCTCATGGAACTCGCTACCTCAACACATTAGATTATCTGCTACACACGCAAGCTTCAAACTGAATCTGAAAACTCATCTGTTCAGAAATGACTATAACCTTCAATGACACCACCACCATACGTACTTGACGCTCAACCTAAACAACTCCTACTGTCTCCTCCCAAAAATCCTTTAGAATGTAATCCCGCAAGGGCAGGGCCCTCTTCCCTCTGTACCAGTCTGTCTATAGTTACTTGTATATGTATTCTGTATGTAACCCCCTTCTCATGTACAGCACCATGGAATCAATGGTGCTCTATAAATCAATAATGATAAAAATAATAATAACTTCCTTGTCTGTACTCATTGCAGCTTTGGAGCAGACCTCTGATTCCCAGGCTATAGTGCGACTGAACAGCTATGCAAACTCAACCATCTCTGTCACCCCATACTCAGCAGGGCTGGTGGAAACTTGAGAGCTGTTAGGAAGCAAGTGCGATTGGATTGACACCACAGAGGAATGGAGTATTTGGGATCTTGAAATTGGGGTGGAGGAGAGGCCACTTTATGGAGCAATTCAGATCCATTGAAGTAGCTGCTGATTTGGCCTCATCTACATTTGTTAGCGATGGTCGTGTCCATGAAAAAAGGGATCATATCAGATTATCCATGGGAAGAAGTACACCTGTTCTTTTGGATGTTATTTGTTGTTACAAAACGGTGACGCCTTAAACGCAAGCAGCCTGCTGCGGTTTCAGTTGCGCCCAGGCATCAGCTGCCATTTAGGCCTGTGCCTCGGGTTGTCCAGCTGGCTGCTTTCTCCTCCACGTGTAAGTGTGGAGAGGCAGCTAGTGCGCATGCGTGTGATGAATTACCCCAGCCGCAGCCTAACTCCAGTGTTTCGCCTAGTGAGTATGCTCAGCCTGACTGTGCCATTCCTGAGGCTAAGTCTTCATTTCGGGCTACAGCGCATGCTCCCACACTTAGTGCGAAAAGCCTCTTTGCACAGGTACTTGCACTCCGTGATGGGTCTAAGTCCTGTGTTGTGCATAGACACCATGCTAAAGCTGATAGTCTTTTTTCAGAGACTGTATTTCATGCAACTGACTATGGTCAGGCACTTACTGCATCAGAAACTAGGTCCGGTAATGAACTCTTTGGCCCTGCCCGTGATGTGGGGGGCCCATTTAGACCACAGGGCATCAGGTGTCCTGACGATGTGGCCAGGCCACTCCCAAATGGCTTGCAGAGGCCCGCCCCTATGACTTGTCACCTCATTATTGATGGTCAGACGATGACTGGTGAGGTGTTTGGGTCATGACAGCCATGAGGTCATCATTGAAGTTGCGGTTCCAAATAGGACGCTAGTTATGCCACTCATGACGTGTCACTCTGCTTTTGTCTCCAAGAGGTGCATTGTGGTCCACCCTGGTTTGGGGCGGACCCAGGTTATAGAAGGTGCTGGAGACAACAAGGAGGTGCGCAGTCTTCTCCGAAAGAGCACACCTCCATGTGTTGAACCCATTGTGGCTTTAGGCCAGAGGTAGGCAGGGATAGGGCGTTGATGCAGGCCGCCACCACAGTTGGTAACGCAGAACGGTTAAGACCAGCTCCTGTCCTACAAGTCCTGCTTGTGCAGCCCAGTGGCATTAACAGGCCTGCTGCTGCTGATGCGCCTGCTGTTCACAGGTGTGGCCCCAATGCACACGGTCAGCGTACTGAATGGCCCCTGTGATGTTAACAGGGAGTTCCTGGGCTGGGTGGGCGTGTGGACCCTGTGACGCTAACAGGGCTGCCAGTCTCAAGATCCGAGTGGCGTCTAACTTGGTTCAGGCTACTATTAGTTTCATAGCCACACAGCTCTGTATCCTCCACTGAACCTTCCAGTTGCCAACCTCTCCTTTTCCATCTGGGAGCACGGTGGACACTGACTGCTGATGGGGATATATACCTTTCTCTTTCTTTTCTTATTAATTTTCGTTATATAGCTGTAACATAGTATATACCACCTTATCCAAATCTGCCAGTCCCACCGTAACAGATGGTGTTTCTTCATCAAATGTTACTTTTGCTTAACCACCAAACCCACGGACCAAAACTTTTTTCCCCTTTCCAACACACCTGTTCCCCTTTTCAACCGCATCTGTCCTTTTTCAACTCATTTTGTATATGACCAAAAGTGCAACTCTGCAGGGACACCGTACTCAATGGCATCTCAGCACAACAGCCACCCCTCGATCCCTCAGATGTGGACAAGTAAAAGACCATTTCCTCCTATCCATGACAAACCGTTGAGATTCACTCTGTGCAGCACTGGTGTTTAGTGGAAAAGCAGATCGAAGATTGCGTAACACCTTCTGAAGATACTCCTGTACACGTGCGTCCCTTTATATAGC
Organism: Anomaloglossus baeobatrachus; assembly: GCF_048569485.1. NCBI lineage: Eukaryota > Metazoa > Chordata > Amphibia > Anura > Aromobatidae > Anomaloglossus > Anomaloglossus baeobatrachus. The sequence continues at coordinate 208,928,341 of NC_134355.1, read as the reverse complement.
AGGAATTATTTCGCCAAATTTTGTCTTGTACCGGGGATCTAACAGTGTGGCAACCCAGTAGTTAGCATTACTTCGAATTCGTACAATCCGAGGGTCATGTTGTAGGTAGTGCAGCAAGAAGACGCTCATGTGTCTTGTGCATCCAGGAGGACCAAGTCCTTGTTGTGTTGGTGGCAGAGAGGTGAGAATCGTGCCTCCTTCCTCTGCCCTCTCCCCCCAACCTCGCACAACCGAAATGTGAGCAAGCTCTCACTCATCTGCTGAATCTTCCATGCCCATCGCAAGTTCGTCCTCCATTTCTTCATGGCTCCTGCACCTTCCTCAACAATTTTTGCTGATACTATGCGCCCTTGTTAATCCCTATCCCCCACCATAACTGCTGCCTAGGTGCCGCTTACCATATGGACCTTGTAGATCTTATTATCCCTTCTGCATACGACTCCTCCTGTACTTCCTCACCTTCCTCTTGGACCAATACCTGACTCAGAATAATGCTTACAGTGTGCTCCATCATGTAGGTGACCAGAATTGTCACGCTGAGAATGGCATTGCCAGTGCTAAACATCTTCGTCGACATTTGGAAACTGTGTAGAAGGGTGCATAGGTCCTTGATCTGACACCACTCCAGCAGAGTGATCTGCACCACCTCTGGATCAAGTTAGCCCAGGGTATACGTCATACCGTATTTCAGCAGGGCTCTGCGGTGCTGCCACACACGCTGCAACATGTGCAGATTCCAATTCCTGCGTGTCGGAACATCGCATTTCCGGCGTTTAACTGCCTGACCCTAAGACTTCCGGAGCGATGAAACTTGTTGAGCTGCTGGGTGCGAAGGATGAAAGTGACCACATAGCAGCGTGCCCGCTGCACAAGGCCATGTAGGCCGGGATGGTATTTTAAAAATTGCTGGAGAATCAGATTCAACACGTGAGCCATACAAGGCCCGTGTGTCACATTGCCCTGACGAAGGGCCGCTGACAGGTTTGCATCATTGCCGCACACGGCTTTTAAGTCACCAACGTAGTCCACTCAATCAATTTGTACTCTGGTCCCAATGGGAAGACACCACACCCTTTTTTAGGCCCCTCCTGTCTGCAGACCACTGCCAGACAAAGCTATGAACCTCTTGTTACTGTTACCCCCAGTTCAGTTTTATGAGTTTGTGTGCTTGTTACCTGACTACGTTTCCTGCTTGCTGTTTATGTACCTCGTTGGCCGATCCGCATTTCACCTCTGCTTGTTTTCTGATTAAGTCCTGGCCATCCCATTCTGTTCCTCTTCCTCAATTAATGTTTTTGAACCTGCATGACTACTATTCTCTGGAACTGCAGCCTTCCACAGGTATTGATCAACGTGGGCCCTGTGTAATTCCAAATCACTGTATAGGGGTTAAAGGGTTTCAGGGTTCTGGGTGTCCAGCTTGGTGAGTGGCTTGCCTCTAGCCTATCCTTTACAGCCCATCTGAGTGTGTCGATCCAGGCAGGCGTTACACAGTGCCCTCTGCAGAAGGCCATGTAGGCAGGGATAGTGTTTTAAAAATTGCTGGACAACCAGGTTCAACACGTGAGCCATACAAGGCACGTGTGTCACATTGCCCTGAAGAAGGGTCGCAGACTGGTTTGCATCATTGTCGCACCCGACCTTCCCTGACTGCTGGTTGACTGTAGACAACCATTGATGAAACTCGGTCTCACTCTCCAGAGCTAACCGTCCACAATTCCTCAGCGGTGTCTCACATTTCCCCTACATTTCAAAGTAAACATTTGACCGCATGATGGCCTTGAGCTCTGCTGCCAGCATAGTAAGGAGGTGTGTGGGATTCCTTGGGCGCAGTTACAAGGAAGGGTGGCCTGACCACACAGGGTTTGGGCCGAGGTGGAGGACCTACACGAGGTTGAGGAGGCAGAAGCAGTGGAGGAACTTGTACATACAGAGGAAGGATTGACACACAAGTCGTGGGGACGGCAAGACTTGTACAGCAAACCCTTCTCCATCTCTCACCATAGTTACCCAGTGCCCAGTCAGCAACATGTAACTCCCCTGTCCATGCTTACTGGTCCAAGTATCTGTGTTGAAATGCACCCTGTCACACACAGAGTTTCTCAAGGAATCGGTGAGGTTGTGTGGGACCTACTGTGGTAGCGCGGGCACGCCTTTCTTGGAGAATGAGTGACGACTGGCCATCGGCTCTTGGGGCACTGCAATGGGCATAAGGTCTCGAAAATCTTCGGTCTCAAAAGGGTGTAAAGGCAGCCTTTCTGTTGCCAACAAGTTGCAGATGATGAAACTCAACCTCTTAGGCATGTCATGCCCTTCGAAAATCATGTAAAACATAGCGAGGGGACTCCAACCACAGTCTCCCTCGTTTCCACTAATTGGGCCACACACACCCCACTTGACTGGCATCAGTTGACCCCCATTTTCAAGATGAAAAAGATGCTTTGCATGAAGCACTCTCAAAAATACGCGTGCCTTTGCCGTCCCCTGGCTGACCCAGGGGAAGAAAAGTCCTCTGAGAGCCATGACTTGTTCATCTTGGTTCTTTTAGAAACACAGCGAGGGGACTCCAACCACAGTCTCCCTCGTTTCCACTAATTGGGCCACACACACCCCACTTGACTGGCATCAGTTGACCCCCATTTTCAAGATGAAAAAGATGCTTTGCATGAAGCACTCTCAAAAATACGCGTGCCTTTCCCGTCCCCTGGCTGACCTAGGGGAAGAAAAGTCCTCTGAGAGCCATGACTTGTTCATCTTGGTTCTTTGAGAAACACAGCGAGGGGACTCCAACCACAGTCTCCCTCGTTTCCACTAATTGGGCCAAACACACCCCACTTGACTGGCATCAGTTGACCCCCATTTTCAAGATGAAAAAGATGCTTTGCATGAAGCACTCTCAAAAATACGCGTGCCTTTGCCGTCCCCTGGCTGACCCAGGGGAAGAAAAGTCCTCTGAGAGCCATGACTTGTTCATCTTGGTTCTTTTAGAAACACAGCGAGGGGACTCCAACCACAGTCTCCCTCGTTTCCACTAATTGGGCCACACACACCCCACTTGACTGGCATCATTTGACCCCCATTTTCAAGATGAAAAAGATGCTTTGCATGAAGCACTCTCAAAAATACGCGTGCATTTGCCGTCCCCTGGCTGACCCAGGGGAAGAAAAGTCCTCTGAGAGCCATGACTTGTTCATCTTGGTTCTTTTAGAAACACAGCGAGGGGACTCCAACCACAGTCTCCCTCGTTTCCACTAATTGGGCCACACACACCCCACTTGACTGGCATCAGTTGACCCCCATTTTCAAGATGAAAAAGATGCTTTGCATGAAGCACTCTCAAAAATACGCGTGCCTTTCCCGTCCCCTGGCTGACCCAGGGGAAGAAAAGTCCTCTGAGAGCCATGACTTGTTCATCTTGGTTCTTTTAGAAACACAGCGAGGGGACTCCAACCACAGTCTCCCTCGTTTCCACTAATTGGGCCACACACACCCCACTTGACTGGCATCAGTTGACCCCCATTTTCAAGATGAAAAAGATGCTTTGCATGAAGCACTCTCAAAAATACGCGTGCCTTTCCCGTCCCCTGGCTGACCCAGGGGAAGAAAAGTCGTCTGAGAGCCATGACTTGTTCATCTTGGTTCTTTTAGAAACACAGCGAGGGGACTCCAACCACAGTCTCCCTCGTTTCCACTAATTGGGCCACACACACCCCACTTGACTGGCATCAGTTAACCCCCATTTTCAAGATGAAAAAGATGCTTTGCATGAAGCACTCTCAAAAATACGCATGCCTTTCGCCTCCCCTGGCTGACCCAGGGGAAGAAAAGTCCTCTGAGAGCCATGTCCACATTGTCAGTGGACAGACGCGTGTGCTTATCTGCCAGCAGACCCCCAGCAGCACTGAAGACAGGTTCCGAGAGAACGCTGGCTGCAGGACACGACAAGATCCCCAAGGCGTACGTGGCGAGCTCAGGCAATTTATCCAGATTGGAAGCCTAAAATGAGCATGGCTCAAGTTGCACAATAATGGAATCGATGTTTCCTTGCATATAGTCATATATCTGTGTGTCCTCCTCTTTTTCCTTGTCCAGCTGTTTTGTTTTCGCATGAGTATATGTCCTTGTCACTTTCCCATGTGTTTGTGTTGTGTTGTGAGTTGTTTGTCACCTTTTGGACACCTTTGAGGGTGTTTTCTAGGTTTTTTTATGTGTTTGTGATTGCCTGCCATTCTTTCCTATGCAGTTCGAGTTCGGTTCGTCGAACGTTCGACGAGCCGAACTCGAACGGGACCTCCGTTCGGCGAACCGACCTCGAGCTGAACCGGGACCGGTTCGCTCATCTCTATAAGTGTCAGCACTGTTTGCTATAAAAAATGCTTAGGAAAATTGGGCAGATGTGTAGAATGCAGAGGTGGTGTACCTTGCGTGGCACCAGAGGAACACTAAGTTAGTATCCCAGACACTTTTAATATGCCACTAAGTGTCAGCACTGTTTGCTATAAAATTGCGTAGCAAAAATGGGCAGGTGTGTTGAATGCAGAGGTGGTGTACCTTGCGTGGCACCAGAGGAACACTAAGTTAGTATCCCATACACTTTTAGTATGCCACTAAGTGTCAGCGCTGTTTGCTATAAAAATTGCATAGCAAAAATGGTAAGGTGTATAGAATGCAGAGGTGGTGTACCTTGCGTAGCACCAGAGGAACACTAAGTTAGTATCCCAGACACTTTTAGTATGCCACTAAGTGTCAGCACTGTTTGCTCCATAAACTGCGTAGCAAAAATGGGCAGGTGTGCAGAATGCGGAGGTGTTATACTTTGCGTGGCTCCAGAGGAACACTAATTTAGTATCCCAGACACTTTTAGTATGCCACTAAGTGTCAGCACTGTTTGCTACAAAAATTGCGTTGCAAAAATGGGCAGGTGTGTAGAATGCAGAGGTGGTATACCTTGCGTGGCACCAAAGGAACACTAAGTTAGTATCCCAGACGCTTTTAGTATGCCACTAAGTGTCAGCACTGTTTATTATAAAAAATACGTAGCAAAATTGGGCAGGTGTGTAGAATGCAGAGGTGGTGTACCTTGCGTGGCACCAGAGGAACACTAAGTTAGTATCCCAGACACTTTTAGTATGCCACTAAGTGTCAGCACTGTTTGCTATAAAAAATGCTTAGGAAAATTGGGCAGGTGTGTAGAATGCAGAGGTGGTGTACCTTGCGTGGCACCAGAGGAACACTAAGTTAGTATCCCAGACACTTTTAATATGCCACTAAGTGTCAGCACTGTTTGCTACAAAATTGCGTAGCAAAAATGGGCAGGTGTGTTGAATGCAGAGGTGGTGTACCTTGCGTGGCACCAGAGGAACACTAAGTTAGTATCCCAGACACTTTTAGTATGCCACTAAGTATCAGCACTGCTTGCTATAAAAATTGCGTAGCAAAAAGGGTAAGCTGTGTAGAATGCAGAGGTGGTATACCATGCGTAGCACCAGATGAACAGAAAGTTAGTATCCCATACACGTTTAGTATGCCACTAAGTGTCAGCGCTGTTTGCTATAAAAATTGCATAGTAAAAATGGGAATGTGTATAGAATGCAGAGGTGGTGTACCTTGCGTAGCACCAGAGGAACACTAAGTTAGTATCCCAGACACTTTTAGTATGCCACTAAGTGTCAGCACTGTTTGCTACAAAATCTGCGTAGCAAAAATGGGCAGCTGTGCAGAATGCGGAGGTGTTATACTTTGCGTGGCTCCAGAGGAAGGGGTAAATAGCAGTATACCAAATATTGAATCCACAGTAATTGAACAAAATTAGCTGGATCAGAGAATTGAAAAGGATAAACCCTAAAACATAACCTTTAATATTATGCAGATAAAAGTGAGGACAGCTCACAGGTTAGAAACAACGGTGGCACGAAACCACCCAAACTAAAATTGGGCTATATATGGTAGGCCCAAACAAACTGTGTCCCAGAAAGGTACCACGGTAGGACTTTCTACACCTTATAGTTGCTGGTCACCACCTGAGACACTGATACACGCAACATCAACAATCAGAACCCCAACCTAGGTAAGATGTATGTCTGTGTGTGTCAAAAGAGATAGAAGCTCCTAGACCATTACGAACCGCATATTTCATAAATCCCACCGTAGGTGGGAACGGTCTTACCAGTCCGGAGATTCACAGGCATTGAACAAATGGTTAGAGGTTCAGGCAGGGGGCTGTTTTACCAGCATGTCTAGATCCCTCTGGGGCCTCAACCAAAAACAGGGCATATAATCACCATGCCCACTCCCAACGTTTCAACCTCAGTTCATCAGGGGAGTTTCTGTGGGGAAGTGCAGTCAAACGGTATCTCCACCGGATGACTGTTACAAGATGCCCAAGTCACTGTGAGAAAAAAACATACACAAAGAATAAGCCCTAGAGCCTTAAATCAGGCCATATACATCTAGCCCATAAGATCGCAATACTCACCGCATCATGGCGTGCACGTCGAGCCCAAAATTCATAAATGCCGCGCTCGGCGTCCACCGGACGCTCCATAAATAGCACGGCGCATGCGCGATTGGGTACGTCATCAATGACGATCACCCCCAGAATGCCTCCGGGCCGGAAGTGACACGACACCGATCGCCATTGATGACGCTCACCTCCCAGCATACATTCAAACCGGAAGTGAGTCATCATCAATTGCCGCGTCGCCACCAGGGCGTCACGGCTGATACCCGATGTGGCCACATCCGGGTATATGGAACGCAAGCTGTGTGTTGTATTACACGTAGCATAGGATACGCCCATAGTAGTATGGGCGTACCTGTAAGCTAGCCGCGGACCAATCAAAACAAAAAAGGGGGCACGGAGGATCAAGTCCATAGACATGCCGGTATATATATTGGTAATGGTCGGGCTCCACATAGGAAATAGATAAAAGCAAGTGATTTAGCCAAATATATTCAAGGAAAGTGTCCGAATGATAAAAAACAGAAAAAAACACACAAACAACAAGAGGAGGGAGGGGGGGGGAGGAGAAACAAGAAACAAGTTATTATTGTTACGCAAAGGGGGACAAAGGCCTGTCCATCCTCCAAGGATAGATGACAAATCCCGTCACATGGAAGTTGTATAACTGGGAGGATGGATACAGTAGGACATGTACTCATGGATCCCAAATCGACCGGGCTGAAGTCATAGGAGGATAGTCACAGTCAGGGTGGAAGACAGAGAAAACTAAAGTGCACACTCGTCTCTCACCCTAGCTGAAAAGGCCCTACCTATCATGTGGGGGTCGGCACCCTACAACTCCCACGCCTATGGTGCCCCCACTCGTGGCTCCAGAGGAACACTAATTTAGTATCCCAGACACTTTTAGTATGCCACTAAGTGTCAGCACTGTTTGCTATAAAAATTGCATAGCAAAAATGGGAAGGTTTGTACAATGCAGAGGTGGTGTACCTTGCGTAGCACCAGAGGAACACTAAGTTAGTATCCCAGACACTTTTAGTATGCCACTAAGTGTCAGCACTGTTTGCTATAAAATTTGCGTAGCAAAAATTGGCAGGTGTTTTGAATGCAGAGGTGGTGTACCTTGCGTGGCACCAAAGGAACAGTAAGTTAGTATCCCAGACTTTTTTAGTATGCCACTAAGTGTTAGCACTGTTTGCTATACAAAATGCGTAGCAAAAATGGGAAGGTGTGTACAATGGAGAGGTGGTGTACCTTGCGGGGCACCAGAGGAACACTAAGTTATTATCCCAGACACTTTTAGTATGCCACTAAGTGTCAGCACTGTTTGCTATAAAAATTGTGTAGCAAAAATGGGCAGCTGTGTAGAATGCAGAGGTGATATTCCTTGCATGGCACCAGAGGAACACTAAATTAGTATCCCAGACACTTTTTGTATGCCACTGTCAGCACTGTTTGCTATAAAAAATGCGTAGCAAAATTAGGCAGGTGTGTAGAATGCAGAGGTAATGTACCTTGCGTGGCACCAGAGGAACATTAAGTTAGTATCCCAGACACTTTTAGTATGCCACTAAGTGTCAGCACTGTTTGCTATAAAAATTGCATAGCAAAAATGGGAAGGTGTGTGGAATGCAGAGGTGGTGTACCTTGCGTAGCACCAAAGGCACACTAAGTTAGTATCTCAGCCACTTTTAGTATGCCACTAATTGTCAGCACTGTTTGCTATAAAAATTGTGTAGCAAAAATTGGCAGGTGTGTAGAATGCAGAGGTGGTATACCTTGCGAGGCACCAGAGGAACACTAAGTTAGTATCCTAGAAACTTTTAGTATGCCACTAAGTGTCAGCACTGTTTGCTATAAAAAATGCATAGGAAAATTGGGCAGGTGTGTAGAATGCAAAGGTGGTGTACCTTGCGTAGCACCAGAGGAAAACTAAGTTAGTATCCCAGACACTTTTAGTATGCCACTAAGTGTCAGCACTGTTTGCTATAAAAATTGCATAGCAAAAATGGGAAGGTGTGTAGAATGCAGAAGTGGTGTACCTTGCGTAGCACCAGAGGAACACTAAGTTAGTATCTCAGCCACTTTTAGTATGCCACTAAGTATCAGCACTGTTTTCTATAAAAATTGCGTAGCAAAAATGGGCAGGTGTGTAGAATGCAGAGGTGGTATACCTTGCGTGGCACCAGAGGAACAATAAGTTGGTATCCCAGACACTTTTAGTATGCAACTAAGTGTCAGCACTGTTTGCTATAAAAAATGCGTAGCAAAATTGGGCAGGTGTGTAGAATGCAGAGGTAGTGTACCTTGCGTGGCACCAGAGGAACACTAAGTTAGTATCCCAGACACTTTTAGTATGCCACTAAGTGTCAGCACTGTTTGCTATAAAAATTGCGTAGAAAAAATGGGAAGGTGTCTACAATGCAGAAGTGGTGTACCTTGCGTAGCACCAGAGGAACACTAAGTTGGTATCCGAGACACTTTTAGTATGCCACTAAGTGTAAGCACCGTTTACTATAAAAATTGCATAGCAAAAATGTGCAGGTGTGTAGAATGCAGAGGTGGTGTACCTTGCGTAGCACCAGAGGAACACTAAGTTAGTATCCCAGACACTTTTAGTATGCCACTAAGTGTCAGCACTGTTTGCTGTAAAAATTTTGTAGCAAAAAGGGGAAGCTGTGTAGAATGCAGAGGTGGTGTACCATGCATAGCAGCAGAGGAACACTAAGTTAGTATCCCAGACACTTTTAGTATGCCACTAAGAGTCAGAACTGTTTACTATAAAAATTGCGCAGCAAAAATGGGCAGGTGTGTGGAATGCAGAGGTGGTATACCTTGCGTAGCACCAGAGGAACACTAAGTTAGTATCCCACATACTTTTAGTATGCCACTAAGTGTCAGCACTGTTTGGTATAAAAATTGCATAGCAAAAATGGGAAGGTGTGTACAATGCAGAGGTGGTGTACCTTGCGTAGCACCTGAGGAACACTAAGTTAGTATCCCAGACACTTTTAGTATGCCACTAAGTGTCAGCTCTGTTTGCTATAAAAATTGCGTAGCAAAAATTGGCAGGTGTGTTGAATGCAGAGGTGGTGTACCTTGCGTGGCACCAGAGGAACAGTAAGTTAGTATCCCAGACACTTTTAGTATGCCACTAAGTTTCAGCACTGTTTGCTATACAAAATGCGTAGCAAAAATGGGAAGGTGTGTAGAATGCAGAGGTGGTGTACCTTGCGGGGCACCAGAGGAACACTAAGTTAGTATTCCAGACACTTTTAGTATGCCACTAAGTGTCAGCACTGTTTGCTATAAAAAATGCGTAGCAAAATTGGGCAGATGTGTAGAATGCAGAGGTGGTGTACCTTGCGTGGCACCAGAGGAACACCAAGTTAGTATCCCAGACACTTTTAATATGCCACTAACTGTCAGCACTGTTTGCTGTAAAAATTGCGTAGCAAAAAGGAGAAGCTGTGTAGAATGCAGAGGTGGTGTACCTTGCGTAGCACCAGAGGAACACTAAGTTAGTATCCCACATACTTTTAGTATGCCACTAAGTGTCAGCACTGTTTGGTATAAAAATTGCATAGCAAAAATGGGAAGGTGTGTACAATGCAGAGGTGGTGTACCTTGCGTAGCACCTGAGGAACACTAAGTTAGTATCCCAGACACTTTTAGTATGCCACTAAGTGTCAGCTCTGTTTGCTATAAAAATTGTGTATCAAAAATTGGCAGGTGTGTTGAATGCAGAGGTGGTGTACCTTGCGTGGCACCAGAGGAACACTAAGTTAGTATCCCAGACACTTTTAGTATGCCACTAAGTGTCAGCACTGTTTGCTATACAAAATGCGTAGCAAAAATGGGCAGGTGTGTAGAATGCAGAGGTGGTGTACCTTGCGTGGCACCAGAGGAACACCAAGTTAGTATCCCAGACACTTTTAGTATGCCACCAAGTGTCAGCACTGTTTGCTATAAAAATTGCGTAGCAAAAAGGAGAAGCTGTGTAGAATGCAGAGGTGGTGTACCTTGCGTAGCACCAGAGGAACACTAAGTTAGTATCCCAGACACTTTTAGTATGCCACTAAGTGTCAGCACTGTTTACTATAAAATTTGCGCAGCAAAAATGGGCAGGTGTGTAGAATGCAGAGTTGGTATACCTTGCGTGGCACTAGAGGAATACTAAGTTAGTATCCCAGACACTTTTAGTATGCCACTAAGTGTCAGCACTGTTTGCTATAAAAATTGCATAGCAAAAATGGGCAGGTGTGTAGAATGCAGAGGTGATGTATCTTGCGTGGCACCAGAGGAACACTAAGTTAGCATCCCAGACACTTTTAGTATGCCACTAAGTGTCAGCACTGTTTGCTATAAAAATTTTGTAGCAAAAAGGGGAAGCTGTGTAGAATGCAGAGGTGGTGTACCATGCGTAGCACCAGAGGAACACTAAGTTAGTATCCCAGACACTTTTAGTATGCCACTAAGTGTCAGCACTGTTTGCTATAAAAATTTTGTAGCAAAAGGGGGAAGCTGTGTAGAATGCAGAGGTGGTATATCTTGCGTAGCACCAGAGGAACACTAAGTTAGTATCCCAGACAATTTTTGTATGCCACTGTCACGCTCCCCGGTGCCCGTGCCATGCTCCCCGGTGCCCATGCCACGCTTCCCGGTTCTCCTGCCACGCTCCCCGGCTTATCTGCCACGCTCCCCGGCTCCTCTGCCACGCTCTTCCGCTCCCGGACCTCGCTTCCCCGCTCCCGTGCCTCGCTCCCCGGTCCCCCGCTCCTCAGCCTCCATGCTCCCTCACCTGCATCCTCCAGACTACCCGGTCCCCGGTCTCGGCGCCCGTCTGCTGTCCTGAGCCGGCCCGGCACTCCTGCCTCCTGTACACCGCATCCTGCTCTGGCTTCTGGCACCCGGGCCTCGCGCATGCGCATTAGGGCGCGCGGTCATTGACCTTTTCTTAAAGGGCCAGCGTCCTCCAACAGGATATTGAAGATGCAAGTACAGGGTATATAGGGGGTTCCTTTCCAAGTGGGTGGGGCCTGTTCTTCGTGTTTGCTAAGCTAGGAGTCAGGTCTCCCTGTGCCATTGTCTCGTACTCACCTATCTCTCTTGTAGAGCCGCTCCTGTCCCGCCAACCGGTCCTGACGATTCCAGAACCCCGAACGGTGACTGTCCGCCATCTCGTCAGTCCCTGCCATCTCCGATCCCTGGATCCGTGTGGTGACCCACCTCCTCGCTCCGTTGGTTCCAGATTCTGCCTGACATCATCTCGGTCTCCGAACCTTAGCTCCGTCACCCGGACTACCCTCAGAGACTCCGTTGTCCCAGGGACTTCTTCACTCCACTCCTCTGTATGGACTGTCCTGCTACCCGTAGTGCTTCGGCTACCGGGCACCTTGCCCTCGGTGAGGTGTTCAGCCCAGTGTATCCACCTCCTGGGCCTACCCGTCCTCCTGGTCTTAACAGTAAGAATAGGCCATGGATCCCGCCGAAGCACTAGCGGCCCAGCTGGGCAACTTGCAGCAGGAACTCGGACGACAGCGCGAGACTCAGTCCCACATGCTGGCCTTCATGTCCTCGGTGGATACCCGCCTGAACACGCTGCAAGCAACTGCCACATCCCTGGCATCTCAGGCTTCAACAGCACTGTCCACGGCTGCAGTTCCAGTGGCGGCTTCCTCGGAAGCCTCTAAACTCCGCTTGGTCTCTCCACCCCGATATGCCGGAGATCCTAAGACCTGCAGAGGATTCTTGAATCAGTGCTCCCTCCACTTTAAGCTGCTTCCGCACCTGTTTGCCTCCGACCAAGCCAAGGTGGCGTTTGTGATGTCCCATCTAGAGGGTGAGGCACTGGCCTGGATGAACCCCTTGTGGGAGAGGGAGGACCCTGTAACTACCAACATCCAGGAATTCCTGCAGGCGTTTAGAACCACCTTTGACGAACCCGGGCGTGCCGCCGTGTCCGCCTCATCACTCCTCAGGCTACGTCAGGGGACCTTGACGGTGGGCCAATATGCCATCCGCTTTCGCACCTTGGCCTCAGAATTGGGGTGGAACAATGAGGCCCTCACCGCTGCCTTCTGGGAAGGACTCTCCAGTCGTATTAAGAACGAGCTGGCAGGCCGCGATGTTCCTTCCACTCTGGATGCCCTGATTGCACTACCCACCCGCGTTGACCTCCGTTTTCAGGAACGATCCAAAGAGGTGTCCCGCGACAGATGTCCGATACGGCATTCCTCTCCTCCGCAGAAGCCCGTCGTACCTCAGTCGGCATCGTCTGGCGTCTCTGTCCACGAACCCATGTAGATTGATCGTGTGCGGCAGTCCAAACAACGCCAAGCAGAACGACTCGCCAAGGGTCTCTGCTTCTACTGCGGAGAGGGCACACACCTGCTACGTTCCTGTCCAGAGAGGCCGGGAAACTCCAAAGCCTAGGGTTGGTAGGAGAGGCCACCCTAGGTGCTGGGACTCTCTCAGACCCGGTTATGTGGACTGTTCAAGTGACAACGGGAGAGACGCGGTTCACGGCAGAGGCGTACCTCGATTCCGGGGCAGCAGGCAATTTCATCCAGCAGGCCACGGTGGACAAGTACGAGGTGCCGGTTACTCCACTCGACAAACCCCTCATGATTGCCTCTGTAGATGGGAGACCCCTCTCTGACACCATCTCGTGGATCACCAAGCCAGTAGAACTACGTATCGGTGCCCTGCACACCGAGAACATCACTCTCTACGTCCTCCCACACATGTCTCATAAAATCCTGCTGGGACTCCCCTGGTTACGGACACACGAACCGTCGGTCAGCTGGCGTACTGGTGAAATTACCCGATGGGGCTCCTCTTGCCACGAGAACTGCCTGAAGTCCATACAGCCCATCCGACTACCTCCGGTTCCGGAGTCCCTATCAGGACTGCCTTCGGCCTACTGGTCCTACGCGGACGTCTTTGATAAAAAGGAGTCAGAGGTACTGCCGCCACATCGTCCTTACGACTGTGCCATCGACCTACTCCTGGGAACTACACCACCTCGAGGACAGATATATCCTTTGTCCCCTGCTGAAACAAGAGCCATGTCTGCCTACATCACTGAGAATCTGGCAAGGGGATTCATCCGGAGATCCTCCTCTCCTGCTGGAGCAGGCTTCTTCTTCTTTGTTAAGAAGAAAGAGGGCGACCTGCGCCCCTGCATTTACTACCGGGGATTGAACCAAATCACCGTAAAGAATAAATACCCCCTGCCGCTCATCCCCGAATTGTTTGATCGGCTTAGAGGAGCTCGTGTGTTTACCAAGTTGGATCTTCGGGGTGCCTACAACCTGGTCCGCATCCGCTCTGGGGACGAATGGAAGACCGCATTTAACACTCGCGATGGGCACTACGAGTATTGTGTGATGCCCTTTGGCATGTGTAACGCACCGGCAGTCTTTCAAGAATTAGTGAATGACGTGTTCCGGGACCTTCTCTACATCTGTGTGGTGGTATATCTGGATGACATCCTGGTCTTCTCTCCGGACCTCCAGACCCACAGAGAGAACGTGCAGCTGGTACTACAAAGACTGAGAGAGAATCGTCTTTACGCCAAGTACGAGAAGTGTGTCTTCGAGCAGTCTTCTCTTCCCTTCCTGGGTTACGTAATCTCCGATACCGGCCTGCAGATGGACCCAGAGAAGGTCTCTTCCATTCTCAACTGGCCCCCTCCTTCCGGACTGAAGGCAATTCAACGGTTTCTTGGATTTGCGAACTATTACCGTCAGTTCATCCCTCACTTCTCTGCCCTGACTGCGCCTCTCTCTGCCTTGACCAAGAAGGGGGCTAATCCAAAGGACTGGTCACCTGCGGCCGACGCCGCGTTTGGCTCCCTGAAACGGGCATTTGCTTCCTCTCCTGTGCTCCACCGTCCTGAGTTAAACCGACAGTTTACCTTGGAGGTGGATGCCTCCTCCTCTGGAGCCGGAGCAGTGCTCATGCAGAAGTCCTCCACCGGGAAGATGGTTACTTGCGGTTTCTTCTCCAAGAGCTTCTCAGCGCCTGAACGCAACTACACCATCGGGGACCGAGAGCTATTAGCAGTCAAACTGGCTCTGGAGGAATGGCACTACCTTCTGGAGGGAGCATCATTTACACGGACCACAAAAACCTGGAATACCTGCGGTCTGCTCAGCGACTGAACCCACGACAAGCCAGGTGGTCCTTGTTCTTTGCCCGGTTCGATTTTCAGCTCCATTTTCGGCCCGCGGATAAGAGTGTACGAGCAGATGCCTTGTCCAGGTCATTCGTGCCCATGGAACAGGAGGAGGAGACATCCCAGCCCATCATCTGCCCAAGTAAAATCATTCCGGTGGCTCCTGTCACTCTGGCCCAGATACCGCCCGGGAAGACCTATGTCTCTGAGACTGACGGACAAAAAGTGTTGCATTGGGGCCATGCCTCAAAAATAGCCGGCCATGCTGGTCAGAAGAGAACATGGAGTACAATTGTACGTCACTACTGGTGGCCATCCCTTCGCACGGACGTCGCGTCTTTTATCTCAGCCTGTTCCTCTTGTGCCCGGAACAAGACGCCCAAACACCTGCCATATGGTCGCCTTCTGCCTCTGCCAATTCCCTCCGTTCCGTGGCAACACATTACATAGTTACATGAAACCTAAAATAATGTAGCCCCAATTTACCAAAGGGTGGAGGTGGGGATACAAAAGAGAGAGGACCACGGATTATCAAAGTGAAATACAAATTTATTGAATATACAAAAAGTGATACAGGACACACAGTGGAGGGAGGCTAGATGGAAACAGCCTGCCAGGAAACAACCCACAGCAATACCAGGGCACACCACCAGATGGCACAACCTGCTGACAGGCAGCAATAGAGAGAGGGAATAAACAAGGTATAAACTGGCCCGTAGAGAGTCCAAAGGGACAGTGTGAGAAAGACAATTGTACATAGGAGATCTGTAGGATCCCCTAAAAAAGTCCCAGAGGCAGGGGGGCATAAGTGATTAATCTATTTTACCTTGCGTCATGTCAGAGCAGTGATGGTGGATGTGTCCTGGCGTGGGGGCGGGGCCTCGACGCGCGTTTCACCAAAGGCTTCGTCAGGAGGCGTGGCTATAGATTAAAAGTGAAGGGTATAAATAGGGAAGTGTGGGGGCCCATTAGCAAATCGGCGCGCGCAGCGTCATGTTGCCACGCCCCCCCGAACGGCAGGGCACGCCGAGTCCCGTGATCAAAAGCGTGAGAAGGAAGTGACTTCATTCCCACGCTCAGCACGGAGACCCGTCCGAGCCCAGGCCGCAGGGGGGAGGAGGCAGCGCATGACAGAGGCGCGTCTGTGCCAATCAGATGCATAGTAAATGAAGGAGGGACCGCGGACGTCATGGGGAGCTGATAATGGATCACTAGTATGCAAACACAGTAGTTTGCTAACACTACTGTGTTTGCATACTAGTGATCCATTATCAGCTCCCCATGACGTCCGCGGTCCCTCCTTCATTTACTATGCATCTGATTGGCACAGACACGCCTCTGTGTTTGCATACTAGTGATTCATTATCAGCTCCCCATGACGTCCCCGGTCCCTCCTTCATTTACTATGCATCTGATTGGCACAGACGCGCCTCTGTCATGCGCTGCCTCCTCCCCCCTGCGGCCTGGGCTCGGACGGGTCTCCGTGCTGAGCGTGGGAATGAAGTCACTTCCTTCTCACGCTTTTGATCACGGGACTCGGCGTGCCCTGCCGTTCGGGGGGGCGTGGCAACATGACGCTGCGCGCGCCGATTTGCTAATGGGCCCCCACACTTCCCTATTTATACCCTTCACTTTTAATCTATAGCCACGCCTCCTGACGAAGCCTTTGGTGAAACGCGCGTCGAGGCCCCGCCCCCACGCCAGGACACATCCACCATCACTGCTCTGACATGACGCAAGGTAAAATAGATTAATCACTTATGCCCCCCTGCCTCTGGGACTTTTTTAGGGGATCCTACAGATCTCCTATGTACAATTGTCTTTCTCACACTGTCCCTTTGGACTCTCTACGGGCCAGTTTATACCTTGTTTATTCCCTCTCTCTATTGCTGCCTGTCAGCAGGTTGTGCCATCTGGTGGTGTGCCCTGGTATTGCTGTGGGTTGTTTCCTGGCAGGCTGTTTCCATCTAGCCTCCCTCCACTGTGTGTCCTGTATCACTTTTTGTATATTCAATAAATTTGTATTTCACTTTGATAATCCGTGGTCCTCTCTCTTTTGTATCCCCACCTCCACCCTTTGGTAAATTGGGGCTACATTATTTTAGGTTTCATATTCTTGTGGACCTCTTCCGGTCATAGGAAAGGTTGTTTAGGTTACATTACATAGTTACATAGTTACATAGTTACTTAGGTTGAAAAAAGACCTAGGTCCATCTAGTTCAACCTTCCTCCACCAGTTCTACATTTAGTCACTAAGTCATTTATAACCAACAATGTTTTGTGTACTGAGGAAATCATCCAGCCCTTTTTTAAAAGCTGTTATAGTATCTGCCATTACTACCTCTTGTGGTAGGGCATTCCACAGTCTGACTGCTCTAACTGTAAAGAACCCTTTCCTATTTAGCTGTTGGAATCGCTTTTCTTCCACTCGCAGTGAGTGCCCCCTGGTCCTTAGTACTGTCTTTGGAAGAAATAAGTCATGTGCCAGTCCTTTATATTGACCACACATGTATTTATACATATAAATGAGATCTCCTCTGAGACGTCTTTTTTCTAAGCTAAACATATCTAACTTTTTCAACCTGTTATCATATGGGAGGCCCTCCATTCCTTGTAATAGTCTAGTTGCCCGCCTTTGAACTGACTCTAACTTCTGAATGTCCTTTTTAAAATGTGGAGCCCAAAACTGGATCCCGTATTCCAGATGTGGCCTTACAAGTGATTTATAGAGGGGTAACAATACGTTGGGATCACGGGATCTAATCTCTCTTTTTATACACCCTAAAATCTTGTTTGCTTTAGCAGCTTCTGCTTGACATTGAGTGCTGCTGCTCAGCTTATTTGTAATGAGAATACCCAAGTCCTTCTCCTGTTCTGTAGTCCCGAGTTTACTTCCATTTAATGTATACGCAGCTATAGGATTACTCCGTCCTAGGTGCATTACTTTACATTTATCAACATTAAATCTCATTTGCCAAGTATCTGCCCATTCTGACATCTTATCCAGATCTTTTGGTAATATTGTACTATCCAGGTCAGTTTTTAATATCCTACATAGTTTCGTGTCATCGGCAAAGACTGACACTGTACTATCAATCCCATCCACAAGGTCATTAATAAAGAGATTAAAAAGAATCGGTCCAAGCACAGATCCCTGCGGCACCCCACTGCTGACTATAGCCCATTTAGAGAATGTACCACTTATGACTACTCTTTGTTTCCATTGCAATGGACTTTATTACAGACTTGCCCTTGTCTGCCGGACACACAGTCATATGGGTCGTGGTGGATCGGTTCTCCAAAATGGCTCATTTCGTACCTATGGCTGGACTCCTCTCTGCCCAGGAACTCGCTGACGCCTACATACAGCACATCTTCCGGTTGCATGGCTTTCCTTCACACATTGTGTCCAACAGAGGAACTCAGTTTACCTCCCGCTTCTGGAGGGCCCTCTGCAAACATCTGGGAGTGGCTCTGGACTTTTCTTCAGCCTACCATCCTCAGTCGAATGGCCAAGTGGAACGAGTCAATCAGATCCTGACCTCCTTCTTGCGTCACTACGTTAACACCCATCACGACGACTGGTCCACGCTCCTTCCTTGGGCTGAATTCTCCCATAACCATCACGTCAGTGAGTCCTCCTCCAGCTCTCCCTTCCATGTCGTTTACGGACTTCAGCCTTCCGTCCCATTACCTGTATCTTCTTCCTCGGATGTCCCTGCTGCTGATACCGAAGTCCGTGACTTTTCTACAATTTGGGACTCTGTCAAGACGTCCCTTGGACGTGCTTCCCTGCGGATGAAGAGACACGCGGACAAAAGGCGTCTGGATCCTCCGTGTTTCTCTCCAGGAGATCTGGTCTGGCTTGCTTCCAAATATGTCCGGCTCATCGGTCAGGTCTGTTTACTCTCTTGCTCTTATATGGTCTGGATGGCTTATGGAACCGGTAGGTGGCTGGTGGGATTGGACATCACCGCTTTGACTCTGATCAAGTAGTGTATTCTTTGATTTTATATAGCGGTGATGCCCCCCCTTCACTACCTTAGTGTGATCT
Organism: Anomaloglossus baeobatrachus; assembly: GCF_048569485.1. Lineage (NCBI taxonomy): Eukaryota > Metazoa > Chordata > Amphibia > Anura > Aromobatidae > Anomaloglossus > Anomaloglossus baeobatrachus. The sequence continues at coordinate 208,909,642 of NC_134355.1, read as the reverse complement.
ATGCTGTGTTGGCATGATCCGGTATTAGAACTGCTAGCACTGTTCATAAACTTTAATAAAACTTTATATACCAGTGCCATAGCGATCTCCTAGGTATACCCACATTGAGTGGATACATGTGATTTAGAATTATACTCTTTGCCTATGCTATATGGTGGTGCCCTAGGGATGTACTAATTGCATATGAGATTTATCCTTAAGGTCCCACGGCCATATGGTGAGCTATATGTATTTAATGAACATCATAGATTTGTATAATATTTGACCTACACGGATGGTCTGACTGCGTCCGCACCTACCCCTCCCTTGTTAGGAGGGACTCACTTGTGGTCTACACTGTCCCATTGTGCCAATAGTAAAAACTGTCATTTTTTAGAAAAATATATTAATAAAAATTGTTGTTTTATGACATTATGGCATTTGAGTGATTTCCTTGAGGAGTTACTTAGTGTATTGCTTCCAAATATGTCCGTTTGAAGCTGCCATCATACAAGTTGGGTCCTCGCTACATCGGGCCGTTTAAAGTCATCGGCAAAATAAATGAGGTCTCCTACAAGCTGCAGCTCCCGGCCACGATGAGAATACCCAACTCCTTCCACGTCTCCCTGCTCAAGCCGGTTGTCCTTGGTCCCTTCTCCGCTGCTGCCAGCTCTGCTCCTCCTCCTATTGCTGATGATGACATCAATGCGGTAAGGGATATCGTGGCCATGAAGACCGTACGGGGCCGACAGTTCTTCCTGATGGACTGGGCTGGGTATGGTCCTGAGGATAGGTCCTGGGAACCCCGGGAGAATGTGGGTACTCCTCTGATACGTGCCTTCCTGTCCCGGTTGCGGGGAGGGGGGCGTGGGGGAGGGGGTACTGTCACGCTCCCCGGTGCCCGTGCCATGCTCCCCGGTGCCCATGCCACGCTCCCCGGTTCTCCTGCCACGCTCCCTGGCTCCCCTGCCACGCTCCCCGGCTCCTCTGCCACGCTCCCCCGCTCCCAGACCTCGCTTCCCCGCTCTCGTGCCTCGCTCCCCGGTCCCCACTCCTCAGCCTCCATGCTCCCTCACCTGCGTCCTCCAGACTACCCGGTCCCCGGTCCCGGCGCCCGTCTGCTGTCCTGAGCCGACCCGGCACTCCTGCCTTCTGTACACCGCATCCTGCTCTGGCTTCTGGCACCCGGGCCTTGCGCATGCGCATTAGGGCGCGCGCGCGGTCATTGACCTTTTCTTAAAGGGCCAGCGTCCTCCAACAGGATATTGAAGATGCAGGTACAGGGTATGTAGGGGGTTCCTTTCCAAGTTGGCGGGGCCTGTTCTTCGTGTTTGCTAAGCTAGAAGTCAGGTCTCCCTGTGCCATTGTCTCGTACTCACCTATCTCTCTTGTAGAGCCGCTCCTGTCCCGCCAACCGGTCTTGACGATTCCAGAACCCCGAACGGTGACTGTCCGCCATCTCGTCAGTCCCTACCATCTCCGATCCCTGGATCCGTGTGGTGACCCACCTCCTCGCTCCGCTGGTTCCGGATTCTGCCTGACATCATCTCGGTCTCCGAACCTGAGCTCCGTCACCCGGACTACCCTCAGAGACTCCGTGGTCCCAGGGACTTCTTCACTCCACTCCTCTGTACGGACTGTCCTGCTACCCGTAGTGCTCCGGCTACCGGGCACCTTGCCCTCGGTGAGGTGTTCAGCCCAGTGGATCCACCTCCTGGGCCTACCCATCCTCCTGGTCCTAACAGCCACTAAGTGTCAGCACTGTTTACTGTAAAAATTGCGTAGCAAAAAGGGGAAGCTGTGTAGAATGCAGAGGTGGTGTACCATGCGTAGCACCAGAGGAACACTACGTTAGTATCCCAGACACTTTTAGTATGCCACTAAGAGTCAGAACTGTTTACTATAAAAATTGTGCAGCAAAAATGGGCAGGTGTGTAGAATGCAGAGGTGGTATACCTTGCGTAGCACCAGAGGAACACTAAGTTAGTATCCCAGATACTTTTAGTATGCCACTAAGTGTCAGCACTGTTTGCTATAAATATTGCATAGCAAAAATGGGAAGGCGTGTAGAATGCAGAGGTGGTGTACCTTGCGGGGCACCAGAGGAACACTAAGTTAGTATCCCAGACACTTTTAGTATGCCACTAAGTGTCAGAACTGTTTGCTATAAAAAATGCATAGCAAAATTGGGCAGGTGTGTAGAATGCAGAGGTGGTGTACCTTGCGTGGCACCAGAGGAACACTAAGTTAGTATCCCAGACACCTTTAGTATGCCACTAAGTGTCAGCACTGTTTGCTATAAAAATTGCGTAGCAAAAATGGGCAGGTGTGTAGAATGCAGAGGTGGTGTACCTTGCGTGGCACCAGAGGAACACTAAGTTAGTATCCCAGATACTTTTAGTATGCCACTAAGTGTCAGCACTGTTTGCTATAAACATTGCGTAGCAAAAATGGGCAGGTGTGTAGAATGCAGAGGTGGTGTACCTTGCGTAGCACCAGAGGAACACTAAGTTAGTATCCCAGACACTTTTAGTATGCCACTAAGTGTCAGCACTGTTTGCTATAAAATTGCTAGCAAAAATTGTCAGGTTGGTTGAATGCAGAGGTGGTATACCTTGCTTGGATCCAGAGAAACACTAAGTTAGTATGCAAGACACTTTTAGTATGCCACTAAAGGGGGCCTTACACGGTAGCGATATTGCTAGCAATTTCTAGCGATATCGAGCTTGTAAGTTCCCGCCCCCGTCGCGCATGCGATTGTTTGTGATCGCTGCCGTAGTGAACATTATCGCTACGGCAGCGTCACACGTACTTATCTGGTCGTCGGCGTCGCTGTGACTGCCGAACAATCCCTCCTTCAAGGGGGAGGGCCGTTCGGCATCACAGCGACGTCACCGCAACGTCACTAATCGGCCAGCCAATCAAAGAGGAGGGGTGGAGATGAGCAGGACGTAACATCCCGCCCACCTCCTTCCTTCCGCATTGGGGCCGGTGGCAGGTAAGGAGACGTTCCTCGCTCCTGCAGTGTCACACATAGCGATGTGTGCTGCCGCATAAACGATGAACAACATGGATAAACAACTCTTACCGATTTTTGAGTTTGGGACGACCTTTCCATGGTGAACGATTTTCACCATTTTTGAGGTCGCTTAAGGTCGCTGGTCAGTGTCACACACTGCGATATCGTTAATGGCACCGGATGTGCGACACTAACAACGTGACCCTGACGATAAAACATTAACGATATCGTAGCGTGTAAAGCCCCCTTAAGTGTCAGCACTGTTTGCTATAAAAATTGCGCAGCAAAAATGGGAAGGTGTGTACAATGCAGAGGTGGTGTACCTTGCGGGGCACCAGAGGAACACTAAGTTAGTCTCCCAGACACTTTTAGTATGCCACTAAGTGTCAGAACTGTTTGCTATAAAGATTGCATAGCAAAAATGGGAAGGTGTGTAGAATGCAGAGGTGGTGTACCTTGCGTAGCACCAGAGGAACACCTAAGTTGGTATCTCAGACACTTTTAGTATGCCACTGTCAGCACTGTTTGCTATAAAAAATGCGTAGCATAAATGTGCAGGTGTGTAGAATGCAGAGGTGCTGTAGGTAGCAGGACAGCAAAGGAAGCCTCAGTTTCTATCCCTGCCAATGAAAAAATGCAGCAAGGAATTGCCTGAGCTGATGTAGCCAGATGCTGTTATCTAAAGCCCAGCACAGCGTTGGCACGGACCTGCCTAGCAACAATGCCTATGAACAGCTGTAATGTAGCCCTGAAAAGGGCTGAAATTACAAGTAGTCCCTAATCCCTACAGCGCTGTGTAGATTGCACTGTATGTCTATAGCGCACACAGCAGCCATATCAGTAGGAGCGGGAGCAGTGACTGTCACCCACCCATACAGAGATATAATGGTGGCGGCGGGGAAAATAGCTGGATCTTATAGGGCAAGGACATGTGACATACACAGCCTATGAGACATGCCCTTGCTTGTCTGGCAAAAATCCACTTTGCTGTGTGTGTGTCTGTGATTTGCTGACAGCCTGGCCCACCCCACTGTAAGCGCGGTTAGAAAAAAAAATTGCGATCGTCATTCTTTCAGCACTCAGCAGCAGCACTGATCTAAACCTCATCCCCCCGGACACTATATGCTGAGTTTTGATAATATCATGATTCACAGTGACTTACACTGTTACAGTGAGAAACCAGGTAGTAACTAGCTATGCTTTTTGTTGATCGAACCATTCTCGAACATAACTCGAACTACCGAACTTTTACCAAATCGTTCTCATTCGTCGAACGACTCGAACACTCCCCAAAATCACTCAAACACGAAATTGCCGAACCTCGAACATCGCTCATCTCTAGTTGTCAAACCCTGTTTTCTTTTAGGGCTGAAAGACATTCACAACATCTTTGTCGACTCCTCCAAGTGGTACTTTGGCCAATAAAGGTATCTTGCGGTTTTTAGACTTACAGAAATAGCTATCTATTAACACAAGTTTAAAAACCCGGCATCAGGTGGTCACGTTACAGTATTCACCTTCTAATAATTATACAAAAAAATGGGAAAAAGAGGCGGTAAGGGCCGTGGACGAGGTGGTTGTGACAGTGGTGGTCCCCAAGCAGTGTCACCGCGCCAAAGAAAATGGTTCCTGCTTTATCTACCTTTTCCTTCCTATCCCAATATTCTTGTCCACGTGGGAAAAACTGAACAGTGCGAACAGGTAACGAGTTGGGTAGCAGAAAATACCTCCAATTACTTGTTGAGTAGCAAATCCCAAGGGTCCACACAGACAGAGTTTAGTAGCCCAGAGGCTGGCCCATCGAATCCTCAGCCGGGTCCTCTTTCTTTAGAACATCAATTCTAAGGAAACATTTGACCCCAAAGCAGGTTACTCTGAGGAACTGTTTACGGGACCCTTTGACCTTTCTTGCTTTTCACCGCGCAACACCACAAACGCAGGTGAGTCCGTGGTGTGCAGTGATTCACAGATTTTTGAGCACCGAAGGCCAGAAGATAGCTATATTGTTGGCCATGACATGCTGGGCAATCAGGTAGAAGTGTTGGAGGATGATGAGGCACAGTTGCCCTCAGATGAGCCTGAAACCTCCATTACCAAAGATGTTGACCTTCAGGAATTTGAAGACAACCTGGTCGATGATGAGGTGACTGATTCAACATGGATGGGTGGCATGGATTGCGAGAGCAGCAGTGCAGAGGAGCATGTGCACATGACACCACCACCTGTGGCATCTCAGAGTCCAAGGGTCCGTGCACCACCTGCGCCATCTCAGAGTCCAAGGGTCCGTGCAACACGTGTGCCATCTCAGAGTCCAAGGGTCCCTGCACCACCTGTGCCATCTCAGAGTCCAAGGGTCCGTGGTGCGATTGTGTGGGAGTTTTTTTTCAAGAGTCCTTCAGACCAAACGGTTGTCATTTTTAAAATCTGTCAGGTCAAGCTTAGCAGAGGCAGAAATACTTCCAGCTTGGGCACCTCCAGCATGAGAAACCATATGTTAGCCAAGCACACCACTAGGTGGTTGACAACTCTAGGTGAAAAACACGATTTCCAAACTCAAAACTCTGCCACTTCCCCTGGGCTGCCTGCTTCCCACACTGGTGTGCAAGAAAGTGTCGGTGATGCCTCCTTCTCCCAACCTGATGTTGGCCAAACTCAATCATCAATGACCACATCCGCTTCGGTGTCCCAGTATTCAATTCAGTTGTCCATATCACAGACCTTCGAAAAGAAGCGAAAATACCCCGTTACGCACCCAAGGGCAGAAACCATAACTGCACACATTGCATGATTGATAGCCCTTGAGATGTTGCTGTATCGGCTTGTGGGAACAGAGGCCTTCCACGACCTTTTGGTGGTGTTAGAACATCGGTACTCTGTGCCTAGGCGCCACTATTTTTCTTATTGTGCCGTCCCCATGCTCCACAATCACGTGTCTGTAAACATAAAACGGGCTCTCACCGACACCATGACAGGGAAGGTCCACTTAACCACAGACATGTGGACAAGCGGAAGTGGACAGGGACGCTACATCTCACTGACAGCACACTGGGTGAACCTGGTGGCGGCTGGTACAGAGTCTGAGCCGGCAACATCCCATATAATTCCCACACCAAGAATAGCGGGCCCCACTTCAATCACAGTTTCAGTAGCCTCTTACACAGCAACAACTCCCTCCTCCTCCTACTCTTCATCTGGCTCCTGTGCATTCTCCTCAACATCCGCCACTGTCCAACCGTCGACATCATTCCCCAGCTGGGATCTCTGCAGCACTGCCTCGGCTAAGCGTCAACACGCTCTACTGAGCTCATCTGTATCAGTGACAAATCGCACACAGCACCGGAGATTTAGAAAGCAATAACTGAGCAGACAGATGAGTGGTTTTCGCCATTGGCCCTCCGTCCAGGGATGGTAGTGTGCGATAATGGTTGTAATCTGGTGGCAGCTTTAAAGCTTGGAAAGCTTGTACACTTTCATTGTATGGCCCACGTTGTAAATTTAGTAGTTCAGCACTTTCTGAAGAAATATCCTGGGATACCAGACCTACTTACCAAGATACGACGTATTAGTGCCTATTTCCGCAATTTATCTCCCGCTTTTGCTGGCCTGGCAGTGCTGCAACAGCACTTTCACTTGTCTCGTCACAGACTAATATGTGATCTCCCTACGAGATGGAATTCAACCTATCATATGTTGGCCAGGATCCATGAGCAGCAGAGGGCAGTATCCCAATTCCAGCTGGAAAATGACCGTCAGACGCAGTTGCTAGACATAAGTACTGCAGAGTGGGTGTGGATTGCTGACATTTGCCAGGTCCTAGAGAATTTTGATTACTGTACCAACATTGTGAGCAGTGATGATTCTCTTATCAGCATTACCATTACACTGATTTGTTTATTGAAACGCTCTCTGGATGGTCTGACTGACCAAAGTGTTAATGCAGCCAAGTTGTTTGTGGATCCAGACTTCACAATGGTTGCTAGTAATCCACACAACCTCGGCCAACAGGCTCAGGCCACCTTTGGTCAGCATGATGAGGATGAGGAGGATGATGAAGAACAGGAATGCTTTGAAGTTGGTAACTAAGGGATTGACAACCCAAGCTTCAGGGCTGTCCAGCATGGATGGCCTGAGGAGGAGCAGGAGGAGAGAGAGACTGAGGAGGAGAGGAGGTTTAGGGATACAGAATGCATGCTTAGCTGTGACACACAAAGGTTTCCAGTTCGGAGTCTGGGACACATGGCACAGTTCATGTCACACTGCCTTTCTCATGACTGTCGGATAGTCCACATTTTGGCACACAACAAATACTGGTTATGTACCTTCTTTGCTACAAAGACAAATTTGCTTTGCTACTTGTCGAGGCAAATAAGGATTGTACTACAGAAACATTCAAGTGGGCTGTAGTGGAGCAGTTGATGAACGATTACCCTCAGATCATGCTGGCATCAGAGGTAGCGTGTCATCTCATGCAACAGGATAACAAGAGAGGGCTACGCATAATGTACCGCCCTGCGGGCTCGGCTGCGACCACCGAGCCGCTCAGATCCGTTCTCTTACTGCGGGTGGTGGCTTGAGCCTCTCACAGACCCGGGGGTCACGTCGCTCTGCAAGGGAGTTGGCGCTACACGCGGGGACTTGGGTGAGGAGTTCCACGGCCGGGGCCGCGGTGGTTTCGTTTGGGATGTAAGTTCATGACGCCACCCACGGGTTGTGGTGATTGTAGACACCACCGCTGCAGTGAAGGTATGGGGGCTCCCGGGAGCGGTGTAATGGCGCAGCTAGGTATTGACCCCTCTGTGGGTAGGAGGTGTTGGTCCCGGGGCCTGGTTGGTGAGGGCCGGGGTGCAGGGTGAAGTGTTGCGGTGCGGTGTGGTGCCTGATGGCACTGTTGTACTCACTCTAACACAACACACTGGAGTCTCTGGTAAACCAAACAGAGTGATGAATGGGGCCTGCAGCCGGCTGCAGCTTCCCCCAGAAGAGGTTGGTGGTTTCCGCCTTTCTCCTGCACCTCTGTGTGTAAATGTTTGACTCATATGCCTAGACACCGGAAGTCCGCTCCCTGACTTGTATATGCCGTAGGAGCCTGTTTGCCCTCAGACGCTGCCCCTTTGGGTCTCTATGCCTTGGCGGTGGCTTTACCCTGTATGGTTGGGCTGTTGTCTTCTAACGGGGCTTGTGTGGGATAGGTCCTTAAGTCCAGTCCGCAATCAGTTGATTTGACTCGGCCCTGTCGGTTCAGGGCTTTGCACTGTGTCTGAGTACCCTTCCTGGTGCTCCGGTTTCCAATCGGTTCCCCAGTTCGGTATTGGCGGGTCACCGCCCGATCCCGGTCCCTACGGTTCCACCAGCTGTAATCCCAGCTCCTGCAGGAGGCTACCACCGTCTGCCTCCTTGCGAATGTCGACTGGGCTCCGACCCAGCCACCTGGTAGTCTCTTGGCAGGCCTGGACACAGGACTGCCCGTAAACTTGACTGCTCTCTACCTCCTCTAGACTACTCTCCTCTTCAATTTGAACCTGACTCCATGTTTTCCCGCCTCCAGGCCTGTGAACTCCTCGGTGGGCGGAGCCAACCGTCTGGCTCCGCCCCCCTGGTGTGGACATCAAACTTGGAGGGTGGTGACAAGGTTTTTAGTTTGACTGATGTCACCTAATCGGGGGGGGTGTGGTGTTGTGTGTGACTACCTGGGACGACCTGACTAGTCCAGGGCATCACATTCCCCCTTGGTTTAATGCAGACCATCTGCGGGCTGCCTGTCCATCACCGGTTTATTTTTGCTTTCTGAAAAATAGAAAACGGGAACATAATACAATTATACTAACATTTGTACAAACTTTCAACATTTTTTAGCTTTTTGGATCTTCCCTTAAGGGAGGCACATACTTAAACGTTACGAACGTCAAACACTTTTATTAACAAGGGAACCGGGTACTCAGTCCCCCACCCAAACAACCTAGCCTTGATGCTGCCCCTAAGAAGTGGGCAGCACCCCTTTTCCCCAGTCCAGGAACGGGCCCAGGTATGTTTTAATGGGACGGGTGCAGGTTTCACAGTCCTTTCAGAGGCCCCACGTCCAGGGGACCCCTGACTCGGAGGATGGCCACCGGTTGTAGTGGTGGCGGGCCTCGGCCAACAGCTTCCCGCAGACCCATTCTCCAGTTTGCCTCTCCGGAGGTGGTGAAACCAGACGGCTGGTTAAGGGAGGTATTATTTAACAGCCCAATAGTTTTTGGGTGGCCTGCCAGTTCTCGGCCTTGTCCTTTTGTAAAATGGGGGCAACAAAAGTCCCAATGGGGACGGACAGTAAGAGTCCCAACGGGGACTGTGTCACTTTGGCAGCCGGGTTCCGCTGCCTTTACTCTTGGTCAATCAGGTGAAAGCCTCGGGTGATTAGTGCTCATTCATTCAGCTATTTACACAATCAACATATTGCACCCTAAATGGCAGTCTCCTGGTACCTAAGCGGGGTACTACCTAGGTTAGGGCGTGTGGACCTTCTGGGCCCAGTGTTGTCAGTGGGAGGCAGTGGGACATAGGGGACAACCGGTCCCTCTTCCCGTGTGTCAGGTATGGCAGGTAGAGACCTACGGGGGCGCAGTATAGGTTCATCCCTGGGTGCTTGGTCGGTTGGCTTGTTGGCGGGCGTTTCCATCTCTCTCTTCCATGGGTTGTGGGAACATTATCACGGGAACAATTACCGCACCATTCTGCATAGGCCAGTCCACTGGGAAGTCGCCCATTACGGTGTGAATCACCTCTTTCTTATTTTCTCGGCTCGGCACAGTGACCGGGGCCTCATCCACCAGCCTCAAGGGATCCGGGCATCTCTTCAGGTGGTCCCTGGAAACGGTAGCCGTGGGCTTCCCCTGGTGTTGAGCGGACTCTCTATCTCTCTCTCTCTCTCTCATGAAATTATTCTGGTTTCCCATAGACTTACATTGGGGGTCGAATATTCGCGAATACTCGAATAGCGATGAGGATATTCGGCAAAGCGAATAATAGGGTATTCGATCATCCTTATTCCTTAGTATTCACAAATATCTCTAAGTTTATTTTGGATGATATCAATTTCTTTTTCTGTGTCATCCAAACTTTTTTCATTTATTCCAATGAGATGTAAAATCAGAGATTGGGATCATGTATTTTATGTTTCTTTCCATCTTGTACAAAAAAACTCCTAAGGCTTCTAGAGATCAAGCTCTTGGAAAGGGCTAATTTTCTAAGGATTCATTATTCCACTGAATCGTCAAGCTTTTCTTAGGCAAATGCCTCAAAGTGTCCTTCATTTCCCTTAGGCCTGCAATACACATCCGTGTTTCCGGTACGTGTTTGGTACGTTTTTGCACGTACCGGAGACACGGAGACACGGAGACCCATGTTATTCAATGGGTGATGGCACACACACGTAAAATCACACGGAACGTGTGTCCGTGTGGTAAGTACGTGTGTGCGGTTTTCTACACGGACGACATGTCCGTTTTTAGCCGGCAGCACGCAGGCACGGACCCGCTATAGTATATGGGTCCGTGCTCGCACGGACCGCACATAGAGTATGTCTGTGTTCAGCACGTTTCGTCCGTGTGCGTTTTTAAAACAGCGATCTATTTTTTTTTTAAATATTTTTTATTAAAGTCAGTCTACTTACCTTTTTTTCTGCTGTTCTCAGTCATACTTACATTGGTCGCTCGGTCTTTTTCTTCCCCCGGCTCATACTTACCAATCCCTGATCACCAGCACGGCGAGGAACAGCTGTGCAGAGAATACGCGGCAACAATTACTTTGAAAATGCCGGCCGCTCATTAATCAATCTCGTATTCCCTGCTTTCCACGCCCACAGGCGCCTGTGATTCGTTGCAGTCAGACACGCCCCCCACGCTGAGTGACAGCTGTCTCACTGCACCCAATCACAGCAGCCGGTGGACGTGTCTATACTGTGCATTAAAATAAATAAATAAATAATTTAAAAAAACGGCGTGCGGTCCCCGCCCATTTTAATACCAGCCAGATAAAGCCATACGGCTGAAGGCTGGTATTCTCAGGATGGGGAGCGCCACGTTATGGGGAGCCCCCCAGCCTAACAATATCAGTCAGCAGCCGCCCAGAATTGCCGCATACATTATATGCGACAGTTCTGGGACTGTACACGGCTCTTCACGATTTGCCCTGATGCGTTGGCAATTGGGGTAATAAGGAGTTAATGGCAGCCCATAGCTGCCACTAAATCCTAGATTAATCATGTCAGGCATATCCCCGAGATACCTTCCATGAGTAATCTGTACGTTACAGTAAATAAACACACACACCTGAAAAATCCTTTATATGCAATAAAAAACTCTAACAAATACCCTCGTTCACCACTTTATTAAGCCCGAAAAACCCCTCCATGTCCGGCGTAATCTACGGAGTTCCAGCGTCGCTTCCAGCTGTACTACATGAAGGTGACAGGAGCTGCAGCAGACACCGCCACTCCTGTCAGCTCCACGAAGCTACTGAAGAGAGCCAAGCGATCTGCTCAGCTGTCACTGAGGTAACTCGTGGCCACCACTGTGACAGCAAGTCGCCCGAGTGACAGCGATGTAGTCACAGGCGACTTGCTGTCACAGTTGGAGGATCCAGCGATGGCCACGAGTTACCTCAGTGACAGCTCAGCTGATCGCTTGGCTCTCTTCAGTAGCTTCATGGAGCTGACAGGAGCGGCGGTGTCTGCTGCAGCTCCTGTCACCTCCATGCAGCAGAGCTGGAAGCGACGCTGGAACTCTGTGGATTACGCCGGACATGGAGGGGTTTTTCGGGCTTAATAAAGTGGCGAGCAAGGGTATTTGTTAGAGTTTTTTATTGCAAATAAAGGATTTTTTCAGGTGTGTGTGTTTATTTACTATAACTTACAGATTACTCATGGAAGGTATCTCGGGGAGACACCTGACATGATTAATCTAGGATTTAGTGGCAGCTATGGGCTGCCATTAACTCCTTATTACCCCGATTGCCAACGCACCAGGGCAAATCGGGAAGAGCCGGGTACAGTCCCAGAACTGTCGCATATAATATATGCGGCAACTCTGGGCGGCTGCTGACTGATATTGTTAGGCTGGGGGCTCCCCATAACGTGGGGCTCCCCATCCTGAGAATACCAGCCTTCAGCCATATGGCTTTATCTGGCTGGTATTAAAATGGGGGGGGACCGCATGCCGTTTTTTTTAATTATTTATTTATTTTAATGCACAGTATAGACACGCCCACCGGCTGCTGTGATTGGGTGCAGTGAGACAGCTGTCACTCAGCGTGGGGGGCGTGTCTGACTGCAACGAATCACAGGCGCCTGTGAGCGTGGAAAGGAGGGAATACGAGATTGATTAATGAGCGGCCGGCATTTTCTAAATAGTAAAAGCCACCGGAGTTTTTATAACAGCCGTGCAGTGCTGCGCCGGAGATCGGGGAACAGTAAGTATATTAGAGAGGGCTGCTCACTTCAGTCACTCAGGGGATTAGCGGTCAACAGTGAATCCTTCACGAGTGACTGCTAATCAGTACACAGCACACAGCACACAGACAGAGCCGCGGCATGACAATGAAGTCGGATGAAGTTCACCCGAGTTCATTCTCATCGCACAACTCTGTCTGCTGTCAGCCGACATGTATCAACGACATTTTACATCACCTACACGGACATTCCACGTACACATACACGCACATTTTACACGAACACACGGACATTTTACACGCACACACGGATAGCATACGCCATCACACGAATGACAAACGTACCGGAGAAACACCCATAAAAAACGGAACACGGACCCAAAAAACAGACCGTGTCACACGTACGTTTTTTATGCGGAAGTGTGGTTTCGGCCTTAAGGTGTTTTCACACATAGCGATGACGACAACAACGTCGCTGCTAAGTCACCATTTTCTGTGACGTAGCAGCGACGTCCCGTTGCTGTCACTTTGTGTGACATCCAGCAATGACCTGGCCCCTGCTGTGAGGTCGTCGGTCATTGCTGAATGTCCTGCTTCATTTTTTGGACGTTGTTCTCCTGCTGTGAAGCACACATTGCTATGTGTGACAGCGAGAGAGCGACAAACTGAATTAAGCAGGGAGCCGGCGTCTGGCAGCCTGCGGTAAGCTGTAACCATGGTAAACCTCGGGTAACCAAGAAGCCCTTTCCTTGGTTACCCGATATTTACATTAGTTACTAGCACCACCGCTCTCACGCTGCCAGTGCTGGCTCCCTGCTCCCTGCATACGTAGCTGGAGTACACATCGGGTAATTAACCCAATGTGTACTCTGACTAGGAGTGCAGGGAGCCAGCGCTAAGCGGTGTGCTCTCACGCTGCCAGTGCCGGCTCCCTGCTCCCTGCACATGTAGCTGGAGTACACATAGAGTAATTAACCCAATGTGTACTCTGGCTAGGAGTGCAAGGAACAGGGAACCGGCACTGGCAGCGTGAGAGCGGCGGACGCTAGTAACTAAGGTAAATATCGGGTAACCAAGAGAAGTGCTTTCCTTGGTTACCCGATATTTATCTTAGTTACACTTCCACGCGTCGCTGCTGTCTGGGGGCTGGTCACTGGTCGCTGGTGAGATCTGCCTGTTTGACAGCTCACCAGCGACCATGTAATGACGCAGCAGCGATCCTGATAAGGTCAGATCGCTGGTCGTGATCGCTGCTGCATCGCTATGTGTGACACCACCTTTAGACTGCACATTTTCTACTGCCCTATCCTGCGTCAATTCTCCTTTAAAATTATATTGGCTTGAGATCACCGAGACTGATCCCCAGCCTTAATATCCATAAGGACCCAAATCAATCTGCAACAAAATAGACAAAATTCATGGAATAGGGGGCACCTTTCCCCTACTGGGATCTCCATCAGCAACAAAGAAATATGTCAAAATTGAGGAGAAAGAATTGCTGTACAAACGAGATCACCAGTGAACAGAATAAAATATAAATACATTTTATTGGTACAAAAAGTTTATGCATACTCAAAAATAACACACAAGAAAGTGATTAATTAAAAACAATTAAAAAGTCAAATGGACTATCACAAAACACCCCATGTCTGAACCCATGATGGGGCACTAGTACAGAGATCCTTATTCACAATACAAAGAAATGCACCAAAAGTAATATGTTGTAACACACACCCCATGTATGCATGATCCTTGGCTTTTACACCTTCTAGCCCTCTTTGTCTCCCAGCAGGTTGTATTACATGATCTTAGGCTGGAATCACACTTGCGTGTGTAAAATCGGTCTGATTCTCATGCTAGAAAGTCGGACGATTTCTATTCACATTTCATCAGTGTGCAGTCAGTATGCTGTCAGTGTGCAATCAGTTTTTACCCTCAGCAGCTGCTATTCATGTACTGTTATGTACATAGGCATTTACATTGTTCTCTGCTACATGCTTGAAATGTATTGAGAAAAACGGATGTCACTAGGATGGTTTATGTGCCGTCCGTGTGACATCCTTTTTTTTTCATGCACCTATAGACTTGCATTGAAGAGACTCATGTGAGAAACTCACAAAAACGCAGCATACTGCGATTTTTTTTCTCAGTCCGATTTGGACTGAGAAAAAAATAGCAGATGGAAGTTGCCTCATTGATTAACATTGGTCCGAGTGCAATGCGAGATTTTCTCGCATTGCACTCATGCGAGTTAATCGCATATGTGAAGCCGGCCTTAGGTAACATGTGTATATACCTTTTTTGGATAGCTCTGATTTGGATGTGGTCCATATGTATTTAGTGTTGTACTGATTTTGCTATTTCCCTTATTATAGGGTCTTTTTTGCTATCATTTAGCTGGGCTTAGGAATTGGGGTCTAGATGGTGGTGCCAGATATGGCAATGTTATTTTATTAGCACCATATAGGTTCTATTTGAAGGATCCATTTTGCACAGCTTTTACATCAATAGCTGTGTGTTACAACATATTACTTTTGGTGCATTTCTTTGTACTTTCTTTGTGAATAAAGATTTCTGTACTAGTACCCCATCATGGGTTCAGACATGGAATGTTTTGTGATAGTCCATTTGACTTTTTAATTGTTTTTAATTAATCACTTTCTTGTGTGTTATTTTTGTGTATGCATAAACTTGTTGTACCAATAAAATGTATTTATATTTTATTCTGTCCACTGGTTGATCCCGTTTGTACAGCAATTCTTTCTCCTCAATTTTAAAATAGACAAAATTGCAATATATTTAACTAAAATGAAGGGACTATTCCATATGAGTGGATAGTAGCTGCAAAAATATATGACAATTCCAAAGTATGAGAAATTGTTACAGTCTATATTATGTAATATTGAAATGATTATTAAAACATTAAAAAATAAAAGAAATGCAGATGATGCACAGAGCTGAAAAAACAAAAAAATTGTAATTTGTCGTAAGCAACGACATTGATTTTGTTTTGTTTTACTTTTTACAGGTTAATTTTATAGAAACCCTTTACTTGAATACATGATGATCTTAAATATATTTTTACCGATAGTCAATTATTATATATTTCATTGTGTTATTTATCTGGAACAGAGATATGTTATTTATATTAATGAGTTGATTTCTTTGCATATATCCCTTGTTGATGCAATGGTATGTATTGAAATATCCCTGGTCGCTTCTCTTTAATTGTATGCAGTGTGCACTTGCTTTAATCAACTGCTGTCCTGGTCTCTTGTGATCTAGTCACCTTCCTCTGAAGCGTGGGAGCGTGGTCATGTAACGTGTTACATTAATCCCAAGAATGCAGGAGGCTCGGTGGTGTCAGAGCAAACACCAACTCCAGCTGTAATTTCTCTATTGATTAATGTCTCTATTTATTATTCCTCAACCTCATCATACACTAAGCCCTCGATGGGGATAAGAAGCTGACATGAAATATGCATTATGGGTGGCCCACCAGGTATCACATCCAATTGGTAAATTCATCTAGCCTTTTTCTCTTTCTGCAATGAGCAGGTCATGGCTGTGTACTTGCATCCTAAGTATAGCTTTTTCACTTGGAATTACTTTTTGCTTTATTCCTCTATGTGAATTGTATATTATATGTCAGATAAGTCAGGTTGAGTGCAATTTCATAGTATATACATATTACATGTCAGATAAGGTATTTTCCTTAATTATTATTTGAACAACAACCATTTTCATTTTGAAAACTCCTTGCACTAACTTGTGGAATTCCCTCCCCTTAACCTCAGGAAATTTTCTGTTTTTAATTTTTGTGTTTTCCTCCCCTTCCAAAAGCGATAACTTATGTATTTTTCCATCAATATGAGGGCCTTATGAGGCCTTGTTTTATGTGGCTCGAGCTGTACTTTTGAATTACACCATTTATTCTACCACATAGTGTACTGGAAAACAGGAAAAAGATTCTAAGTGTTGTGAAATTGCAAAAAAAGTGCAATTCCGCAATGTTTTTTTAAATTTTTTAATTACCATATTCAATATATGGTAAAACTGACTTGGCAATATGATTCCCCAGGTCAATATGAGTATGCAGATTCCAAACATGTCAAGTTTTATTTTTATTCAAGTGGTAAACAAATTTCAGAAATTTGTCAAAAATATTTCTTTTGCTTTTTTCACCATTTCCTGAGATTCATAGCATTATCAATTTTTATGATCTCTGTGAAGTGTTATTTTTACTGATACCATTTTGAGGTAGATACGATGTTCAGATCCCTTTTCATTTCATTTTAATAGAATGTTGCCATGAACAAAATACTTAATTAGTGATCAATAGTTATCGCAGCATTCAGGTGGCAGGGAGAGGATCGTGCTCATCTCCCGAGCGATTGGGTCTCTGTAAGGTGATCACAGGAACCTGATCACTTCCATGGTAACCCTGGGTCATCACCATGATGACCCCAGATCACCCTGCTACAGAAAGCCTCACACAACATGCTAGATGCATGGTGTGTGAGGTGAACTGTTAGTGCTGCGAGTACAGCACTGACAGATACAGTTAGGTCCACAACTATTTGAACAGTGACCAAATATTTGTGATTTGGGCTCTGCATGCCGGTATTTTTTATATGAAATTAAACTACTGAGATGCAATTGAAGTGCAGAGTTTCAGGTTTAATTAAAGGGGTTAGACAAAAATATCCTAAGAAACGTTTAGGAATTGAAACCATTTTTCTACAAAGCCTCCTCATTTCAGGGGGCTCAAAAATAATTGGCCAAATTTACTTTACCATAAATAAAATGTTCATTTTTTTTTCTTTGTTGAGAATCCTTTGTAGGCAATGATTACCTGAAGTCTGGAAGCCATGGAAATCACTAAACATTGGGTATCCTTCTTTCTGATACTTTGCCAGCCTTTACTGCAGTTGATTTCATTTATAGCTTGTTTGTGGTTTTTTGTTCCTTAATTTTTGTTTAAAGCATGTGAAATGCATGCTAGATGGGGTTGAGATCTGCTGACTGATTCAGCCATTGCAGAATATTCCACTTCTTTGCCTTCAAAAACTCCTGGGTTGCTCTTGCAATATAGTTTGGGTCATTGTCCATCTGTACTGTGAACCGCCGTATGATCAACCTTGCTGCATTTGGTTGAATCTGAGCAGAAAGTATAGCCATGTACACTTCAGAATTCATCCGCCTGCTTATGTCTTCAGTCACATCATTAATAAACACTAATGACCCAGTGCCAATGGAAGCCATGCATGCCCGGCCATCACACAGCCTCAACCATGTTTTACAGTGAATGTGGTATACTTTGGATCATGAGCCGCTCCAACCTTCTGCATTCTTTCTTCTTCACATCATTATGGTACAGGTTAATCTTCATTGCATCTGTCCATAGAAAGCTTTTCTAGAACTGGTCTGCTTTCTTTAGTGCTTTTTGACAAAGTTTAATCTGGCCTGTCTATTTTCAACACTGATTAATGTTTTGAATTTGCTTTCACGAAGTCTTCTCTTAATGAAGGACTTACATACTGAAACACCCACTTCCAGAAGAGATTTCTTCACCTGGGTGGATTTTGTGAAGGGGTTTCACTAGGGAAAGGATTCTGTAATCATCTACCACTATTATCTTCCTTGGAAATCCAAGCCACATTGAGTTCCCAAGCTCTCCAGTGTGCTTATTTTTTCCCAGAATATACCAAACTCATGATTTGGCCATCCCTAACATTGTAGTTATCTCTTTGATGGATTTTTTTCCCCTTTTTTTCAGCCCAATCATGGTCTGTTTTTCCTCTCTTGAGAGCTCCTTTGATCGCATGTTGAGAGTTCACAACATCAGCTTCTAAATCCAAATGTCAAACCTGGAATTAGCGCAAGACTTTTTAACTGCTTAGTTGATGATGGATTGATGAGGGAATAGCCTTGTCCAATTACTTTTGGTCCTTTGATAAAGAGGCAGCTACATGTTAGGCCTCTGCCACACTCACGTGAAATTCACGCACGTGCCGAGAGACACGTATTTTCCCTGCGTGTTGCGTGCAGGTAAGTACGTGTCTCTGGTACGTGCTTGACACGTGTGTTCTACGTGTGCTATCCGCGATAGCACACGTAGAACCGGTAATTATTATACTCACCTGGTCCTTCCTGATGTCCGCGCTGCTGTCCGTGGTGCTGATCCTCGGGCTCCAGCCCTCCCGTCTCCCCGCTGCTGCTGCCAGGCAGTGAAGTGAATATTCTATGAGATTAATGAGCGGCGGTCGGCAGCAAGAGGCAGCAGCGGCAGAGACAGGAGGGCTGGAGAAGGTGAGTTAATGTTTTGGTTTTTTTTCAATGACATGTGTGTTTTCTCCGGCGCGTGTCACACGGGACCGCATCCACACTACACCCGTGTGGTGCGGGTGCGGGCCGTGTGACACCCGTGCTGCCGGTGAAAAAACGGACATGTCAGCGCTTTCAAAAACGCACACACGTACAAACGCACACGGACACACGTTCCGTGTGGTTTTACGTGTGTGTGCCTGCTACAATAGGGTAGCATTGGTTAAAGTGTCTCCGTGCCGCCGGTATGTGTAAAAAATGACAAACACGTGCCGGAGGCACGGATGTGTGGCGCAGGCCTTAAAGAGATGTAAGTCCTAAACACTTACCCCAATTAAGCTGTGGATACCCTCAAATGTAAGCTGAGAATATGCACTTAAAAATGCATATTGATTACATAACTGTATATTGAAAATATTTTGGTAAACAGGTAAAATGCAAAAATGTGTGTCACTGTCAAAATATTTCTGGACCTGACTGTATAATCCACTGGAGTGATTGAGCATTGCATATATGAATGATCAGAGGGAAGAAAAGTAATGTCCCTTAAAGTGACTAAGTAAAAAAGTTTAAAAATGTGAAAAAAAATTAATAGAAGTATTTTAAGAAAAATCAGAAATAAAGAACAAAAAATGTAATTTTTTTTCCAATAAGTATGTAAATTTATATAAAAAACAAAAAAACGACACATATTTGGTATTGTTGGGTCAGAAACAACTCCATCTTTAAAGCTGTCATAATAGTTAACCCCTCTAGTGAAGTGGAATAAAACGAGATCAAGAAGTCATTCATAAATAAAAATGGTACAGCTGAAAACGTCAACTTGTCACGCAAAACACAAGATGTCACACAGCTCCGTCAGCCACAAAGTAAAAAAAAAAAATAGCTCTTAGAATACAGCATGCAAAAACAATTTTTTATACAAAATAGTTTTTAGTGTGTAAAAGTGGCACAACATTAAAAAAAACTATATAAATTATATTGCTGTAATCGTACTGACCAAAAGAATAAAGTCGCCTAATCACTTATACCAGAAAGTGAATGATGTAAAAAAAACCAAAACAAAAACAATTGATGAATTGCTGTATCTTCATGCTTCTGCCTCACAAAAATCAGAACAGAAAGTGATAAATTACGTGGCCCAAAATGGTACTAATAAAAACTCCAACTCATCCCACAAAAACAAGCCCTCACATGACTCTATAGGCAGAAAAATAAAAAACTATAGCCCTCAAAATCCAGTGATGCAAAAAACCTTTATTCTGTAAAAAAGCATTTTTTTTTGTGATTCTAGCCAAATCTAAAAAAAAAAACCTATATAAACTTGGTATCGCTGTAATCATACTGATGGTAGGATAAAGCCGCCTAATCACTTATTCTGCATGCTGTGTAAAAAATAATTAAATAAAGTCAATTTTTCAATTGTTGTTGATTTGCTCATTCTGCCTCCCAAAGATCGCAGTACAGAACAGCTCATATTTATATTGTCCTCTATGCTAAGTGTTTACACCGAAAGGGAAGCCAGCACGATCTGAGAGTGGCATGCATCATATAAAAAGTGCAAATTCACAGATTTATTGTAACTGTACTATAATACAAAATGAGATTTTTAGCAAATACTTGATCAATTTTTTGAGCCACCCTTGCGACGTCACGGCAAATCTCAATTGGAGGGTCCTACTGTATATTACGTATTTCATGTGCCATGCGGCCTCCTAGATAAATTAAAAACAGATCCATATTGGAGCTCACACACCTGTAACCTCTATATAACCGCTTCCATGTCGGAAAAAGAGGCAACTACGGATAAAAAGCAGCCGAGGTCCAAGGATGTGCAGCAGACACCACACACACCAGGACTATGTCAGAACTTACCTTCAGAGTGCCAAACCAGCAACCATAGATAAAGGCAGACCAGACCCAAGTATGGTGCTTAATTAGCAATGCCTGTGGACAAGGGCGAGGCAGCTGAATGTGAACAGCCACCAACAGGCGGAATATATTGCAAACCAAGGTCAGACGTGCATGGCATGGTGGTGGTCAGCCACCAGACCAATGTAGCATAGCTACAACCAAACAGAGAAAGGGGAGCCAGTACGATCTGAGAGTGGCATGCATCATATAAAAAGTGCAAATTCCCATTAAGATTTGCCGTGATGTGGCAGGGGTGGCTCAAAAAATGGATCAATTATTTGCTAAAAATCTCATTTTGTATTATAGTACGGTTGGAATAAATTCGTGAATTTGCACTTTTTATATGATGCATGTCACTCTCAGATAGTGCTGGCTCCCCTTTCTCTGTTTGGTTGTAGTTATGCTACATTGGTCTGGTGGCTGACCACCACCATGGCATGCACGCCTGACCTTGGTTTGTAATATATTCCTCCTGTTGGTGGCTGTTCACATTCAGTTGCCTCACCCTTTTCCACAGGCATTGCTAATTAAGCACCATACTTGGGTCTGGTCCACCTTTATTTTTGGTTCCTGGTCTGGCACTGTGAAGGTGAGTTCTGACATTGTCCTGGTGTGTATGGGGTCTGCTGCACATGCTGGGACCTGGGCTGCCTTTTATCCGCAGTTGCCTCTTTTTGCAACATGGAAGCTGTTATATATAGGTTACAGGTGTGTGCGCTTCAATATGGAACTTTTTTTAATTTATCTAGGAAGCCGCATGGCACATGAAATACATATGAAATACATGATGCATGCCACTATCAGTTCGTGCTGGCGACTCTTTCTCTTTTAAAATGTTTACACCAAGGATTACATGTATATATCTGAAAAATGGAATTCAGATAAAATTCCCAACTGAAAATTCACTGTAATGAAGCAGAGGAAGTCACTTTGAACTCCCGTTGGGCCTATGGTGCGATGGTGTCCATCTTTTTTTTTTTGCGATCATCAACACTTTTGTTTACCTTTGGAAAAATGGACACCGCTGAACAGAGGCCAAACAGAGTACAGAATTACTCTGCTGCCTCATTAGTGAATGAATATATCAGGGGTTTCACTTGAATCACGTATGGATGGAAACCCTGATGTAACGCTCAGCATAGAACACAGGATAAAGGTGTACTGATCCAAAATGTTCTTTACTCCAAATCGCAACCAAATAGCATTGTACTGAACCCACAAAAGCACAAGATCCCAGTCAGGTCTGTCATCTATTAACGGAAATATAGGGGCTTCCATGATAATGGTAGCACAAAGGCTCTGAAAAAATGCTATTTAAGCAAGCATTGTTGACCTTAGGGAGATCATCATATCCACTGCGGAGACACCATCACATGTTTCTCAACGCAGTGATTCTAGAGCAACGCCCCCTGGGAAGTATGCAAATAAGAAAGCCGCGGAGACACCATCACGTGTTTCTCAACGCTGCCAGGAAACTAGCCAGGTCTTTCACCGGGAAGGAACAACCATGGGAAGGGCAAGCTCCAGTCAAGGAGACCACCTATACCAAACATGGTATCCATCCACAGACAGCCGTTTCAGGGTATTTGCCCCTCATCAGTGTGGAGTAGGAATCTGGCTAGTGGGGGCAATGCCTAGTAAAAGACTACTTAAGCAAGCATTGTTGACCTTAGGGAGATCAACATATCCACTGCGGAGACACCATCACATGTTTCTCAACGCAGTGATTCTAGAGCAACGCCCCCTGGGAAGTATGCAAATAAGAAAGCCGCGGAGACACCATCACGTGTTTCTCAACGCTGCCAGGAAACTAGCCAGGTCTTTCACCGGGAAGGAACAACCATGGGAAGGGCAATCTCCAGTCAAGGAGACCACCTATACCAAACATGGTATCCATCCACAGACAGCCGTTTCAGGGTATTTGCCCCTCATCAGTGTGGAGTAGGAATCTGGCTAGTGGGGGCAATGCCTAGTAAAAGACTACTTAAGCAAGCATTGTTGACCTTAGGGAGATCAACATATCCACTGCGGAGACACCATCACATGTTTCTCAACGCAGTGATTCTAGAGCAACGCCCCCTGGGAAGTATGCAAATAAGAAAGCCGCGGAGACACCATCACGTGTTTCTCAACGCTGCCAGGAAACTAGCCAGGTCTTTCACCGGGAAGGAACAACCACGGGAAGGGCAATCTCCAGTCAAGGAGACCACCTATACCAAACATGGTATCCATCCACAGACAGCCGTTTCAGGGTATTTGCCCCTCATCAGTGTGGAGTAGGAATCTGGCTAGTGGGGGCAATGCCTAGTAAAAGACTACTTAAGCAAGCATTGTTGACCTTAGGGAGATCAACATATCCACTGCGGAGACACCATCACATGTTTCTCAACGCAGTGATTCTAGAGCAACGCCCCCTGGGAAGTATGCAATGAGGAGGGGCAAATACCCTGAAACGGCTGTCTGGGATGGATACCATGTTTGGTATAGGTGGTCTCCTTGACTGGAGATTGCCCTTCCCGTGGTTGTTCCTTCCCGGTGAAAGACCTGGCTAGTTTCCTGGCGGCGTTGAGAAACACGTGATGGTGTCTCCGCGGCTTTCTTATTTGCTGAAAAAATGCTATGACTCACCCTTCAAAAAAGAAATCCAGCAAAATCTGCCCTCCCAAATCCAAATGCCCCCTCCTTTCTGAGCACCACAATTTGCTTAAACCAAAGTTATAGTGTACATGTCTAGCATTGTTGTAGTAAGGAGAGTCTGCTTAATTTACAGGGTGCAGATCATGCTTGGCACAATGTATGGACACTACAATGTACTGAGCATGACATGGGCTTATTTGAAATTTTAAATTCTGCAACATTCACTGTGCTCGACTCAATGGATGTTTTCCAGAGACAAAATAGTCACTACACCCATAGATCAATTCCCAGAGGGGTGTAATGTCCAAAATTCGGTCACTTGAGGGGGTTTCTGCTGTTCTGGAACTTAGGGGCTTTGCAAAGGGAGTCCGCAATCTATCCTAGGAAATTCTGTGTTCCGAAAATCAAATGGCACTCCTTTACTCCCTAGCCCTGCTGTGCGGCCAAACAGTACTGTACAGTCACATGTGAGGTATTGTAACACTCATATGAAATTGTAAAACATATTATGTGGCCCTTTGTTACCTATTCCCCTTGTGGAAATTAGAAATCTGGGGTTAAAACAATATTTTAGTGTTAAAAATGTACTTTTTTTTTTCTTCAACGCCCGATACTATAAAGTGTTGTGACAGACCTGTGGTGTCAATATGTTCACCCGCACCTCTGCATGAATTCATTGAGGGGTGCAGTTTTTAAAATGGGGTTACTTGTGGGGGAGCCCCACTGTTTAGGTACATCAGGGATTCTGCCAATGTGACATGGCACCCAAAAACCATTTCAACTAAATCTGAACTCAAATATGGTGCTTCTTCCCTTCTTCACATTGCACTGTGCCTTCAAAAGCTGTTTTTGATCACAGGTTATTATTGGCAACTTCAGGAGAAATTGCACAACAAAATATGTGATCCATTTTCTCCTGTTACCCTTGTGAAAATTAAAAATTTGGGGTTGAAGCAACATGTTTGTACTTCAAAATGTATTTATTCATTTTCACAGCTCAATGTTATAAAATTCTAGGAAGCACCTTGGGGTTCAAGATGCTCACCAAACAACTACATAAATTACTTGAGGGGTTTAGTTTCCAAAAAAAAGGTCACTCAGGATAGAAATCCACTATTTAGGCACCTCAGGGGCTCTCCAAACATGACATGGCGTCCGCTATTCCTTCCAGACAATTTTGCTCTCTAAAATTCATCTGGCACTCCTTCCCTTCCGAACCCTGCCGTGCGCCCAAACTGTTGATTACTTCCACATGTGGGGTATCAGCGTACTCAGAAAAAATTGCACAACAAACTATATCGTGCATTTGCTCCTGTTATCCTTGTGAAACTAGAAGATTTGGGGTTGAATAAACAATTTTTTGGTAAAAAAAATATTTTTTTATTTTCATTGCTCAAAATTATAAAATTCTGTGAAGCGCCTGGGGGTTTAATGTGCTTGGCAAACATTTTAAAAAAAAAAATAATTGAGGGCTATAGTTTCCAAAATGGGGTCACTTGTTTGGGAGTTTTACTTTTTAGGCACATCAGGGGCTCTCCAAACGTCACATGGTATACACTATCTATTCTAGACAATTCTGCGTTTTAAAATTCAATTGATGCAACTTCCCTTCAAAGCCCTGCCATGCTCCCAAACAGGAGATACCACATATGGGATATCAGCGTACTCAGAAGAGATTGCACAACAAATTGTGTGGTGCAATGTCTCTTGTTACCCTTGTTAACATGGAAAATTTGGGGCTAAATTAACATTTTTATGGGAAAAAGTAACATTTTTATTTTTTCCTACCACTTTGCTTTAATGTCTGTGAAGCATCTGTAGGGTAAATAAACTTTTTGGATATGGTTTTGAGCAGTTGGAAGGGTGCAGTTTTTAGAATGCTTTCACTTTTAGGCATTTTTTGTCACCTAGGCTTCTCAAAGTCACTTCAAATGTTATGTTGTCCCTAAAAAAATTTTGTAAATTTTGTTGTAAAATGAGAAATAGCTGATAAACTTTGAACCCTTTTAACTTACTAACTGGGCTGATATACGTAAAGTAGATATGTGAAAATGATTTTTATTAACTATTTTATGTGATGTAACTCTCTGGTTTAAGAGCATAAAAATTCAGTTTGAAAATTTGCTAAATTTTCAAAATATTCTCTAAATTTCTGATTTTTTTCACAAATAAATGCAAAAATCATCATCCTAAATGTATCAATATCATGAAGTACAATATGTCATAAAGAAACAATGTGAAGGAGACTGAAAAAACAAAAGGCGCTAATAGGGTACTAATGTTTCAAACGTTTGTAGAATAAATATCAGATGTGCTCACCTGATACAGTTGTGAAAATAGTCAAAACTGCTATTCAAAGCATGTAGGTTATGGCTGCAGCAAGCACCACGAAGAGTTAGCATCAAAATTTCAAATAAAAATGGACTCCAGTCAGCAGTAATGGTTAAACATGATTTTATTACGCATTTCAAAGATCACATCTCCTTCCTCAGATAAATCACACATGTACGAGAAGCTGCTAAGTCTTTGGGTTTACCCAGAAAGAAATGAGATAGGATGATGAAACTTTACTTTTATTCCACATACTCTCCACTGATGTCAATGCACTCCTTACATCAGTATTCCAAGTTCTATAAGCCTAGCAAAAAGGATTTCGGTTGTGCCTCAAACCAGGCATTCGTAACAGCCATGACATCAGAAATGGTGTGAAATTTGGTACCCTTGAGGTGTTTCTTCAGGTTTGGATAATAGTCAGAGGCAGTTAGATCTGGTGAATAAGGTGGGTGGTAAACCAGCTGGAAGCTCAGCTCTGCCAGTTTTGCTGCAGTTGCTTGTACAGTGTGAGCGGAGGTGTCTTGCAGAAACAAGATTATTTTGGACAGCTTGCCTCACCTTTTGGCCTTCAGAGCTGCCTTCAATTGGTCCAAAAGTTCAATGTAATACATTGCATTTATGGTGGAAACCTTTTGAAGGTAGTCCACTAGCAGCTCGCCCTTCTTATCCCAGAACACAGAAGCCATCACCTTAGTGGCCTATTTTTGCACCCTGAACTTTTTTGGATGAGGAAAACCACTGTGTCTCCATTCTTTTGACTGCTCCTTATTTTCAGGGTCCTACAAATAAATCCAGGTCTCATCCATAGTGATCAGTCAATCCAGGAAGTTTTTATCAGTCTGAAAATGCTGACAAATGGCTCAGGAAGTTTTCACTCGCATGACGATCTGTTGTCAAATGTTTGGGGAACCACTTTGCAGAAAGCTTCCTCATGTCCAAATGTTCATGGATAATGACACAAACACATTCATGGGAAATCTCCATGAGGTCTGCTATTGCTTTAGCTGAAATTTGTCTATTCTTAAGTATGAGGTTGTGCACAGGATTAACAACAGCCACTCGGTCGTCCAGGACGTTCCTCATCATTGGTACTGAAGTGGCATGTTTTAAATTTCGCAACTGAGTTCTTAACTGTGGAATATAAAGGGCATTGATCCCCCAATGTCTGTGACATATCACCATGAATAGCCTTCATGGACTTTCCTTGCAGAAACAAGAATTTTATCACTCCTCTGCTCTCAGTTGCTATGAATATCCCATTGGACTCCGCCATTTTGTTTTCCCATGTGCATAGAACACTGTTGCCATAAGCAACAAACACAACATTTTGAAAACATATGTTAGACACATAAGGCTTTCATGTGATGTAACATTTGTTACCATAGAAACAAAAAAAGATCACAAAGCCAAAGACTTATCAGCAGACTGTTACGAACCGACGCCTCCATAGCCGCAAGCAGCCTGCTGCGGTTCCTGTTGCACCCAGGCGCCGGCTGCCGTTCTTGGCCGTGCCTCGGGTCGTCCAGTTGGCTGTTCCTTCCACCACGTCTAAGTGTGGAGAGGCGGCTAGTGCGCATGCATGCGCTGATTTACCCCAGCCAGAGTTTAAGCCCGGTGTTTTGCCTAGTGAGCATGCTCAGCCTGATTGTGTTATGTCTGAGACTAAGTCCTCAGTTCAGGCTACTGAGCATGCTCCCACAATTAACCCTAACAGCCTCTTTGCACAGGTACTTGGACTTCGTGCTGTGTCTAAGTTCTGGGATGTGCCTACTGAGCATGCTCCAACTGATAGTCTGCTTTCTGAGCCTGTTGCTCAGGCTACTGGGCATGCTCAGGCACTTAGTGCACCAGAGGCTAGGTCCGGTAAGGACCTCACTGAGCATGTCCGTGAGGTGGCAGGCCCTGATAGGGCAGAGAGTGTCAGGTGTCCTGATGACGTGGCAACTCCGGACTGGCTCGCAGAGGCCCGCCCCTATGATCTGGCACCTCAGTATTGGTCGTCAGACGATGACTGGTGAAGTGTTTGGGGCGTGGCTGCCATGAGGTCATCAATGACGTGGCGGTTCCGGATAGGTCGCATGTGACGTCACTGATGATATGGCACTCTGCTATTGGACCTTGGTGGTTCCACCCTGGGTTTGGGGCGGACCCAGGTTATAAAAGGGGCTGGAGACAACATGGAGGGGCGCAGTCTTCACTTTTGCTCAGTCAGAGCACACCTCCATGTTAGAGCCTCATTGCGGCATAAGCCTATGTTGGGAAGCGGTAGGTAGGGTTAGGCGAACGGTGCCTGTCACGCCAAGATTCGTGGCTCGGCACATCAGGGTCAGGCGCCGTGCTTCCCTCCTGCCATTCCAGTCTTGCTATAGCAGCCCAGTGGCGTTAACTGGGCTGCGGCTGCTGTGCTTCCTGTCCGATTGTGCCCCCTACGCACACGGACAACGCACCTGCTGCGCCACCTGTCCGGTTGTGCCCCCTACGCGCACGGACAGCGTACCCCAGGACCCCTGTGGAGTTAACAGGGTGTTCCTTATCCTCCTCGGCTTCCCGGTCAATGCTACTGGTGTACCCATCTGGCCTGACGTGTCCTACACACACGTGGCCAGTCGAGAGGTGGCCAGAAACGCTAATCGGAGGACCGCTCGGCCTGACGTGTCCTACACACGTGGCCGACAGGGTGCTTTCGTGGCGGTCTTCCGGTCAACGCTACCTGGTTACCACCCGGCCTGACGTGTTTCCTGCACACGTGGTTGGTGTAGCGCTAGGTGCACCAAAACGCTAATCGGTTGTCGTCCGGTCTGACGTGTCCCAACACACGTGACCGGTTCCCAGAGTTCCTGGGTTATCTCAGAGCCATCCAGCTCTATAGTCTCCGCCTAACCCACAGGGTGCCAGCAGCTCCATTACCATCTGGAGCACGGTGGGCCCCGACTGGCGATTGGGATATATACCCCTGGTCCTAATCTGCCAGTCCCCCCGTAACAGTAAGACTGCGCCAGGGTCTGGCTGGCATGGCGGAGATGGAGCAGCTACGTCAGTTCATGCTGCAGCTTGATGCCAGAGTGAGGTCTCTGGAGAAGTCTGCTCTTGCTGCTGATATGGATGATGTGGTGGCTCAAGCGGCTGCAATGGTGTCAGTCACCAAGCCTACTCCAACCCTCCCTCACCTCTCGCTGCCCAACAAGTTTACGGGGAACAGCAAGGCATGTAGGGGATTCGTGAACCAGTGCTCAGTCCATCTAGAGCTGTTGGCTGCACGGTTTCCTACAGAGAGGTCGAAGGTGGGGTTTATCATCTCCTTGCTCTCTGATAGAGCACTAGAGTGGGCTACACCATTCTGGGAGAGGAATGACCCCGTAGTACAGGACTCTAAGGAGTTTTTGGAGTCCTTGCGACAAGTGTTCCTGGGGCCTCAGGTCACTCACGACTCAGCCCTACAGCTACTGACTTTGGAGCAGGGGCGTACCTCCTCAAGTCAATATGCTGTGAGTTTCAGGACACTTGCTGCAGAACTGGGGTGGTCAGAGAGGACTCTCATTCCACTGTTCTGGAGGGGATTAGCCTCGCACGTGAAGGACGCATTAGCGTCGCGTGAAGTACCAACTACCCTTGAGGGCCTCATGACTCTGGCTACCCGCATTGACCTGCGGACCTCCGAACGTCAGATGGAGCGCAGGCCAGAGGGTCGTTCAGCCACTGTAGTGGTCTCTCCTACTGCACCTCCCTTAGAGGACATCTCTGTCCCTATGGACATCGCTAGTGTTGGTGTTGCTAGGTCTTCGAGTCGCAAGGGCATTTCCTGTTTCGCTTGTGGGCAGTATGGTCATTATGCCAACCATTGCCCAAAGCGTCAGGGTAAGCGACCGCGATTGGTGACCATAGCTGAAGGTAGACTGGACTCTGCGTCATCCATTAGGGTGACATTTCCCGCGTCAATTTCCTTTAAGGGGTCAACATGGTCCACAAGGGCAAGTGTGGACACAGGTGCTGGGGATAGTTTCATCTCCTCCTCTTTTGCCCGGCGGCATGCCATCCCACTGGTGCAAATGCCAAGGCCAGTGAGAGTCCGTGTATTGAATGGGTCCTTGTTGCCCAAGGTAATTCACCAGCGGACAGTGCCCATTACCCTTGCCATGTCATCTGGGCATAGAGAGACCATTTCATTTCTCGTTCTCCCTAAGGGTGCAGATGATATTCTGCTGGGTATTCCTTGGTTGAAGCAACATTCCCCACATATCGACTGGTCGTCTGGGGTGATTACGCAGTGGAGCGAGTCTTGTAGCTCCCACTGCATGTCTCCATCTTCCGCCCGTCGCTCAGTGGTATCTGTGGCGACTATAGACCATTCGAGTGGGAGGGCCGCTAGATGGGGGGTACTGTTACGAACCGACGCCGCCATAGCCGCAAGCAGCCTGCTGCGGTTCCTGTTGCACCCAGGCGCCGGCTGCCGTTCTTGGCCGTGCCTCGGGTCGTCCAGTTGGCTGTTCCTTCCACCACGTCTAAGTGTGGAGAGGCGGCTAGTGCGCATGCGTGCGCTGATTTACCCCAGCCAGAGTTTAAGCCCGGTGTTTTGCCTAGTGAGCATGCTCAGCCTGATTGTGTTATGTCTGAGACTAAGTCCTCAGTTCAGGCTACTGAGCATGCTCCCACAATTAACCCTAACAGCCTCTTTGCACAGGTACTTGGACTTCGTGCTGTGTCTAAGTTCTGGGATGTGCCTACTGAGCATGCTCCAACTGATAGTCTGCTTTCTGAGCCTGTTGCTCAGGCTACTGGGCATGCTCATGCACTTAGTGCACCAGAGTCTAGGTCCGGTAAGGACCTCACTGAGCATGTCCGTGAGGTGGCAGGCCCTGATAGGGCAGAGAGTGTCAGGTGTCCTGATGACGTGGCAACTCCGGACTGGCTTGCAGAGGCCCGCCCCTATGATCTGGCACCTCAGTATTGGTCGTCAGACGATGACTGGTGAAGTGTTTGGGGCGTGGCTGCCATGAGGTCATCAATGACGTGGCGGTTCCGGATAGGTCGCATGTGACGTCACTGATGACATGGCACTCTGCTATTGGACCTTGGTGGTTCCACCCTGGGTTTGGGGCGGACCCAGGTTATAAAAGGGGCTGGAGACAACATGGAGGGGCGCAGTCTTCACTTTTGCTCAGTCAGAGCACACCTCCATGTTAGAGCCTCATTGCAGCATAAGCCTATGTTGGGAAGCGGTAGGTAGGGTTAGGCAAACGGTGCCTGTCACGCCAAGATTCGTGGCTCGGCACATCAGGGTCAGGCGCCGTGCTTCCCTCCTGCCATTCCAGTCTTGCTATAGCAGCCCAGTGGCGTTAACTGGGCTGCGGCTGCTGTGCTTCCTGTCCGATTGTGCCCCCTACGCACACGGACAACGCACCTGCTGCGCCACCTGTCCGATTGTGCCTCCTACGCACACGGACAACGCACCTGATGCGCCACCTGTCCGATTGTGCCCCCTACGCACACGGACAACGCACCTGCTGCGCCACCTGTCCGGTTGTGCCCCCTACGCGCACGGACAGCGTACCCCAGGACCCCTGTGGAGTTAACAGGGTGTTCCTTATCCTCCTCGGCTTCCCGGTCAACGCTACTGGTGTACCCATCTGGCCTGACGTGTCCTACACACACGTGGCCAGTCGAGAGGTGGCCAGAAACGCTAATCGGAGGACCGCTCGGCCTGACGTGTCCTACACACGTGGCCGACAGGGCGCTTTCGTGGCGGTCTTCCGGTCAATGCTACCTGGTTACCACCCGGCCTGACGTGTTTCCTGCACACGTGGTTGGTGTAGCGCTAGGTGCACCAAAACGCTAATCGGTTGTCGTCCGGTCTGACGTGTCCCAACACACGTGACCGGTTCCCAGAGTTCCTGGGTTATCTCAGAGCCATCCAGCTCTATAGTCTCCGCCTAACCCACAGGGTGCCAGCAGCTCCATTACCATCTGGAGCACGGTGGGCCCCGACTGGAGATTGGGATATATACCCCTGGTCCTAATCTGCCAGTCCCCCCGTAACACAGCCCCTCATACAACTATGTACATGTGTGATTTATCTGAAGAAGGAGATGTGATCTCTGAAACGCATAATAAAATCACATTTAACCATTACTGCTGACCATCTTCTTACGACAGCACAGGAGTCCAGTTCTATTGGAAATTTTGATGAAAAACAATGTCAAAATCGCTGGGATCTGTGGAAATGTTCCAGAGTTATAACCAGAAATATAATTCGGACTCTGGTCAGAATTTAAAAAAATGGCCTGGTCAGGAAGATGAAAACCATGCTCTGGGGTTAAGGAGAAGAGGGGCATTAATATTCTTCTTGGGCTCCTCGGGACCAAACCCCTTTTAATCCATTAAGAAGAAAGTTTACCTTGGACCCTTTTTGCAGCAAGGATGGATTTTACCTCAAAGGTGTCTTCATCACTGATCGAGGAAGGCGAGGTACCTGGATTAATGTAGTAATGCTCATTACAACAGTTTTGAAGAGGGACACATGGAATAAGTTGGGAATTCGAAAGAAAGCCAGGAGCTTTAACTTGCAGGACACTTCATTAACCTGCTGCAGCACCTCCAATGGATCAATAAAATGGGAACCCAACATGTAGGATGGCAACTTGAGGCGGAAATATCTAGAAGTGAGCCATATTTCTTCATTCGGATGGAGGACTGCTTCAGGGATGACTTGGTCTCTACCTAGATTTCAGAGAAAGTCTTGATGAGAGCATCAGCTGCTGGGTTGCTGGAGGTGACCGCTACTGGGAATGAGGTTTTTAGGCTGCTGTCCATACAGTATGTGGAATGGAGACTTGGTGGAGGATTCACTCACGTGGTTATTGTACAAAATCTCCACCCATGGAAGAAACTAGACCCATCCGCTTTAGTGCATGTTGACGGAGTGCTACAAGAAATTGATCAGGATCTTGTTGACTCATTATACTTGGCCATTGGACTGCAGATGGTAGGCCAATAAGAACTCCAAGGTGACATCCAGAAACTTACAGGTGGCCCTCCAGAACCGAGACGTGAAATGGATACCACTGACAGACACAACGTGAAGCAGTGGTCCGTAAAGCCAGAAGATGTACTGGATAAAGTGTTCAGTGAGCACTGACTCAGAGGGAAAACCAGTCAGCAAGGAAAAATGGGCCATTTTGGAAAACCTGTCCACTACTACCTAGATGATGGTGTAGCCAGAGAACTTTGGCAGGTCAGGGAAAAAGTCAATGGCTATATGCTGCCAAGGAGTGGACCGTACTAGTAGGGGAAGTAGTTGTCCAGCAGAAAGCATCTTAAGGGTCTTGTTGCAGGACAGGCCGAAACTAACTCCACAACATCTTGCAGCAGTATTGGCCAATAGTAAAACCGAGAGATCAGCTGAAATGACTTCTTTTGTCCAGGGTGGTCAGGGATCTTGAAGTAATGAACCCACCAAAGAACATGTTTCCTGTCTGCTTTACAAATGATTGTCTTACAGGGAAGAACTTGAGACACATCAACTGGAGCCACTGTGAGCATTTTGGAAGGCTTGCTAATGTGCTGAGTCTTCTCCTCTTGATCGGCTGACAGAAAAGACCTTGACGTTCCTCTCGGCTGGACGGAAATGCAGGACGAAATTTAAGAGGATGAAGTATAAGGACCACTGGGCTTGGTGCGGGTTTAGCTTTGAGCCAACTGTAAGTAGACAAAGTTTTTGTGGTCAGTGTAGATGATGACTGGATGCACCTGTGACACGGTGTCTGGCTCAGAACGAGACAAGTGTCAGGACTGCTTCTGATGCTGTTCACATGGCAAAGTTAATGAAATGTAGAAAATGGCGTGCTCACATACTTTATATTAAATGAGGTGCATGCCACACGGGGGTGCCAAACCCATATGAATACTTAAAATAGTATTTGCAGCACACTGTTATAGAATGCAAAATTCTAATTTAATGGATTTATAAGACACACTATGTACAATTTCAACAGGCAAACTGCGACTTAACTGTGATGTTTCGACCCAAATTGGTCTTAATCACTGGCAATCATTTTTAGTATTGGTTCTCTCAGTGAGGGTCTCAGCAGGTGGATTGATGCCCATCTGCAGCCCTTGATTGGGCAAACACCTTGTTTTTAAAGGATACCACTACAGTGATAGAGGTGATGAAAAAGTTCACTTGGAAACAACAAATGTGGTTTTTGTCTTGTGATGTTGTCAACCTATTTTTGTGTATACCACATAATTTGTCGATAATGGTGATCTCTCATCATTTGCAGCATTATAGCTCATATACCATCCAGACTAAATAAATGATCCTACGGACTATTGAATTCTTACTACAGCATAGTTTTTTATGTTTAATAATGAATTTTTCGTTCAGGTTAAAGGAGTGCTGACGGGATCACGGTTCTTCCCCTTCCTCGCGTCACTCTTTGTGGCTTGGTGGGAGGAGTTAATGATTTTTTTTCAGAGAGAAATCCTTTTAAAAATAACATATATTGGAATGGCAGGTATGTCGATGACGTCCTTGTCATATGGGACGAGGACGACGCTGACATGGACATTTTTGTGAATTATATTAATTCTAATGATTTGTCCTTGAAATGTATGGTTTCTGGTTTCAGTAATGAAATTATATTTCTGGATCTCGCCTTGTATGGGGATGTGGAGTCTGCCGAGGTAGAATACCGCAATTATAGAAAACCTACAGGTGGGAATACTAATCTTAGGGCAGATAGCCATCACCTGAAACATACAATTAAATCTATTCAAATCAGTGAAATTATTCGGATTAGTTGCAATTGTTCAGCGGAATCCTTTCTCCGAGAAGAATAAGGCAAAACGTCATTAAGATTAAGACAGGAATCTACAATAAAAGAGATATACACAATGCCGTTTTAAAAATAAACAACAAAAGGTATCACGGATGTAATAATAGTACAACTAGAAAAAAAGATATTCCGCATTAAAATTCAGCACTCCATATAGTAGACAGTTTGATAAAATCAAAAGATAGTTGAAAGGTATATACCAGTTGTTTCAAGACCCTATATATAATAAGATCTTGGGGCAAGGAATAACTGTTGTAGCTAGATGAGGGAGATCACTTGGCAATATGGTATCTCCAAGCTTATATATAGAGAGAAATAAGAAACATGATTGATTCTTTAAATACTTTGGAGCAAAATGTAACATGTGCAGATATGAAAAAAAGTACATAATGGTGGATGGTAAAAAATCTCCGTCCTTTATAAATTGTGAAACAAAGTGTGTCGCACATTATGCGATCTTCGGTATCTGGGATGCACGATCCGCAAAGCTCAAAAAAAATAGTAGAGCATATGTCCAATATTAACAGCAATAATACTAAATATTCAGGAGCAGTGAGACACTTTGTGGAGTGTCACAATTGTAGCCTTGAGAATCTAATTTAGTTTGGATTGGAAAAAAGTGGATCATCCTGTTGAAGGTGGTGATTGGAGGAAAAAGCTACTCATCATAGAGGCTTTTTGGATTTCCACTTTAAATACAAAATACCCGAATGGTATGAACTACAAAGATGACACCTTTCTCATTTATTGATACAAAAATAACAAAAAATATTTTTTTTTTGGGCAGGAGTGTACTGCACTTTAATGGTCATCACAGGTAAAATATAATAATGGATGGTAGTAACAATAGTTATGATACATGTAATATATGGGAGTAGTTATTGTCTTCATTTTCAGAACGTATGTTAATGACTTTGAAAAAAAAATCTTGTATTGCAATATACTGTATATTATTGAGATTCTTTTTAGAATATATTTTCATATACTATATTATTGAGCTAGATTAATCTTTCTACTTTCTAGGAATCCCTCTAGGAGTTTTTCATATACATCTGTAATTTTTTTTTCCTTCCTTGATTCTATTTTTGTTTCAGGTCATACAAATATTGATACATATTGGTTATTGTTTTCCTTATAATTTTATGGTCTCTCTAAGTATATTTTGTTATTTGTAGGAGATTTTCAATGCAGTGATTTTCTTTGGAAATAATCATGTGTAACGGATTTATCACTAATTGTTTCCAATGTGGGCAGTTCTATGTCGTTTTAAATGTTTGTCTAAGGCCTGTTTCACACGTTAATGCGAAAAACACAGACATTTTTCACTGGCGTGTAAAAAACGCATATGTCCCTCCGTGTTCCGTGATTCACAGCACACGTGGGTTGTCCATGTGCAATCCATTATCCGTGCTCTGTTATACCTGTTTGCACAGGGAGATAAACTCACTTGTACCCGCTCCTGCTGTCCGTGGTGCTGAACTCTTCGGCTCTGCTATGTTTCCGGCCAGCGCTGACCTCCACAGCAGCTTCTTCCAGGTCAGCTGTGGCTGCATACATGACTATGCATGCAGTAATGAGCCGACTCTGAATCTGAGGATGAACACAGCAGCGCTGGTGAAGGTGAGTTTAAAATGTTTTTTTGTTTTTAATGTCCATGTTTTTCTGGTACGTGTTTCACGAATCACACCATAGTGTGGTCCGTGGGACATCAGTGATGCCAGAAAAAAATGGACATGTCTCCGTGCGACAATCACGGACACGAATGTAAGATGCACGGAGACACGGTCAGTGAGAAATCACTGATGTGTGTGCAGACCCATTGATTATAATGGGTCTGTGTATGTCCGTGATTCTGGTACATAGAAAAACTAGCATATAAGTACAAGAATCACTGAGGTCTGTGTGGGGCCCCGAGGTTCGGTGTCGGTGCAGCGGTGCATTACCTTCAGGGACTCCACGCGGCTAGATCTTGTCACAGGTAGGAAATCTTCTATTTTGATTGTCGTGACGCCACTCTCAGAATTGCGGTCAGTGGAGACCGCCACTGCAGGTTAGGGGTGCCTGGGGCTGATGGTGGGTGCAGTCAGTTGTAATAGCCTCCTGAGAGTGAGGCAAGCCCCAGGACCCTGTGTAAGTGTGTGGAACCAGAAGGCGCAGAATAACTCAACACAAGCAGAATGTCTTTCAGGGGTTTTACTCACTGTTGATGGCAGGGTGAGTAACCCGGGCGTAGCTGGGATGAACCAGGCTGGAACCAGGTATCCTTCAGGCTGACTGATGAGGGTGGCTACCAACTCGCCTTCCTTAGCCCTTTGTGTTTTGGGGTAACCCCTGCTTGAAGCCCTGCTGGGGTCGCCCAGGGAAGTTGCTGGTGCCTCTCTCCCCTTCTTTTGGCCCGTTTGCTTGTAGCCTGGACCAGGTCACTCCGGCTGCTTGCCTCCTGTGAGCTATGGGCCCTAACTTTGGCTACGTGGCTGCGGACTCTGTGGTGTTGTCTTGGGGGTGTAAAGTGCCCCCTCATGCAGGTTTGGCAAAGGAAAGGTGAATCTATCCCTGCACTGGGACCTGCTACCCGTTTGGGCCTGGTTCTCCCTGACAGTCTCCTTACTTTCCACTCCGTTGCTCTCTCTTTAGCTGTGTGTGGATTTCGGGCAGCACTCCCAGGTGACCGTTCTCCCCCGTTGGTAGTCACTGCGCGGACGCTGTTAGACTGCCACAGCCCCAGGGTCTGCTCCTCACGTCTGCTTTCCCTGAGCTGCACACTAAAACGGCTCACTCGTGGGACCTGCACTGCTACTCCTGTCTGAGCTCCACTTCCATGCTCCTCACTCCTCCACACTCTGCTTCAGACTGCTCTTCTCCTCCTCCTTCCTCTTTTCCCTTTTGTGCCTGCCTACGCCACCTAGCAACCAGGCTCTCTACCACACCCCTTGAGTGGAGATGGAGGCTTCGCCCCCTCCACCCCTCGGGTGGAGGTGGAGGCTTCGCCCCCTCCTGGGATCCCCAGGGGTCCTCTCAAAGGTAAATGTGTGAGACCTGATCACTATGCGCCTGTGTAGTCACACCTCGGTCAGCCTTCTGGATTACCTGTGTTGTACTGTCCCCAGCATGGGTGCAGTACACAGTGGTGCCTGACCAGGTCAGGGGCGCCACATTTGAAACAGGTCTTACCATGTGGAAGTGGATTCAGTGAACAAGGGCATTTGCCTGAAACATGTTTGAATTTGAATGCTTAATCATAAAGTTCCCTTAGTAAGGTGCTAAAAAAACACTGTGAAAACTTCCAATAGCTTCCATGAGTGAATAACAGGCATGAAGTTGCTCACAGGAGCAAAACTAGTGCTGCACTGACAGTACGCTTGTTACACGATGCTGCTGGAACAGTCTAACAGGCTTGCTGTAGCCAGTTAACCCAGAGGTTATATTTGAACTCATGTTATCATGGCAGCGATCGGGACCCTGCGATCACATCATGGGGGTAACGATCGGGTGCGATAGGAAGCACATTCCCTCTTCCAAAATGCTGGGATCACTATTGTTTGTGGCATTTGGGGGATGAAACAGCCAGGGGCAGCATTGCTGGCAGCCGTAGCTCAGCTTTCACTTACTCCACGCTCCCGGTGGCAATTGCATGGGCACAGCTCCTGTGCTCGTGTGATAACCATGACGTAAATTTACATCATAAGTTGTGAACCCATATCTGACCATAACGTAAACTTGTGTTAAGATTGTGAAGGAATTAATACTAAAAAATAGGGCTGTCCCAATTGGGCACACTTGTTGTGGTGGGATGGCTTTTACAATTTTTTTTATCAAAATAGTGGTAACCAAGTATCCTATATTATTATTATGCACTATTTTGCTTACTTATTAATGGGTATATGGTCATTTTGTTTTTTTGCTAACTTATGCTCTGATTTTGTTTTGCTGTATTTTCTTGTACTTTGTACAAACAGGAGTATGGGTCCCCCTTATTGAATAAGGCATTTCATCTTTATAGCATATCATGTGCTGGGGTATAAACAGTCAGACCTGTGGATTGCTCTGCCCCATCTATATTCCCTTACCGACAGAGGACGCACTGAAATATCCTATGTCAGCTCCCTGAGTTTGATGCAGGCTCACACACTGAGCCCACATCTTTCTCTGCACATTCCAGCTGATCTGATCCGCCAAAATGTGCCTCTATCAAGCTCAGGTAGATTACATTTATAATACATTATGCTTGGTTCTGGCACTTTATTATGCCATAAGCTTTGGTTTATTATTGCATCATTGTAGTAACCATTGATCAGTGACTGTTTGGCTATGTTCGCACGTTGCGTTTTTTACCGCGTTTCTGCAGCGTTTTTGGCAGCAGCGTTTTTGCGCAAAAACGCATGCGTTTTTGATTTCCAGCAAAGTCTATGGGAAAAGCAGAAATCCTGTCTGCACTTTGCTTTTTTTTCAGCAGCGTTTAATTTGCATATTTGTGGTCAAAAACCATGCTGAAAAAGAAGCAGCATGTCAGTTGTTTTTGCCATTTCTGCAGCGTTTCCTTAACATTGGAGTCAATGAGAAATGGCAAAAAGCAACAAAAATCACAATTCCTGCGTTTTTCATGCTTTTTACCTGCTTTTCAACTGCGTTTTTGGCTCCAAAAACGCATGCTTTTCTGCCCAAAAATTAATGGGTTCTAATGTTCCTTTACACACACACAATAACCGAAAATTTAAATGTAAAAAAATAATAAAACTTTAGCTATTTTTCTGTTAAAATGTGCATAACCACTATTATTACATTAAAATTGATAATTTCCCATATAATTTTATTAAATGTTAATTTTATACTTTTTTTCTCTTTTTTCATTCTTTTTGACTAATTCAACTTTATTTCTCAGTGTCTTGATCTCAAAAACGCATCTGCAGAAACGCAGGTGAAAACGCAGGTAAAAAGCACTAAAAACGCACTAAAAACGCGGTAAAAACGCATGCGTTTTTAGCGCTAAAAAATGGTCAAAAGCCATTTGGTCAAAAACCAAGGGAAGGAAAACGTGCAGAATAAACTGCAGGTACTCCGACGCAACGTGCGCACATAGCCTTTCTGCACCTGTGTAGCAAGCTTAATTATGTTACTGTAACATACTTTATTATAATATTTTAAGATTTTCTATATGTGAATTGTAACAAATAAAATATAAAAACACAGTTAAATAAAAAATATACAAACTCTATTTAAAAAACATCTCTTTTTCAGGTTACTAATTTCCTTTAAAATTGTAAAAATGTGACCACTTATATATTTTACTGATTTGTTATTGAGTTAATGGAATTGAGAAAACAAATCCGAAATAGTAAAGACAGTATAAAATTTTGTAGCTTGAATTTCAGTATCATCATGCATCTTAAAGACTTTACATTTCAATTTATTTTCATACCTGATGCTAAATGTTAACAGTTGTGTACATTGTCTCCATCTGCTACAATAAAATCTCAATGAGTAACCTTTAGTGATGAGCGAGTACTAAAAAGGTCGGGTGCTCGAAGCTCGGGCCGAGCCTCCCAAGATACTCGTGTACTCGGGCCGAGCAACGAGCCCAATGTTATCCTATGGGAGACCCGAGTATTTTTGTGAAATGACCCCCCGGCAGCATGTAGAAACCCTAAAAATGTCACAAAAGTCTCAGAAGAGTGCTCAAATGACATGGCAACAGCATGGGGAAGACCCCTTGAAGCATTTATCACTCAAAAGTCACA
Organism: Anomaloglossus baeobatrachus; assembly: GCF_048569485.1. NCBI lineage: Eukaryota > Metazoa > Chordata > Amphibia > Anura > Aromobatidae > Anomaloglossus > Anomaloglossus baeobatrachus. The sequence continues at coordinate 208,869,443 of NC_134355.1, read as the reverse complement.
GCTGTGAACAATTTTCTCCGCGTTTCACGCCATGTTTACGGACTCACCAGAAAACCTTCCAAAATGACCCCAAAATGATTTTTCATGGCAGAAATGTTAAGGGCACATACCCAATAGTGAGATAGAGCTGGTGTATGTTACTTTTTGAGATTAATACATGAAAGATTTTACGTGAAAACATTGTGTGGCACTCCGATGTCCCTGAGAAGAGACGTACATGAAGGCCTCTTGAGTCTAATGTGCCCATTTTGAGGAAGTGAGTCTTTGTAGTATTTTCCTTTGCCAAGGCAGTCCAAAATTGTGAGGTTCACCAATGCCCCTGCATACAGACGTGCATGAGGGCCTGTAAACCTGAAGTGCCCATTGTAAGGAAGTGGGTCTATTGTAGTATAGGCCTTAGGCAGGGCAGCCAAAAATTGGGAGGCTCCACATTGTCCCTGGATAGAGACGTGCATGATGGCCTGTAAACCTGAAGTGCCCATTGTCAGGAAGTGGGTGTATTATAGTATAGCCCTTAGGCAGGGCAGCCAAAAATTGGGAGGCTCCACATTGTCCCTGGATAGAGACGTGCATGATGGCCTGTAAACCTGAAGTGCCCATTGTAAGGAAGTGGGTCTATTGTAGTATAGCCCTTAGGCAGGGCAGCCAAAAATTGGGAGGCTCCACGTTGTCCCTGGATAGAGACGTGCATGAGGGCCTGTAAACCTGAAGTGCCCATTGTAAGGAAGTGGGTGTATTATAGTATAGCCCTTAGGCAGGGCAGCCAAAAATTGGGAGGCTCCACATTGTCCCTGGATAGAGACGTGCATGATGGCCTGTAAACCTGAAGTGCCCATTGTAAGGAAGTGGGTCTATTGTAGTATAGCCCTTGGGCAGGGCAGCCAAAAATTGGGAGGCTCCACGTTGTCCCTGGATAGAGACGTGCATGAGGGCCTGTAAACCTGAAGTGCCCATTGTAAGGAAGTGGGTGTATTATAGTATAGCCCTTAGGCAGGGCAGCCAAAAATTGGGAGGCTCCACATTGTCCCTGGATAGAGACGTGCATGATGGCCTGTAAACCTGAAGTGCCCATTGTAAGGAAGTGGGTCTATTGTAGTATAGCCCTTAGGCAGGGCAGCCAAAAATTGGGAGGCTCCACGTTGTCCCTGGATAGAGACGTGCATGAGGGCCTGTAAACCTGAAGTGCCCATTGTCAGGAAGTGGGTGTATTATAGTATAGCCCTTAGGCAGGGCAGCCAAAAATTGGGAGGCTCCACATTGTCCCTGGATAGAGACGTGCATGAGGGCCTGTAAACCTGAAGTGCCCATTGTAAGGAAGTGGGTCTATTGTAGTATAGCCCTTAGGCAGGGCAGCCAAAAATTGGGAGGCTCCACGTTGTCCCTGGATAGAGACGTGCATGAGGGCCTGTAAACCTGAAGTGCCCATTGTCAGGAAGTGGGTGTATTATAGTATAGCCCTTAGGCAGGGCAGCCAAAAATTGGGAGGCTCCACATTGTCCCTGGATAGAGACGTGCATGATGGCCTGTAAACCTGAAGTGCCCATTGTAAGGAAGTGGGTCTATTGTAGTATAGCCCTTAGGCAGGGCAGCCAAAAATTGGGAGGCTCCACGTTGTCCCTGGATAGAGACGTGCATGAGGGCCTGTAAACCTGAAGTGCCCATTGTAAGGAAGTGGGTCTATTGTAGTATAGCCCTTAGGCAGGGCAGCCAAAAATTGGGAGGCTCCACGTTGTCCCTGGATAGAGACCTGTTAGGTTCTTAGTGCCTCCGTGCTTGCATTTAAAAACCGCACGTGTGTGCCTGTTGGTGGCAGCTTTCCGCTGCATTTGTGTGAGTTTTGCAAAAACTTGGATATAACGCACAAGTCTAGTGAATACACATCAGCACAGCATTGCAAAATGCGCAAGGGCGTTGTCAACGAACAAGGAAGTGGACGTGATGGTGGTGCAGGCAGAGACCGAGGTTGTGTGCAAGCTCTAATTTCGCCACAACAAAGGGCCACATCTAGTCGCTCGCACGTCCTGTCCCAAATTCTTGGGGACCGCAGCAGTACACCGCTCTTGAACCAAGACCAGTGTCAACAGGTTGTTAGTTGGATAGCAGATAATGCTTCCAGTCAGATTGGCACCACCACAAACACTCTGTCTTCCACACGGTCAAGTGTCAGTAGCCGTGATACTGCACCGCACATTTCAGAACCTGATCCTCCTTCCTACCACCAGGCCGAGTACACGTCCACGGACATTACTGATCCCACACTTGGACACTCGGAAGAGCTGTTCGTTCACGTTTCCATTCACAAATTCTGGCCTCTCGCCAGCTCCTGTTGAAGTGGGCCATGACGAGATTGTATGTACAGATGCCCAAATATTTGAGCAGCCACGTTCTCACGAAGTTGGCAACGTGTCTCAACAAGGGGTGGACGATGATGAGACACAATTGTCAGGAAGTCAGGAGGAGGAGCAGGGTGCGGAAGAGGAAGACGACGTGGTGGATGATCCAGTAACTGACCCAACCTGGCAGGAGGATATGCAGAGCGAGGACAGCAGTGCACAGGGGGAGGGAGGCGTAGCATCCCAACAGGCAGTAAGAAGCAGAGTGGTGGCCCCAGGCAGACGTCAGGCAACTGTTCCCCGGAACAACACGACACAAGATGCCTGTACAAATGTTAGGTCTTCCCGAGTCTGGCTGTAATACTATTGTATGTATTGAGGATTTCGATTGCGTTAGGGCAATGACAACCAGAGACGAGTTCTTGGTGCAAGACGTTTATAATATGCAACCAGCAAATATGTACATAAACGGAACAAAAACACAGTAGAACATAAATACAGGAAATACCTTCCAGGGACGGAGCGAAAGGGAATTCCCGGGACCGCGCACCGGACTCCCCCAGGGAGACCACCAAGAGCGAACCCCTATACAGGGACTGTCTGGCAATCACCCCAGAAGCCCTAAATGCGCAGCAGCCGGGACACAAAAGGGCAATAGGTAAGTCCAAAAATGTCCGTACGTGATGTGAGTCCAGAGTGGTATTAAACGGAAGGAACCGGGCAGAAGTGCCGACCAAAGACGGCAAACGGAGTCCGGGCACAGCTAGATGATACCAGATGAAGTCCAGAGTCGGTGTCGGTTGTTTTCCAAGAGGATCCGAATAACAATCAGGAACCAAAAGCAGCAGGGCAGGAGCACACAGGAAGCAGTATACTCAGGCACTGGACTAAGCTTTAGGGGCGGCTTTTAAACAGATGGACAGGAAGTAGGGCAACAGAACAGAAAACTCCATGTTAACAAAGGGCAAGCTCTTTCAAAAGAAAACTGGAAAACCCGGAACTCTGACACTGGCAGTTTTTTAAGTTGGCTCCAGATGATTCTAAAAAGGCCATTTGCAACACCTGCCATGCCAGCATCAGCAAGGGTACCAAAACTAGCAGCCTGACCACCACCAGCATGATCAGGCACATGTCAGCCAAGCACCCGACTTTGTGGGAAGTACAACAGAGTCGAGGAGCAGTGCTTGCTGATGTCACTGCTACGTCTTCGCTGGTTGTGCATGCGAGCCAATCCCCTGTCCATGCTGCCTGCAAACAAGCCTCCTCCACTCCTGCACCTGCAGTTGCCTACGCAGAAAGAACACCATCATCAAGCACGTCCTTGTCCCAGCGCAGCGTTCAGTTATCCATTCAGCAAACCTTTGAACGCAGGCGCAAATACACTGCCAACACCCCACATGCCACAGTTCTAAATGCTAACATTTCGCGACTGCTTGCGCTGGAAATGTTGCCTTTTAGGCTGGTTGAGACAGAAGCATTCCGCGACCTGATGGTGGCAGCTGTCCCACGTTACTCGGTCCACAGCCGCCACTATTTCTCCCGGTGTGCCGTCCCCGCATTGCATAACCACGTGTCACAAAACATCACACGTGCCCTGAACAACGCTGTTTCAGCCAAAGTCCACCTAACCACAGACACGTGGACAAGTGCATGTGGGCAAGGCCGCTACATCTCGTTGACGTCACACTGGGTTAATATTGTGCAAGCTGGGACCCAGTCTGAGCGAGGGACGGAACACGTCCTTCACACACCAAGTTTTGCAGGCCCTACCTCAGTCAGGGTTTTACACACACTCTACAGCTCCGGAATGTCATGCTCCTCAGCCTCCTCCTCCTCCTGCGCATCCTGATCCACTTTACCCTCCACACCAGTCCCAAGCTGGAAGTGTCGCGGGCGGAGGAGGGGACGGTGCGCTCTCCCACTGCTCGGGTCCGGCTGACGCTGCTCTACGGCTGCTGCTGCTCGTTGGCTCGAGCGATGGCCGGATCCCGGGGACTCGAGCGGCGCTACTCGCCCGTGAGTGAAAAGGGGTGGTTTGGGTTTTGGGGATATTGTCCGTGACGCCACCCACGGTTGTGGTGATTGTGTGGACACCACCGCTGCTCTGGACGGGGATCCCGGGAGCCTGTGACAGGGAGCAGCTTTGTTGTTATTTCTCCCCTCCGTGGGTAGGGGGGTTGGTTGTCCCGGGGCCTGGTGATGAGGTAGAGATGGATGACAGGCGGGTTGCGGGGCCTGATGAGGTGCACGGTCGCAGGGGCAGCGCTGTGCCGCACGGCACGGAGGTACTCACTCAGCCCAATGATGATGACACAGTTCACGGTAAAACAAGTGGCTGGATGGACGGGTCACTCGGACGGCTGCGGTTGTTCCTCCCTGCAGGTTAGTGATGACTGTCTCTCCCTGCACCTAAGTTAAGTGTTGGTAGTGATGGTTTCCCAACGGTAACCCGCTCCCCGACCTGGATATGGGCCGGAGGAGCCCCTTTTGCCCACAGGCGCTGGCCCTGGGAGACGGTTGCCCTTGGCGGTGGCGGTGTCTCCCCTTCACGGTTGTACGGTTGCCTTCTATCTGGACTTGGCTGTTTGGAAACCCTGAGGTTCCCTTCACTATCGGATTTGGCAAATTCACGGCGACACCAAGCCTTGCCGGGATCCGAAAGTCCTCTGCCAATGGTGCTGGCTTCTCTTTGTATACCGGTCCGGTACGGCCGGGTCACCACCCATCCACGGTCCTTACGGCAGACTCCAATTGGCCTCCACTGCAGACGGTCACCACATCCTGCCAACCTTGCTGTCCTGTCCGGGCCACACACCCGGACCAACTTCAGGCTCTTTGCTGTCACTTTTCTCCTCTCTACTACTTTCCTCCTTCCACTTCCTTAGCTTAACTCTCACTGCCTGTGTTTTCCCTCCTCCTCGGTGGGTGGAGACCAACCGCCTGGCTCCACACCCTGGTGTGGACAACAGCCCCTGGGGAAGGCAACAAGGATTTTGTGTTTTGACTATGATATGCCTGCAGGGAGTGTGGGGTGTTTAAGTGTTGTGCTCTGTGGCCCCTGGCTTGTCCAGGGCGACACAGAAGCACTGCAGCACTGCCTCGGCGAAGCGGCAACAGGCAGTGCTGAAGCTAATCTGCATAGGTGACAAACCCCACAATGCAGAAGAGGTGTGGACAGCTCTGAAACAGCAGGCAGATCACTGGCTCACAACTCTGAACCTAAAGCCAGGAAAGGTCGTGTGTGACAATGGCCGGAACCTGGTGGCGGCTTTGAGGCGAGGCCAGCTGACACATGTTCCATGCGTGGCCCATGTGCTCAACCTCGTGGTTCAGCGGTTTCTAAAGTCATACTCAGAGCTGTCTGATCTGCTGGTAAAAGTTCGCCGCCTGTCTGCACATTTTCGAAAGTCACCTACTGCTTCAGCCGGCCTTGCCGGCTTAAGACGCCGTTTGCATCTTCCGGCACACAGACTGGTGTGTGATGTCCCCACGCGTTGGAATTCAACTCTGCACAAGTTGGTCAGGATATGTGAGCAGAAGAGGGCAGTTGTTGAGTACCTGCATCACCTAAGCCGTCGGGAAATGGGTCAAACTCCACACATAACACCTGAGGAGTGGAGATGGATGTCCGACCTATGCACCATCCGCCAAAACTTTGAGGACTCCACCAAGATGGTGAGCGGCGATGACGACATTATTAGCGTCACCATACCGCTTCTCTGCCTTCTAAAATGGTCTCTGCTCAAAAAACAACCATGATGCATTGCAGGCGGAGCGCGATGAGTTTGAGCAAGAAACAGTAGTGGGTGTGGGTGATGATAACACACAGCCCAGCCTCGTCTCATCACAACGTGCAGTGGAGGACTATGACGAGGAGGAGGATGAAGACATGGAGCAACTCTCTGGCCAAATTGAGGATATGACATGCAGTCATATCCTCGGTTCAGCGTGGCTGGCCAGAGGACAGGGTAGATGATGAGGAGGAGGAGGAGGAGGACAGCATGTTCAGTCATCGTGTTGGTCAGGATACTGAAGTGATGGCTGTTAAGAGTCTGGCACACATGGCTGACTTTATGGTAAGCTGCCTGTCTCGTGACCCTCGCGTTAAGAACATCTTGGCCGACAATCATTACTGGTTGGTAACACTGTTAGACCCACGCTAAAAGGAGAACTTTATGTCTCTTATTCCCGAGGCGGAGAGGTCAGGCAAAATGCAGCAGTTCCAGAAGGCCATAGTCACGGAAGTAGGCAAAGCATTCCCCTCACAAAACGCTAGCGGCATAGGTCAGGAATCAGTGGACAACCAAGGCGTACAGCCGAGAGGGGCACAAGTCCAATCCGCCAGAGGTAGGGGAACAGTCTTTAAGATGTGGGACAGTTTTCTCAGCCCCTCACATACCACAGCCCCTGAGGTGAGGGGTAGTGCCACAAGAAATCCTAAGTTTGCCCAGATGCTCAAGGAGTACCTTGCAGATCAAACAACTGTACTCCGACATTCCTCTGTGCCTTACAATTAATGTGTATCCAAGTTGGACACGTGGCATGAATTGGCTCTCTACGCCTTGGAAGTCCTGGCCTGCCCTGCCGCTAGCGTTTTGTCAGAGCGTGTTTTTAGTGCCGCATGTGGAATCATTACAGATAAACGCACCCGCCTGTCAACTGTAAATGCTGACAGGCTGACTCTGATCAAGATGAACAAGGGTTGGATTTGGCCAGACTTCACCACACACACCAACAGCTAATTACAGCGGAAATTAAAGTTTGTAACGGGAATTTGCCATGTACCTCCACTCACCCATGGTAACACACTTCTGGACTTTGGCTAATCGCTGGACTGCTCCTCCTTCTCCTCATGCGCCATCATGGTGACCGTTACAATAGTTAAGCCGCTGTTTCAGGTATACCCCCAGTGGTAAATTTTTTCGCCCATTCTTTCTGAATGGGCATTACAACGACAGGAGACCCGCTCCTTTGCAATGGGAACAATGTTTTGAGGCCCTCATGCACATCTCTATCCAGGGACAATGTGGAGCCTCCCAATTTTTGGCTGCCCTGCCTAAGGGCTATACTACAATAGACCCACTTCCTTACAATGGGCACTTCATGTTTACAGGCCATCATGCACGTCTCTATCCAGGGACAATATGGAGCCTGACGCTGCCACCGACTGCCACACACATGCTGTTTTTAAATGCAAGCACGGACGCAATAAGAACCTAACTGGTTTTTAGGAGCGACAATTACTGAGAAGTCTGACACTATCAGACACTGCTGACTGACGTGTATTATACACTAGACTTGTGCGTTATATAATAGTTTGTGCAAAACGCGCACCTGTACCCTGCCACCGACTGCCACACACGTGCTGTTTTTAAATGCAAGCACGGACGCAATAAGAACCTAACTGGTTTTTAGGAGCGACAATTACTGAGAAGTCTGACACTATCAGACACTGCTGACTGACGTGTATTATACACTAGACTTGTGCGTTATATAATAGTTTGTGCAAAACGCGCACCTGTACGCTGCCACCGACTGCCACACACGTGCTGTTTTTAAATGCAAGCACGGACGCAATAAGAACCTAACTGGTTTTTAGGAGCGACAATTACTGAGAAGTCTGACACTATTAGACACTGCTGACTGACGTGTATTATACACTAGACTTGTGCGTTATATAATAGTTTGTGCAAAACGCGCACCTGTACCCTGACACACACGTGCTGTTTTTAAATGCAAGCACGGACGCAATAAGAACCTAACTGGTTTTTAGGAGCGACAATTACTGACAAGTCTGACACTATCAGACACTGCTGACTGACGTGTATTATACACTAGACTTGTGCGTTATATAATAGTTTGTGCAAAACGCGCACCTGTACGCTGCCACCGACTGCCACACACGTGCTGTTTTTAAATGCAAGCACGGACGCAATAAGAACCTAACTGGTTTTTAGGAGCGACAATTACTGAGAAGTCTGACACTATCAGACACTGCTGACTGACGTGTATTATACACTAGACTTGTGCGTTATATAATAGTTTGTGCAAAACGCGCACCTGTACCCTGACACACACGTGCTGTTTTTAAATGCAAGCACGGACGCAATAAGAACCTAACTGGTTTTTAGGAGCGACAATTACTGACAAGTCTGACACTATCAGACACTGCTGACTGACGTGTATTATACAGTAGACTTGTGCGTTATATAATAGTTTGTGCAAAACGCGCACCTGTACCCTGCCACCGACTGACACACACGTGCTGTTTTTAAATGCAAGCACGGACGCAATAAGAACCTAACTGGTTTTTAGGAGCGACAATTACTGAGAAGTCTGACACTATCAGACACTGCTGACTGACGTGTATTATACACTAGACTTGTGCGTTATATAATAGTTTGTGCAAAACGCGCACCTGTACGCTGCCACCGACTGCCACACACGTGCTGTTTTTAAATGCAAGCACGGACGCAATAAGAACCTAACTGGTTTTTAGGAGCGACAATTACTGAGAAGTCTGACACTATCAGACACTGCTGACTGACGTGTATTATACACTAGACTTGTGCGTTATATAATAGTTTGTGCAAAACGCGCACCTGTACCCTGCCACCGACTGCCACACACGTGCTGTTTTTAAATGCAAGCACGGACGCAATAAGAACCTAACTGGTTTTTAGGAGCGACAATTACTGAGAAGTCTGACACTATCAGACACTGCTGACTGACGTGTATTATACACTAGACTTGTGCGTTATATAATAGTTTGTGCAAAACGCGCACCTGTACCCTGCCACCGACTGCCACACACGTGCTGTTTTTAAATGCAAGCACGGACGCAATAAGAACCTAACTGGTTTTTAGGAGCGACAATTACTGAGAAGTCTGACACTATCAGACACTGCTGACTGACGTGTATTATACACTAGACTTGTGCGTTATATAATAGTTTGTGCAAAACGCGCACCTGTACCCTGCCACCGACTGCCACACACGTGCTGTTTTTAAATGCAAGCACGGACGCAATAAGAACCTAACTGGTTTTTAGGAGCGACAATTACTGAGAAGTCTGACACTATCAGACACTGCTGACTGACGTGTATTATACACTAGACTTGTGCGTTATATAATAGTTTGTGCAAAACGCGCACCTGTACCCTGCCACCGACTGCCACACACGTGCTGTTTTTAAATGCAAGCACGGACACAATAAGAACCTAACTGGTTTTTAGGAGCGACAATTACTGAGAAGTCTGACACTATCAGACACTGCTGACTGACGTGTATTATACACTACACTTGTGCGTTATATAATAGTTTGTGCAAAACGCGCACCTGTACCCTGCCACCGACTGCCACACACGTGCTGTTTTTAAATGCAAGCACGGACGCAATAAGAACCTAACTGGTTTTTAGGAGCGACCATTACTGAGAAGTCTGACACTATCAGACACTGCTGACTGACGTGTATTATACACTAGACTTGTGCGTTATATAATAGTTTGTGCAAAACGCGCACCTGTACCCTGCCACCGACTGCCACACACGTGCTGTTTTTAAATGCAAGCACGGACGCAATAAGAACCTAACTGGTTTTTCGGAGCGACAATTACTGAGAAGTCTGACACTATCAGACACTGCTGACTGACGTGTATTATACACTAGACTTGTGCGTTATATAATAGTTTGTGCAAAACGCGCACCTGTACCCTGCCACCGACTGCCACACACGTGCTGTTTTTAAATGCAAGCACGGACGCAATAAGAACCTAACTGGTTTTTAGGAGCGACAATTACTGAGAAGTCTGACACTATCTGGACTGTTTTACACTGTGTACACCAGCCCCAGATATGATGAAGGATGGTATACGGTCACCACTAGGAATGGCTATATACCCTGCCTGCCTGCCTGCCTGTATACTGCTACAATAGTCCTGACAAGGACTCTTCTGGTCAATAGCCTGTATTCCGACCTGGCTATACCCTGCCTGTATATAGCAACAATAGTCCTGAGAAGGACTCTGCTACTGTACTCCGACCTGGCTATACCCTGCCTGCCTGTATACAACTAGAATAGTCCTGAGAAGGACTTCTGGTCACACTGTTTGCAGCCCTGCTCCGGAACTAACTATAAAGGGCCGCAAAGCTTTCCCTGAATCAGCGACACTCTCCCTGCACTGACTGTCTGGATAGCTGTGAGCAGAGCACAGCGCGCCGGCCGGTATAAAGGCTCGGTCACGCTGTGCATGCCGGCCAATCACTGCAATTCCACAACTAACAGGGCTGTGGCATTGCAGTGGTCTGCCAGCCAATCCCTGCATGAGGGCTGGCTCTCAAAAGAGCGCCAACATGCAGAAATGAAGACCACGAGTACAGCACGAGTATCGCGAGATTACTCGGTCCCCGCCGAGCAGCCCGAGTACAGCGATACTCGTGCGAGTACCGAGTAGTTACAAGCATGCTCGCTCATCACTAGTAACCTTCCAATAGGGTAGTCAGAAAGATCAGGGTTCATTTTTCAAGGGTCGTGTGTTTTACAGTGTTGATTATATCACCCATAATAACACTAACTGCTATTTTACCTTCTAAAGAAGGATTAGTATTGAATTATGTCAAATTAAATATGATTCTATAAATTATTTTAGTTGCGCTTTACAAAACTCAGGATTAAAATTAAGGGTCTGCTTTTTTTTTTTTAGAGAGGATGCCACTCTTGTCCAACATCTGTGTCTAACAATTCAGCCAAACCTGACTTCAAGCAAATCTGTTAGCAGGTTTTAGCTACCTCATCTGAGAGCAGCATGATGTAGGCAAAGATGGTTCTGAATCCAACAAAGTATAACTTAGATTACTTTGTGCAGCTGTTCTGATACAGTGAAAGAGTTGAGATTTTGCATGTAGAGGTGCTGGGAGAGCTGACCCCGCCCACACCAGGATTTCAGTGTACATTTAAATACACAGAAGCTGCTAATCACAGAAAGGCTGGAGTCACACTGTTGAGACCCACTAATAATAAAGATGAAAGGCTTCAACTGAGGCTAGGTTCGCACACTGCGTCTTTTTGACGCTGCGTTTTTGTGCGTTTTTGGCCGCTAAAAACGTACAAAAACGCACCTGCGTCGAAAAAGCACATCAAAATACGCATGCGTTTTTGCCGCGATTTGGTGCGTTTTTGGCTGCGTTTTGCTGCGTTTTTGATCTCTGCGTTTTGCTGCATTTTTCCAATGCATTGCATGGGGGGAAAACGCAGAAAAACGCAGGAAAGAACTGACATGTCCATTTTTTTTTTAACTCAAAAACGGAGGTAAAAAAAACAGATGTGTGCGGACAGCAAAAATGAAAACTCATAGACTTTGCTGGGGAAGCAAAGTCCTGCAGTTTTGAGGCCAAAAACGCACCCGAAAAACGCGCAAAAACGCCGCGAACAACGCACTGTGCACACATAGCCTAACACTGCAGGTAAAAAAAAAAAAAAACCTGTAAGATAACGGACGCAGGGCTTAATTCTCTGTTGTAACTTTTGCAGCATGCTGTCTTTAGATTACATTGCAGAAACCTGCTGACAGAGTCCTTTTAAAAAGCACCTGACATCTTGTTAAGTGTCCAGATTTGCTCTTACTGTATTCCCTCTCCATCCTTGAATGTGTGTGTTGTTTTTTTTATTTGTCCATGCCGTTTCAGAGATATGGGTGTTTTCATTTAGTGCTTATGGTTATTGTTTTACTTATGGAGCATAGCTTACGGGATTATCTGGGAGTGCTCTGCATTATTACCCTGTGAGAAATGACTTGTTGGTAAATATAAAAAGCCCACATCTCATAAGCTGTATGCCAGATTAAAATAAAATAAAAATGGAATACTCAGGGGAGCAGTTGATTTCAAATGATGGCAAAAACCATTTTTGATCTGATGACAGGTTCTTCTTAAGTTAATGAGATTCCATCTATGGTCCAGAATGGCGTTGTTTTTGAAAAAAAAGAAAAAACAGCATTTTTCTATTCTTTGTTATTTTATAAAATATCATTAATACTTAAACTGTTTTCAAGCATTTTTTAAAGTTATTTAAATGTAACATGTTACAAGTTTTAACTACTACACATAAACAATTCCGTGATTTGATATAATGGACACAGAATAATTTGGAGTTTCTGAGCTCCATCCAGCTGGGGGACAGAATTAAGAACTGATTAATGGTTAATTTTTTTTCTCCAGCTTGGATGCTAACACAAACTCATTAAGCTTTTAAGAGTAGCTATAATGTGTTTATTGTGGGAAATGTTAACTACCATTTGAGAGACTAACGGCATTATCGGAGAATTTCCCACAGAGATACTGATGCTGTTTTCTTTATATATTGTTCTGTATGCAGAAATCTCTAGCCAAACAGAAAGCCTTTGTGTTCCTGTGTTGTTGTGGTCTCTCTTATTTTTTTTCAGTTCTTGAATGCAGGTAAATAAACTCATAATGCAGATGGTCCAACAGATGTTAGCAACAGTCTGAGTCAACAGACAGTGGGCAATACTTTTAATTTTCACTTTTAAATACTAACTAATATGTAATATAAAAATCTCTGGTGAACTTAGCATCTGCTCCCTTTGGCCAGCCAAAGGTTACAGGTGTGCCTGATGTCATTTCACAGTTTGATATGAGCCGGGACTGTTAGTGCAAGCACAAGCTTTAATCTTTCAAATCACCTACTAGTTTTGTCATACTGTGATTCCATTTGCTGCATCTTCTGTTTCAGTTCTTGTCCATACTCCTGGACTACAGTGGCCACTGACCTCAATTCATTGTGAATGCTCCAATGATTTTTTTCTTCCAGTAATTAAATTCAGCAAACAATCTTTCCAAATATATTGTGAAATGTGAAATAGAGAAAAAGTTTCAAATGGTTTATCTAATGAACACAGTAAATAGCCTTCCCACTGGTATCACAATAAGTGATTTACAATACTCAAAAAATATATATTCAAGTATTTTACAAATATAATGGATTTTGCTAAATATTAACTTCTTATTTTTATGACATTTTTCTAACATACTGTAAATAAGTAATTTAACTTTTAGTTTTTAGATTATTTAGATCTCACTGACACATTTATTTTCATCCTAAGTTGGTGAGTTTTGTAAAATATTTATTTATTCATTTATTTTACTCGTTTATACCACCAATGATTTCAAAGTGCTTTACATAATCATCATCACTGACCCAATAAGGGTTCACAATCTACATCATCAATTTTCTGAGTAACTGTGTTTCTATAGGTGCTATTAATATGACTTTGTCACCAGATGTCGATAACAACCCATCCAATCTACACAGGCAAATAAATAAAACCATACATGTCCATACATTAAGTGATGTGTAATAATGAGAAATGACACAGGGAAAAAGTATTAAACACGCTTACTGAAATTAATTTCTTCTATGTGGAGAAACTAGCTACATGCATTGCTGCAGTGTGATTTTGGCTTATTATTCCACACAAAGAACTCTTAAAATCTCGAAGGTTCCATGGGCTCTTTCTTTAAACTCTGAGCTTTAGTTTCTTCCATAATTTTTCTATTGGACTTAGGTCAGTTGATTGGCTGGGCCATTCTTGCAGCTTTATTTTCTTTGTCTGTAACCAATTGAGACTTTCCTTGTCTATGTGTTTTGGATCATTGTCTTTCTGAAATGTCCAGCCTTGTTTCATAAACCTAGTCATGGCTAGATCATGGTAAAATTATGTTCTTTCCACATCCTGATTATTGCCCCAACATTGCTCAATGGAACTTTCAGTTGTTTAAAAATTCTTATGTAACCAATGCCATCAGTATGTTTTGCAATAATAAGGTTGCAAAAGTCTGCAGACAGCTCACTGATTTTACCCATCATGAGCTGTTTCTTGTGTGGCACCTTGGTAATGAGACACCTTTTTATAGGCCATGAGTTGAACCACCTGATATTATTTTTCATTAAGTGGCAAGTTTGCTTTCTAATTGCTGATAGATTTCAGCTGGTGTCATGACTTTCCATAGCTTTTCACACCTCTTTTTCTTTATGTGTTCAATACGTTTTTCCTGTGTCATTTCTCAATATTACATATAACTTAATTTGTGGACATCAATGGCTTGATCTCTTTTCTTGTGTGGATTGGTTGGGTTGTTTCTAATATCTGGTGAGAAAATCATGTTAATAGCACCTGTTATGATCTGGTAACCGTGGAAGATTACAAAAAACTCCCATTGGTGAAAAAACACCAAGAAAACTGGAGTAGTTGGAACCTGGGCTGACCGCAATCCCCTAACTATCAGACCACACTAGAAGTAGTCGTGGAGCATTCCTAAAAACCTAAGCGCCTCGTCACAGCCTGAGAAACTAGCTACGCATCACAGAAATAAATGCAGAAATGAGGAAATCTAACTTGCCTCAGAGTAGTCCCCAAAGGAGTAGATAGCCCCCCAGATACAAAGATTACGGTGATGTAGAAAAACATAATAGACAGATAGGAAAAATAGATTTAGCAAAGGCGAGGCCCAACTAAATTGATACAAAGAAAAGGAAAGTGATTGTGGTCAGTACAAAATCCCTGTAGAAAAATACCGAACTCCTGATAGTAAAATTGGCCCTGGAGGTCAAATGACCTCACCCCCACTATATCAGGTACTCCTGTAAATAATGGGAGAGCAAAATACGAAAAAGAACAGAAAATACAGAAGAGCAAATAATCAAATTAGACAGGGAGAAAATCCCTTTTCCTGCAAGAAAGCTAGCAAAGGCTCACAACACAAGAGAAACCAAACTTCACATGCAAGAAAACAGATACAAAGCAAAAGAAGGAAAAACAACCACCTAAGGTGTCAACCAGGAAGCAAGGAAAAATCTGAGAACTTATCTGCAGAAGTCTTGCAACAGGGAAACCGGGACGGACAAAACTCCAACCCAGGAACAGAGACTGAGGAATATACAATTATAACCGGCGCCAGCAAGGCAAAAAGTGCTCTTCTATATAGACCAGACTTGTCTGCAATAGGACTTCCCTAATTCCCAATTAATGTCGACACCTGTCTGAGTCACAGGCTCAGATTCAGCTCCACTACCATTCCTGGCCACCAGAGGGAGCTTCAAAACAGCATCCACACAGATGACAGTGACAACAAGCACCTTTACAAATAAATTTACTTAGAAAATTGGTGATGTGTTTAATACTTATTTCACCTTCTAGAAACAGAAGATTAGGGCAGATGATGAGAGCATAATTACAATAAATATCGTATACTACACCCCATAACCAAACTATTACTGAACCAAGTGTAAAACAGAGGCAACAAGTAGTCAGAGCCCAGATAAAGACTCTGTTCAAAAAACACTCAGAAAACCTCTTTGCAAAAAATTAAATAAAGTTTTTTAATAAATAGTCAATAGCAAGAGGGAAATACATTCACAATTAATATTGTTTTCTAGACATCAGGTAGAAAAATAGAGTCCATCATGAATAAAAAATACTACGCAGAAAAAACACACATGAGATGGGTGATAGATCCAACATTATAATGTACAGATTAAACAATCCATCCGTGGGTTAACAGGGACCTACTATGGTGGTCAGGTTGCAAAGAAAAGGGGTTAACAACATCTCTAATAGTTGAGAGGGGAGTCCTCGACGACGGCGCCCACGCCGCTTCCCATGTGCAGTACGTGACAATAACTAATTTAAGGGGTGACCAACAATAAAAAATGCATTTTTTTGTTTTATAATTTGTTATTTTCTACTTCTTATCTATTTATTATTTCTTCTCGAGAATCGGTTCTATAACCTAGTAAGTTAAAAGACAAATGTGCAGGCGTGTGTAGTTGGGAAACCCCAGATCATGGGAGAAAGGATTACTGCACGAGGGCGTAAACAGAAATAACCTCAAACCGTCAGCACCAACTGAGAAGCGCATGCGCATGTAATGACTGGACCTCAGTAACTAAAAAAAAAACTACTTGTATGGAAAAAGGGGTATGTAAACAAAAAATAGATAAATGAAAGAAGATGTGAGAAATAGTGGGGGTATGATTTACAGAATGTGTACAGAGAATAATAGATTGAAGAACAGATCGAGGAGACCATACGGATATCAAGTAACATATACTGCTAAAACTATTGGTAAATAACATCTTGCTAACACATTTAGGCTAGGTTCACACTTCCGTTGTTTTGCATAAGTCACAATCCGTCGCCTTAAGGAATTACGGTTTCCTGCAAAATATTTTGCAGGAATCCAGTATTTCCCCATAGACTTCTATTAGTGACGGATTGCGACTGATGATACTGCGTTGCATCCGCTGCGTCGCGGTCAGTCATTTTTTAACTGACCACCGGGCGGGAGCAACGCAGCCTGTAACATTTTTTGAGCAGCGCAATCCATAGGATTTTGCTGCGCATGCTCTCTCTGGCTCCCTGCACCCGTAACCAGGATACACATCGGGTAACCAAGCAATGCACCTGATATTTACACTGGTTACGTGTGCAGGGAGCCAGCACTAAGCGGTGTATGCTGGTATCCAAGATAAATATTGGGTAACCAAGCAAAAAGTGCTTTGCTTTTAGTTACCCAATATTTATCCTGGATACGTGTGCAAGGAGGCCGACACTTCCCGGCTCGGCTCCGCCCCCTCCCGCACTCCGCATGTGTACACACACACTCACTCACACACACTCACTTGTTCCCAGCCCTGCAGTCCCCGCGGCACTGACGTCCTCAGCACCACGGCCCAGCTCGGCTCCGCCCCCTTGCGCTCCCCCCCCCTCGCGCTCCGCCCCCCGCACTCAACAGAGTCCAACAATGATTTCTGTTCTTTGTCATCCGTTGTACAACGCATCAGTCACATGCGTCAAGCAACGCATGTGACTGATGCAAAACAACGGAAATGTGAACCTAGCCTAACTCAGATATAAGCAACTGCTATGTATGTAAATATGGTATATTAGTAAATAAAAAAACCTATTTATTAAAATATACACTACAGTTCAAAAGTTTGGGGTCACCCAGACAATTTTGTTTTTTCCATGAAAAATCATACTTTTATTTATCAAATGAGTTGCATAATGAATAAAAAATATAGTCCAGACATTGCCTAGGTTAGAAATAAGGATTTTTACTTGAAATACACTACAGTTCAAAAGTTTAGGGACACTTAGATATTTCCTTATTTTTGAAAGGAGAACACTTTTTTTTTTAATGAAGCTAACATTAAATTAAACAGAAATACACTCTATACATTATTAATGCGGTAAATGTCTATTCCAGCTGCAAATATCTGGTTTTGAATACAATATATACATAGGTGTATAGAGGCCCATTTCCAACAACCACTACTCCAGTGTTCTAACAGTACATTGTGTTTGCTAAACTGTGTTAGAAGGCTAATGGATGTTTAGAAATCCCCTGAAAGCCCTTGTGCAAGTATGTTAGCACATCTGAATACAGTTTTGCTGATTAGAGAAGCTATTAAACTGACCTTCCTTTGAGCTAGTTGAGATTCTGGAGCATTACAGAAAAAGCCACAAGTTGGATTGGCTTGATGGACACTTTTTGCATACCATAGGGTCAAGCTGCTGCCACAACAGCTCAATAGGGTTGAGATCTGGTGACTGGGCTGGCCACTCCATTACAGATAGAATATCAGCTGCCTGCTTCTTCCCTAAATAGTTCATGCATAATTTGCAGGTGTGCTTTGGGTCATTGCCCTGTTGTAGAATGAAAATGGCTCCAATCAAGCGCTGTCCACAAGGTATGGCATTGCGTTGCAAAATGGAGTGATAGCCTTCCTAAATCAAAATCCCTTTTACTTTACTTTACAAATCTCCCACTTTACCAGCACCAAAGCAACCCCAGACCATCACATTACCTCCACCATGCTTGACAGATGGTGTCAGGCTCTTTTCCAGCATCATTTCAGTTGTTCTGCATCTCACAAATGTTCTTCTGTGTGATCCAACACCTCAAACTTCGATTCGTCTGTCCATAACACTTTTTACCAATCTTCCTCTGTCTAATGTCTGTGTTCTTTTGCCCATATTAAGCTTTTCCTTTTATTAGCCAGTCTCAGATATGGTTTTTTCTTTGCCACTCTGCTCTGTAGTTGTTTATAGTCTTTATTGTCATGGGTAGTACAATGATGAGAGAACCTATGTTTCAAAAACCTTTCACAATATTATTTCTGTGAGAATTATGTCTTTTGTGAAAAGTTTGCATGGTCCTACCTACATATTGTTTTTTCTACAAGTACAGTCAATCATGCATATGACAAAATTGCTTTGGCAATCAAGATGTTTTCTGATGACAAGTTTCACCTCTGTAGAATGATCAAATACTGGTGTGACCATGTAGAATAGAATCACAACAGAGACATTTATTAGAGTTGCATATGAAAATGCAAGCTGGTGAAGAGATTATGTATTGCATGGTTCTTGAGTTCTTGCATGGTTCTAGGATATGCCTTAAGGTTGGTGATCTCCTAAAAGCAAGTCCTGTGTACTTTGGTATATTATTGTTAACTATAGGCTCATCAAGAAGAATATGCCAATGTTTCTTAAGGGTCTGGGGGATTGTTTTATGGGTGTTATTAAATGTAGTAATAAAATTACAACTAAAATCTTTCCCATCATTTCCCATTCAAATTGTATTAATGTATTTTATTCAGATTTTTAGTTTTTGAGAAAGCATTTTCTTCAGTCTCCTTGGGTATTTCTGGTTATTAAATCTTTCACTTAGTATACTTGCTTGGGAAATAAAATCCTCATTCAGAGTACAGTTTTTCCTTATCCTCTGATACTGATTGAATGGAATGTTCTCCAGCCACTTATTGTAATGTCCACTGTGAAAGTGAATATAGCTGTTTGCATCTACACTGTTGAAGGATCACAAAAACAAAAAATGTTCAGCCTGCCATTCACCATACGACCTTTTCATCCAGGTGCATGGAAAGAAAGAGGGAGGGCAGTCCACCTCCATAGGAAAATCCAAGTACAAAGAAGGAATTCCAGCACCTGCAGTCCAATCTTCAATTTAAATAAAATATCCTTTTATTGGAAACATGTTAAAATATACATGTATAATAGAAAATCTGACGCGTTTCAGGTCATGGTGACCCTTACTCATAGGTACTATGTTTGAAATAAGAATTTCAGGATTAATACCAGCTGGTAAAACAAAGCTGGTATTAACCCCTTATTACTCAGCGTGCCACCCGGTACAAGGGCCACTGGAAGCGCTGGATTCAGCTGGCTAGTTGTACTTGGCTGGACACAAAAATTGGGCGAAGCCCACGTCATTTTTTTCAATTATTTCATGAAATTCATGACATAATTAAAAAAAAGGCTTCCATATATTTTTGGTTCCCAGCTGGGTACAAATAGGCAGCTGGGGGTTGGGGGCAGCCCATTCCTGCCTGCTGTACCTGGCTAGCATACAAAAATATGGTGAATCCCACGTCATTTTTTGTTTAGTTTCTTGGAAAAAAAATTAAAAAAAAGGGCTTCCCTGGATTTTCCATTGCCAGTGAAGATAACACCAAGCAGTGGGGGTTAACAGTCAGTAGCTGCTTGGTTTACCCTTAGCTAGCAATAGAAAATGCAGCGCTAGTCCATGCATTTTTTTTTAACCCTAACCCTTGGGTTAGGGTTATGTGTTTGGATTTTTATTTTTTAGTGATTTAAAAAAAAAAAAAAAAAATCGACATGGGCTTTGCCATATTTTTGTATGCCCAGCCAGGTACAGCAGGCATACACGGACTGCCCCCAACACCCAACTGCCTATTTGTAGCCAGCTGGGAAGCACAAATATAGGGAAGCATTTTTTTTTAATTATTTCATGAAATAATTAAAAAAAAAAATGATGTGAGCTTCGCCCAATTTTTTTTCCACCAGGTACAACTAGGCAGCTGGGAATTGGAATCCACAGCGCAAGTTGGCCTAAGCTTTCTGGGGCCCCCCTGCTGCGAATTGCAGTCTGCAGCCACTCCGAAAATGGCGCGTTCATAGACGTGCCATCTTCTGGCTCTGTATCCAACTCTTCCAGTGGCCCTGGAGCTGGGTAGCTCGCTGGGTAATAATGGGGTTAGGGCTAGCTGTGTATTATCAGCTGGTCCTAAACCTGAAATTCATGGTGTCACACCAATATCAGACATGGTCACCATGAATTTCTAGTAAAGATTAAAAAAAACACAACACAGAGACAAATATCTTTATTAGAAATAAACACAACACAATTAGTGACTCCATCTTTATTGAACTAAAGAACCCTCCTCCATCCCCTCCTCCCTCCTCCGTAGTCTTAGGTCAAGGGTCCCGCGATGTCAAATCCGAACCCAATATCATCTGATCGGTTTACTGGAAGGCAAAGCAACCAGATGTATCTGGTTCAATGACCTGAATCACATGGCACATCAGCTGATTGTTTAAAAGCCGTTTACACAATCAACTGTTGTATCAGTAGATAAAAAAAACTATACTCCTCTGTGCAGACTCCCGTTCGATCGCTCCAGGACCCGCTGGTATTCAGCTGATGTGGTCACCTGATGGCATCAGCTGATCGTTTAAACTGGCCGGGCGGTAAAAAGCCTCACCGCTGGACTTATATGATCAGATGATGCTGTCAATTGTCCGCAAGATTCTTCCTCCCCCGAATACTCAGACAACAGTGCTCACAGCAGTGACATGGGAGTCAGAAATACTTACAGGGGTCTTCCCCATGCTACTCCCATGTCATTTGAGCACTGTTGTTATACATTTGTGACATTTTTGAGCTTTATCCAGACCGCCGGGGGGTGCCACTGGAAAAATGCTCGAGTTTCCTATAGGCTAACATTGGGCTCGGTGCTCAGGTCGAGTACCCGAGCATTTCAGTATGCTCGACCCGAGCATCGAGCACCAGAGCATTTTACTGCTCGCTCATCTCTAAACACGAGCCATAATCTGACATCATGTGGATTCCCAGTTTTGTGTCTAACTTTCTTCTACAGTTCTTAAAGCTTGGTGGAACTATTTACCTTGCTCTTCAGTTTACCAAGGTTTTGTAGGAAATGTTCCAACTGGCTATGGAGCACCTTAGTACTTATTGTACAGCCAAGGTGATGGAAAAAAGATAGCATTTCTACTAATTCAGTTTAACTATGTACTTTAGATCTCCCTTTAAAATACTGTACAGCCATAGTGAAAGGATACCATGCATCTACCTCAGCATTATTCAATGAATCTTTGAAGTGTGGATATTTTATGAGTCCTCTGATTTGAGGATTGTCAAAAATAGCTGCTTTTAGCTTCTCCACAGTGAGCGCTGGACATTTTCTGCAGATATAGTCAAAGCATCTTCCCTCTTTGTGTAGAGCATTTACGATCTGCTTTATTAAATGTGCAGTGGTGATAAAATGATCTTATTCCTGGCAACCAATGGTTCTACAATTACATTGTTTTCTCCTACTACCATATGTTCTCTTAGAGGCCACTGTTTTCTCATCCAGCAATATTTTTTGATCTACTATCTCAGGTGTATCTGTTGTCCCAGGACAATATTCACCAATTTAGATCCACATAGATTTACCACTGATGATATGATAGTTTCTGTAGGGCCAGAGTAATTGTGATTTGCTCTTTAGTTATCTTAGTTGAGTGATCTATTCCGGTTGATCTTGATTTGTTTCCATTGACTAAAAGCACACATTTTAGGCTCCACTTAGAACTGTCATGAACAGCCACCATTCACTTGGTCGATATTGTAATATGCCAATTTTCATCACCAAGCCTTAAGTACTAAGATATACAGTCATATGAAAAAGTTTGGGCACCCCTATTAATGTTAACCTTTTTTCTTTTTAACAATTTGGGTTTTTTCAACAGCTATTTCAGTTTCATATATCTAATAACTGATGGACTCAGTAATATTTCTGGATTGAAATGAGGTTTATTGTACTAACAGAAAATGTGCAATCCGCATTTAAACAAAATTTGACCGGTGCAAAAGTATGGGCACCTCAACATAAAAGTGACATTAATATTTTGTAGATCCTCCTTTTGCAAAAATAACAGCCTCTAGTCGCTTCCTGTAGCTTTTAATGAGTTTCTGGATCCTGGATGAAGGTATAATTGACCATTCCTGCTTACAAAACAATTCCAGTTCAGTTAAGTTTGATGGTCGCAGAGCATGGACAGCACACTTCAAATCATCCTGCAGATGTTCAATGATATTCAGGTCTGGGGACTGGGATGGCCATTCCAGAACATTGTAATTATTCCTCTGCATGAATGCCTGAGTAGATTTGGAGCCTTTAACACATTTAATTAGCCCCCCAAAAAATCTGTGGATAATCCAGAGCAGGCCATGATCTGCTACAACCTCTTGAAGAGAGGGAGAAATGGGAGAGTTCCAGAGTCAGCCTGCTGCCATGACTAAGATTAACTAAAGAAACTCCAGGGGCTGGGAGAAAGTGATCATGGAAGCCCTGGAGTCTGACCTCAGATACCCTCACTGCTGGCACCACTCTCACTTATGAAGTCTCGCAGGAGATTGCGAGTACCGCGAGAGTTCCTGAGTCATCCCGCAAACATCACTAAGGTTGCCTAAGGTCACTCAGGATTCAATCTAACAGCAGTGCCACTTACTGAAGTGCAGGTTTTACTCACAAGAAAGCTTCCTCACTTCTCCTAACAGGCCCACATACTCGCTTGTACATTTCAGTGCATATCACTGCTTCTGGTCTTCCGCAGCAGTGTCAACATGACTCCTCCAAAAAAATACAAAAAACAACATGAAAACAATAAGGCTCGGGCACGACGTCAAGAACAATGTCACGCTAATGAGACTCCTGAACAAAAACGCCATCATCTGGACAAAAGCAATGCATATAAATGTAGACGTCTGGCTCAGGAGTGACCTTGCTCTTAAGCTATTAGATTGACAATTCACCAAAAAAATGCTGCCACAATAGCCATTTCATCTTCACATTTCTACCACAATCACAAGGTGACGCATCACAATCTGAACACCACACCACAGATTTTACCACAGCAAGGTGTATGACCCCTCGGCAACTATCTCCACTAGCCACATCAATGCCACTGTTACACAATACTGAACCATACTCTCTGCAGCCACCAGCTGAAACAAACGCTTACACTACTGCAACTACAAAACAAACGAATAATCATCATTTGGCAACAAACAACACCCATTGACTCTTTGACTACGCCACTACTACAACAACAACAACAATATTTAACCCAAGATGAAAATACTATTAAAGAACACAGCTGTGGTGACATGACCCATGTATATGAAAATTGCCAAGCATTTTGCAAATGAGATGTCTCTGGATAAAAAGTTTACCCAGTGCTCTCAGAAGGATAAAGTACATCTACCCATAATACAGTATCCCCATGTATTGACAATGTTGATGACAGAAGAACATGAATACAGAAAATAATTTCATGGATGATATTCGCATTGTCAACATTTTTTTCACTTTTGCTTCCATGGGTGCAAGTGTTTCACCACCTACACACAGCACTCAGGGGAGACACCACATAGTGAACACAGCTCAAGAAACATAACACCAGATACCAATATACAGCATACAACAAGGAAGAGACAGTGCACAGGGGTGAAAGAGGTCAAATGATGCAACACATACAATATACAAATGCAGAGGGATGATATACAACAGATATATTGGAAAGCGCAAACAGTATGACACATGTCCACTGCTCCTGTCAGTACGACTAAGCATAGACAGATGTTCATCTCACCACAGTCCTGATGCGATAGCATCGGTCCTATTTCTAGTGTAAAATATAATGCACTTTGAAAAATTACTTTTCTGGATGTATATCTCCTCAAATATGCCCATAGCCAAATTAGCATATGTAGGTGTGACCTTAGATCCCATAGCAGTGCCATGTTGCTGATGAAAAAATGTCCTTATGAATGTAAACTAATTATTATGAAGTATAAAAGATAGTCGTGCTGGAATGAACTATATTTGTGGTATTGGAAACCTATAATCATTGATTAGGTATTTTCCTAGACATGGCAATCCAATGGAGTGTGAGATATTGGAGTGAAGGGCATCAAGACATCAAGGCTAAGGAACAAATAAGAGGGGCACCATTTTATTTCAGATATGAGACTAATGAGGAATGTGGAGTCTCTTAAATGACTAGAAAGACCTATTACTTGTACCCTCAAAATATTGTTGATGCAGGCTACCCGATTACTGGTCAAGGAACAATGATGCTAGTTATTATGAGAATGTATTTTTGTATACACTTTTTGTAAATTTACCTATGTTCCTCTGTGTATTATCTACCCGGTGTTAGCACATGTGTTTTCCTAATTAAACTGATTCCTCCCTATTGGCTGGAATGGGTTTAAAAAGCTTATGGGTAATGTTTACTCAAATAGGCTTGATAAAGAAAGCAGGTAGCATCCGTGTGTTTTCCTAATTAAACCGATCTCTCCCTATTGGCTGGAATGGGTTTAAAAAGCTTATGGGTAATGTTTACTCAAATAGGCTTGATAAAGAACGCAGGTAGTGTCCGAAATGCGTTGTCACACCTGGGCTCCCTGACCCTATCCATTTCTGATGACAACATTTTATATTGATCTTTGAAATAAAGCTTAAAGATTTTATTATATTTTGGAAGCTGGATCCTCCATCTTTGTTCTTGCATTTTCTGCACATTCAGAGTGTTTAATCCATGCATGCCAGATTCCACCACAGTTGAGCTGGATCACCTTTCCTTCTTACCAGATTATTGGTCAAGGAAGCAATGCTAGTTATTATGGGTCTACTGGGAGGTTTTATTTATCTTTGTGCTGTTTGTTAGATGGTAAAAAAATGAAAGCAAGGGATAACTAATGTAGATAAGAATAATCTCATGATAAGGATCAGACGGTATTTTCTGGTAATTGGTAATAATTGGTGTCTGATAAAATTCTTATGCCTTCTTAGCATAATCTTCATAATCTTGTACCAGAATTAACCCCCCTTATCAGCAGATCTTATAATAATATTTGTATATTTTTTTTTACAATGAATTGTGTTAATTTTTCTTTTACATTTAGATTATGATTTGTTTTTGAGATATGTCTCAAAGTACATATTTTCTTGATCAATATCATTAAAAGTATTTAAATGGTGTCTTCTACTTTCAAAAGGATAGCAATTGGACTTACCTTTTAAGTTAGTATGGTGGCATTTATCATTTCTTTTTCCAAAATTTAATTCTTTACTATCTTTGATTAAGACAAAATGTATCTTAAGTGCCAATTTCCTCATAAACACTTGAAAATCCATGAACAGATAAAAATCTCTCATTTTATAGGTCCGTCAAAAAGATAAACCCTTAGAGACTAAGGGGCACTTTGCACACTACGACATCGCAGGTGCGATGTCGGTGGGGTTAAATTGAAAGTGACGCACATCCGGCGTCACATGCGATATCGTAGTGTGTAAAGCCTTTTTGATATGATTAACGAGCGCAAAATCGTCGTAATCGTATCATCGGGGTAGCGTGGGTCATTTCCATAATTTGGAAATGACCGATGTTACTATGTTGTTCGTCGTTCCTGTGGCAGCACACATCTCTGTGTGTGAAGCCGCAGGAGCGAGGGACATCTCCTACCTGCGTCCTGCGGCTCACGCCAGCTATGCGGAAGGAAGGAGGTGGGCGGGATGTTTACGTCCCGCTCATCTCCGCCCCTTCGCTTCTATTGGCCGCCTGCCGTGTGACGTCGCTATGATGCCGCACGACCCGCCCCCTAAATAAGGAGGCGGGTCACCGGCCAGAGAGACGTCGCAGGTCAGGTGAGTGCATGTGAAGCTGGCGTAGCGATAATGTTCGCTACGCTAGCTATCACCATGATATCGCAGCTGCGACGGGGGCGGGGACTATCGTGCTCGGCATCGCAAACATCGGCTTGCGATGTCGTAGTGTGCAAAGTGCCCCTAAGTGTAGTTTGTTTTCCGATCAGGGCACATGAGAGAGATTAAAAACATTCGATTATTTCTTATGATCATGGTGATGACCTATTTTTCCTATTTTGTTTTTTTCTGTCCTGCACGAGTTCCTCTATGTTTTTTCTTTTTATCATTTTTGGAAAAAAGAATTGATATACTTGATACTTCTTTTGTTGAAGAGTGCGCAGTAAAAAATGAACAGAGACAGATCTTCCAAAGACTATTGTCAATGGTGACAATTTTATTTCATTTTTTTTCCACCTCTGTGGAGCGTTCCTACATAGAAAAGTCAAAGAGATACATTAGGTCTGCTTCACCAAATGTTGAAGTGTTATCAATATTATTTTGGGAAGATTCATTTTTTGCAAAAATTTTCATTCCTTCTGCATTAAAAAAATGGGAGAGTAGACAAAGAGTTTCTCCTTTCAAGATTGATCCTGTGAATCTGTTCTTTTACAGATTCAAGGTGTTTTTAAGATCCAGAATTGAGGAAGTGATAATAGAATTAGTCAGGTTTGTCAGAGGATAGAGGCTCATCAGAAGTGAGATCAATCATTTTAACCTTTAAGTCAGTGCATATTTCAGTTGGATTTGGTATGTGACCTCTTACCTAGCTGCGTTTTTTCAGATACTAGCTGTAGTACCTGGAACTGCCCGGGATAGTAACGGTCTCTCTGTCTCTCTCTCAGTCTCTGTCTGTCTGTCTCTGTCTGTCTGTATCTGTCTGTCTGTCTCTGTCTGTCTGTCTCTGTCTGTCTGCCTCTGTGTGTCTGTCTCTTTCCCTGTCTGTCTGTGTGTGTCTGTGTCTCTGTCTGTCTCTTTCCTTATCTGTCTCTGTCTCTCTGTCTTTCTCTGTCTGTCTCTGTGTGTCTGTATTTCTGTCTCTATCTATGTCTGTCTCTGTCTTTATCCATGTCTGTCTCTGTCTGTCTGTGTCTATCTCTCTGTCTGTCTGTATCTATCTCTCTGTCTGTCTCTCTATTTCTGTCTCTCTCTCTAACTCTGTGTCTGTCTGTCTCTATCTGTCTGTCTGTGGCTGTATGTCTCTCTCTGTCTCTGTGTCTGTCTGTGTCTGTCTGTCTCTTTCCCTGTCTGTCTCATTTTAAGTCTGTCTCATTCCAAGTCTGAAGGTTTCTACCTCAAAACGTGTAGACCTGTGAAATAAAAAAGATAATAATTTATCAACAACTCTACATCTTCAATTGGCTGATGCGCGACGTTAACCCCTTCTCTTCTCCTGTTTGAATGTTCAAGTGATAGAGCAGTAATCCTTTTCCCACAGTCTTGGGTCACCCAATTACACACACTTGTACTCTTGTCCTTTATTGTACTCAGCTTTATATCTCATTCCTGAAATTAAGTAAAAAAAATAATATAACAAAATATATTGATTAGTTACTGAGATAACCATCTGCATTTTTTAAATACTCTAATTGATATTTATTTTTAATAATATATAAAATAAATTTTTCAAATTAAAAAAATATTTTTCACAAAAATTGTGCTTGCTAACTATTGGAATTATTCTTACCTGAAGGTACCGTATTTTTCGGACCATAAGGCGCACTTTTTTCCCCCCAAATGTTGGGAGAAAGTGGGGGGTGCGTCTTATGGTCTGACTATAGGGCTGCGGCCGGGAATGTGGGTGCTGCGGTGGAGCGGGTCATCGGGGGCACGAGCAGGCTGCAGCAGCGCCTGCCGTGACCACGTGGGCCCGCTCATTACATATGCACGCCCATCCTCCCGCCCATCATCTCTCAGCGAACACGGCGCTGACAGGTGGGCGGGGTGATGGGCGGGGGGGTGCGCGCATAATTAACAGCCGGCCGTGATCACCCCTGGCAACTACAGCCTGGAGTGATCATGTGCGGCTGTATTCACTGCCCCCCGTGCATCATTATCAGCGCGGGGAGCAGTGAATCAGTGCACTCACCCGTCATCGCGTGTGGAGCCTTCCCCCTGCAGCATAGCGCGATGTCTTCCTATCTGTGCCGGTCAGCTGATCTGGTCACTAGCGGCGCGCACAGCGATGACGTCATCGCTGTGCGCGCCGCTAGTGTCCACCAGCTCAGCTGACCGGCACAGACAGGAAGACATCGATTCGCGATGCTGCAGACGGTGACTGCTCCACACAGTGCTGCAGCTGAGACAGAGATCGGTGCTTCAGGGAGTGAGGAAAGGTGAGTATAAACGTTTATTTTTTTTTCTGTGCCACAGGCCATATACCAGGATGGGGGTATAACATGAGCAGGATGGATGGGGGAATAACATGAGCAGGATGGATGGGGGAATAACATGAGCAGGATGGATGGGGGCATATCATGAGCAGGATGGATGGGGGCATATCATGAGCAGGATGGATGGGGGCATATCATGAGCAGGATGGATGGGGGGCATATCATGAGCAGGATGGATGGGGGCATATCATGAGCAGGATGGATGGGGGCATTTCATGAGCAGGATGGATGGGGGCATATCATGAGCAGGATGGATGGGGGCATTTCATGAGCAGGATGGATGGGGGCATATCATGAGCAGGATGGATGGGGGCATATCATGAGCAGGATGGATGGGGGTATAACATGAG
Organism: Anomaloglossus baeobatrachus; assembly: GCF_048569485.1. Taxonomy (NCBI): domain Eukaryota; kingdom Metazoa; phylum Chordata; class Amphibia; order Anura; family Aromobatidae; genus Anomaloglossus; species Anomaloglossus baeobatrachus. The sequence goes on along the minus strand of NC_134355.1, from coordinate 208,840,534 downwards.
CAGGATGGATGGGGGTATAACATGAGCAGGATGGATGGGGGCATTTCATGAGCAGGATGGATGGGGGCATTTCATGAGCAGGATGGATGGGGGCATATCATGAGCAGGATGGATGGGGGCATATCATGAGCAGGATGGATGGGGGTATAACATGAGCAGGATGGATGGGGGTATAACATGAGCAGGATGGATGGGGGTATATCATGAGCAGGATGGATGGGGGCATTTCATGAGCAGGATGGATGGGGGTATATCATGAGCAGGATGGATGGGGGCACATCATGAGCAGGATGGATGGGGGTATAGCATGAGCAGGATGGATGGGGGTATATCATGAGCAGGATAAATGGGGTTATATCATGAGCAGGATGGATGGGGGTATATCATGAGCAGGATGGATGGGGGTATATCATGAGCAGGATGGATGGGGGGTATATTATGAGCAGGATGGATGGGGGGTATATTATGAGCAGGATGGGGGTATATAAGCAGGATCATATACAAGGCAGGAGGATCCTTACCAGAATGGGGTACCTTAGTAGAGAATTTGGGGACATTACCCCATAACAGTGTCAGCAGCAGATCCTCGCCCCATAACAGTGTGTCATGACCATATTTTTTGGTTAAAATTTTATTTTCCTATTTTCCTCCTCTAAAACCAGGGTGCGTCTTATGGTCAGGTGCGTCTTATAGTCCGAAAAATACGGTACTTTTCACTGGGCCATCTTTGGATCATTAACGAGCGGCGATAGACTTTATGCTAGTCAATCAGTGGTCATTTTATGGCCTGTATACACAGAATTATCGTTTAGCCATCATTCAATCCTCATACAGCATCATGTTATCTGCAACTGATTCCCTATTTAAGAGGGGTGATGTGCAGTCAATAATAATGACTTTTATGGTGACATAACCAATTCAATCTGGTACTGGTTGAATTCTGAATACACATACAGATTTCTTCTCTTTTACAAAATAAAAAAAAAATGTTTTAAATTTGCAGATTTTCTACAACATAATAAGCATAATGTAGATTTTTAAATGTCCTAATATCTGCTACTTGTAAATGGTGGTCTGAAAGTTCCACATGTGTTATATTTAAATTGCCAGATTTTGGGAGTAGATTCTGCATTACAAATCTGCTAATTGTACAGAATTTCTTAAACTTATATATTGTTTTGTGGGGGTTTTTTTTTGTTTTTTTTTATATTGAAGCAAACAACATATATTTCAGCTTTACCCTAAATGCATTAATTTGCATTTACCCCCTAAAAGTTGATGAAATGGAGTGACCTTAGTATACAGTCACATCTGTTTTTTTCACTCCTTCTGAGGCTTCTGTTGATACAAATCTATCCTGGTTTCTTGTCCTGCTGATTATATGTAAAATCTTTGAGATCTTACTAGTTGAAAGTCTTTTTAAACAAACTACTTCCTAGTCTTATTTTTAGAATTAGGCAACAGAATTTCCTTGCAGTTTTCTTACACAGATGGTAATGTATTTTTATAGTTATCGTGATGCCACTAATGCCTGAAGAAAAAAAGGCACATCTGCCCTCAGACTGCCAACACTCTAGGCACTTCTTTTTTTAGCTACAACAACCAGAGACACATTTAAAAGGTGTAAAAAATATACATTAAAACAATTTTCAAAAACACAATATTTTATTTGCAGTTTCAGAAACATGAAATAACTAATTATATACAGAATAACAATCCAGAACATTTATTTCTTACTCTTTTCACCTCTTCTGTATCTCAGCACATGGTAATGTATAGTAAATAGTTGCATTAGAAAGTGAATACTTTGGAAAAAATTTCCAAGTATGAAAATGCTATTCAGATTTTCTAGTTTGTTCATTGTTGAAATTTAGTGAATTGGGTTTAGAAAAAAATATAACTTTTTTTTTAACCGCTTTTTGACATTGAATGTATTGAGTATGTCTTGAAAGTCGGTGCCTTTCCGACCAATGATGTACTCAGTATGTCATGGTGATCGCGGGGGCTCAGGCGCTGTGCCCTCCTAATCACCGCAGAGTCTGTAGCTTATTTTGTAGCCAAGACCCGACTGTCACTACTAGGAGCAATGCATATGCCACTTTCGGCCGTTTAACACCCTAAATGCTGCGATCAATAGTGATTGCAGCATTCAGGTGGCACGGAGAGGATCGTGCTCCTCTCCCGAGCAATATTGTTCCTTCAATGAGATCACAGGGATGCCATGGTAAGCCTGGGTCATCACTAGGGATGAGCGAACCCCCCGCGGCTTGGCTTCCAGTGGCGAGACGAGCAAGGGGTGCACTCATGAACCTTTATTGAATTGAACCCGAGCCTTTATCCGAGTCTTTATATCTTTAACTCGGATGACCTCCTGATGACAACCATGACACCCGGTAGCACTGGTGTCTCTGGGATGTCATCAAGAGGTCATTCGAATTCATTAGATATTCCGGTAACCTCATGACGTCACTGCATACACACTGCTGGGTATTCACCGGTGATACTTTCCTTGGCGATGCTGTTGCTTCCGGGTCCTTAACTACTACATCGGCTATGATATGTCTAAATCCCAGTGGCTAGAAGGACCTTTGCTGGCGTCATGCCCATGTGACCAGTATGGGTGGGGCCTCTGCCAACATAGCTGACACAAAGAAGCAACATTATTTTTGTAAGTCCACATAAGTGGAGTTGATTATAATACAAGTGGGGGGTCTGAGGGTAAGACCCCCAGATGGGAAAGTCTGCCATAATCATGCAAGGGGGGCTTCTCCCCCCTGCACTCCCCCTATCTGGGGGTTTTACCCCCAGACCACTGTTTCTACTATAAACAACTCCACGCCCAAGTGGACTTAGACAAATAAGGTTTAATCTGGCTGGAAACGTTGGACTGCATTTGGAACACACTTCTATCATGTGATAGGGGTGTTACGGGGGGCTGTCTGATAATAACTTAAAGGAGTATCAGACAGTCAGGGTCCACCGTGCAAAGACTCTGCTGCAGACTATGGCAGAGTGCAATACCTCTGTTAACTCACAGAAGGATATAATAAGTAAGTAAAGCAATTCCTCCCTTACTTGGAGGGTGTGTGGAATGATCTCTGTTAATAATCACAGAGACAAAGGCAATGTGTGCGAAATGGCACCTACCTAGGTCCACTCTTCTAGTGGTGCAAAAGAGACGAACAGCAGCATAAGCCGCACAAAGCTCCTACCTGCGTTCGCTCCACTAGTGTGCGAGGACACGAACCACTAGATATGGCACCTGCCTAGGTCCGCTCTTCTAGTGGTGCAAAAGAGACGAACAGCAGCGTAAGCCGCACAAAGCTCCTACCTCTGTTCGCTCCCCTAGTGTGCGAGGATACGAACAACTGCAAGATGCAGTATAAGGAACGTTACCCTAGCGGCAACGTCCACCTACGAGTCGAACCACAAGGCCCAGCCAGACCATGTGCCTCAGGCACCTGCCTATGTCCGCTCCCCTAAGAGGTAAGGATACGGACAGCAGCCGAAGCTGTAAGGTATAAGAACGCTACCCTGCCGGTAGCGCTCACCTAGTATAGACAGAGGAATGCCTAGAGGAACGCGCACAGAGCGTCTACTCTTATGCATGAACCAAGAGGACTGAGCGCCATGCGGCGTGTGTCAGGGTCTTATATAGACTCTGTGCCTCATCCAAGATGGAGGACACCAGAGCCAATCCGCTGCCAGAACGACAGGAGTGACGTCATGCTGGCCTATCACCGAGCAAGGCATCACAAGCACATGACCAGCGACCAATCGGCATAGAAGGTGTCAGAGACATGTGACCTCGTGTCAGCGATGATGTCACCCGCACATGTGCAATGGCTCCAAGATAGGACTTAGTCTCCGGCGCTCGCAAATGTGAAGTAGCAAGAAATCTGGACTTAGTCTCCAGCGCTCGCACATGTGCAGTAGCAAGAAATCTGGACTTAGTCTCCAGCGCTCGCACATGTGCAGTAGCAAGAAATCTGGACATAGTCTCCAGTGCTCGCAGCAACCGTAACAGTACCTCCCCCTCAAGGGCCCCCCTCCCGGCGACGCAGGTAATCGGCAACTAAGTCGGGAGCATGGACAGCCTCCTCAGGCTCCCAAGAGCGATGTTCCGGGCCGTAACCCTCCCAATCTATCAAGAAGAACCTGCGCCCTCTAACCATCTTAGAACCAACTATGGCTCGTACCTCATAGCTAGAGCGAGAGGAATCAGAGGCAGGAGAGTGCACTTCACGAGCGTGAGGTAAAATTGCCGGCTTTAGCAGTGAAACATGGAATTTGTCATGAATCCTAAGATGGACGGGTAACTTCAATTGGTAGACTACAGGATTTACCTGTCGAAGAACCTCATAAGGACCCAGGAAGCGAGGAGCAAATTTGACAGAGCTCACTCTAAGTCTCACGTGTTTTGCAGAGAGCCACACAAAGTCCCCTGGAGAAAAGACAGGAGCCGGGCGACGAAACCGATCGGACACCGTCTTCATACGGTCCTTAGCTGCTTGGATCGACTCTTGAGTCCGATCCCAAACCTCTCTGGCATTAGTTGCCCAGTCGGCCACAAGAGGAGGAGGTGTAGCAGCGGGAAACGGTACCGGTACCCTAGGGTGTTGCCTATTATTGAGTACGAACGGTGTCTGCCCAGTGGCCTCAGCCAGCGAATTGTTAAGGGCAAATTCTGCCCAGGGTAGGAGGGAGGACCAGTTATCGTGGTTCTCAGCAACAAAGTGTCGAAGGTATATAATCATAGATTGATTGGTACGTTCAACCAAACCATTGGTCTCCGGATGGTATGCCGAAGAGAGATTCAACTCAATTTGCAGAAGGCTACAAAGATCACGCCAGAAACGGGAAGTAAATTGCGGGCCTCTATCACAAATGATACGATCTGGCATCCCGTGAAGCCTAAAGACATGCTTGAGGAATAGTTTGGCTAGTACCCTGGAAGATGGGATTCTCGATAACGGTACGAGATGAACCATCCGGGAGAAATGGTCCGTAATGACCCACACAAATCTATGTCCCTGTGAACATGGAAGATCACCCACAAAGTCCATGCCTACCACCTCCCATGGTCTATCTGGCACTGGTAAAGGATGCAAGAGCCCAGCCGGTCTCTGCCGTAATGGACGGTTGCGAGCACACGAGTAGCAGGAACCGACATATCTCTTGACGTGGCTGGCTAAGTGTGGCCACCAATACCACCTCTCCAGTAACTCTCGTGTCCGCCTAATACCAAAATGCCCACCCACCTTTGAGGTGTGGGCCCATGACAGTATATCATTCTGTCGATCAGGCGGAACAAAGGTCTTGCCCGGTGGGATTTGGTCTAACGTCACAGGGGAGAGCGTATGAAAAACCCTGGAGGGAAGGATAAGACGAGGTTCGTCAATCTCTTCCTGGGTAGAAAGCATAGAGCGAGACAGGGCGTCTGCCTTGTTATTCTTACTCCCAGACAGATAGTTGATGGAGAAGTGAAAGCGGGAGAAAAACAAGGACCAGCGGGTTTGGCGAGGATTCAGACGCTGAGCGGTTTGTAAGTACGTCAGATTCTTATGGTCTGTATAGACCTGGAAAGGATGTTTCGCTCCTTCCAGCAAGTGACGCCACTCCTCCAAGGCTAATCTCAAGGCGAGCAGTTCCCTATCCCCAATGGTATAGTTTCTCTCTGCCGGTGAAAAGGTTTTCGCAAAGAAGAAACACGGCCTTTTTCTACCTGCACCGTTCTTTTGATACAAGACCGCACCAGCACCCACTGAAGAGGCATCAACCTCTGAGAGGAAGGGCTTACTCTCATCGGGTCTTTGAAGAACGGGTGCAGTTGAAAAGTGTCTTTTTACTGCCTCAAAAGCCTGAGATGTCTCAGTAGACCAGGCTTTGGGATTAGCACCTTTCTTAGTCAAGGCCACCAAAGGGGCCACCAAAGTAGAAAAATGGGGTATGAACTGCCTGTAATAATTTATGAATCCTAAGAAGCGTTGCACCGCCTTCAAGGAATGAGGTTCGGACCATTGCAGGACAGCAGAGAGCTTCGCAGGATCCATAGCCAGGCCCTCTTGTGAGATAATGTAACCCAAAAAAGGCAATGAGGACTGCTCGAATACACATTTCTTGAGTTTAGCAAACAATGAGTGCTCTCTTAAACGGGAAAGGACACGAACGACATCCTGACGATGAGTCTCCAGATCAGGAGAAAAAATCAGGATGTCGTCCAGATACACCACTACTGAGGATAACAGTAAATCCCTGAACACATCGTTTACGAAGTCCTGAAATACTGCGGGTGCATTACATAACCCAAAAGGCATGACGAGGTATTCATAGTGACCGTCTCGGGTGTTAAAAGCGGTCTTCCATTCGTCACCCTTTCGAATTCGTACCAAGTTATACGCACCCCGCAGATCCAACTTCGTAAAAACTTGAGCTCCTCTCAGTCTGTCAAAGAGCTCCGAAATTAAAGGTAATGGGTATTTGTTCTTTATTGTGATTGCGTTGAGACCCCTGTAATCTATGCAGGGACGCAAATCACCCTCTTTCTTCCGAACAAAGAAAAGCCCAGCTCCCGCGGGAGAGACAGACTTACGAATGAACCCCTTCTCTAAACTCTCTCTTATATAGGTCGACATGGCCTCCGACTCAGGTATCGACAGGGGGTAAACCCTGCCTTTAGGTGGAACCGAACCTGGGATAAGGTCTATGGCACAGTCATACGGCCTATGGGGTGGAAGAACCTCAGCACCCTGTTTGGAGAACACGTCAGCGAAATCCAGATAGGGTGTAGGTATGGGAGAGAGATCAGTAGATGCAACCGCAATGACCTTAGGTGGTAAGGGAAGACATCAGGACTGACATTTCGAACCCCAACTAATAATGCTGTCAGACTCCCAGTCAATGTGAGGAGCATGAGTCCAAAGCCATGGGAGACCCAGAAGGACGTAGTCTATACCCTCAGGCAAAACAAGAAAAGAAATCTCCTCTATGTGACCCTGAGACAGGGAAAGGCGCAAGGGAACTGTCCTCAATGTAATGGAGTCAGACAACATAGTTCCATTAACAACACGGACAGGAATAGGCGCCTCTAACATGATAGAGGGAATATTGTGTCCCTTTACAAATCCTGAGGACACAAAAGTCCCGTCAGCTCCGGAATCCACAAAAGCCATAATAGGCCATGTATTCTCAGATAACGAGAGCTGACCTGGGATACAACACTTAGAGGGTGCAGAAGACGTCTCTAGTAACCCCCCTCTAATGGTTACTAGGCCAGGGAGTTTCCCTGACGACTAGGACACTTGTTGGCATAGTGCCCAGCCTGACGACATACGTAACATATAGGAGGACCAGACTTGCGTAGTCTGGAGAACGTATGACCTAACTCCATAGGAGTGGGAGATGTTTCAGATGCTGAGGAAGATGGTAGTGGACCCTCAACAACTGGAATAGGCCGATGCTTAGGGCGTGAGGAAGAGACCTCGAGTCTATGTTCCTTATGGCGTACATCGATCCTCGTTGCTACTGTGATCAAGTCCTCCAGAGAAGCAGGGACCTCACGTGTAGCAAGAGCATCCTTGACATAGCCTGCCAACCCTCTCCAGAAGATAGGAATCAACACCTTCTCTGGCCAATCTAGTTCTGCCACCAGAGTTCTAAAAGCAATGGCATAAGAACTAGTGGATAACGAACCCTGAGATAGATCTAGCAGTCTCAGGGCCGCATCATGGGTAACCTGCGGACCCATGAATACCGCCTTAAGAGCATCAAGAAAGTCTTGATGTCTCAGAGTAACCACATCAGAGCGCTCCCATAGGGGAGTCGCCCATTCTAAGGCTTTGTCCTGAAGTAAGGAGATGATAAAGCCTACTCTGGACCTCTCCGTAGAGGAGCGAGAAGAGTTGACCTCTAGGTGTATCTGACACTGACTAATGAAACCACGACATGATCTGGCATCGCCTGAATATCTGTTTGGCAGAGCAAGTCGAGGATCATGTGCAGATGTCACCATGGTCTGAGGTTTATCCTCTATACTCTTGAGCCGTGACTCAAGTACTTGTATGTAACGGTGTAACTGCTGATATTCTGCCATAACTGCCAGACCCTTGGCTCAGTCCTAATGTTACGGGGGGCTGTCTGATAATAACTTAAAGGAGTAGCAGACAGTCAGGGTCCACCGTGCAAAGACTCTGCTGCAGACTATGGCAGAGTGCAATACCTCTGTTAACTCACAGAAGGATATAATAAGTAAGTAAAGCAATTCCTCCCTTACTTGGAGGGTGTGTGGAATGATCTCTGTTAATAATCACAGAGACAAAGGCAATGTGTGCGAAATGGCACCTACCTAGCTCCACTCTTCTAGTGGTGCAAAAGAGACGAACAGCAGCATAAGCCGCACAAAGCTCCTACCTGCGTTCGCTCCACTAGTGTGCGAGGACACGAACCACTAGATATGGCACCTGCCTAGGTCCGCTCTTCTAGTGGTGCAAAAGAGACGAACAGCAGCGTAAGCCGCACAAAGCTCCTACCTCTGTTCGCTCCCCTAGTGTGCGAGGATACGAACAACTGCAAGATGCAGTATAAGGAACGTTACCCTAGCGGCAACGTCCACCTACGAGTCGAACCACAAGGCCCAGCCAGACCATGTGCCTCAGGCACCTGCCTATGTCCGCTCCCCTAAGAGGTAAGGATACGGACAGCAGCCGAAGCTGTAAGGTATAAGAACGCTACCCTGCCGGTAGCGCTCACCTAGCATAGACAGAGGAATGCCTAGAGGAACGCGCACAGAGTGTCTACTCTTATGCATGAACCAAGAGGACTGAGCGCCATGCAGCGTGTGTCAGGGTCTTATATAGACTCTGTGCCTCATCCAAGATGGAGGACACCAGAGCCAATCCGCTGCCAGAACGACAGGAGTGACGTCATGCTGGCCTATCACCGAGCAAGGCATCACAAGCACATGACCAGCGACCAATCGGCATAGAAGGTGTCAGAGACATGTGACCTCGTGTCAGCGATGATGTCACCCGCACATGTGCAATGGCTCCAAGATAGGACTTAGTCTCCGGCGCTCGCACATGTGCAGTAGCAAGAAATCTGGACTTAGTCTCCAGCGCTCGCACATGTGCAGTAGCAAGAAATCTGGACATAGTCTCCAGTGCTCGCAGCAACCGTAACAAGGGGCGTGTTGAAATGACATCATACCTAGAAGGAACACTAAATAAAATATTTGGTGTTGGGTCCCCCATATTATGATACCCAGCACAGGCTGCAGCCTCTAGCCGTGCGCTCATTTTGGCTGTGTACCAAAATAAGAGGAACCGCATGCAATTGTTTTTAATTATTTAAATAAATAATTTAAAAAACAACATGCAGTTCCCCCCCAATTTTGATACCTAGCCATGATAAAGCTTGCAGCTGGGGCTGTTATACCCAGATTGGGGAGGCCTATGGTTATTAGGCCCCCAGTCTAAAAATAGTAACCTGTAGCTGCCCGAGATTGTCACATCCATTAGATACGACAAGCTCAGCGCTTTACTTGGCTCTTCCTACTTGCCCTGAGAAGGTAGCAATCGAGATAATCGCAGGGGTTAATAACAGCTCCTCCGCTGCTACTAAGCCCTAGATAGTGATGGCAGGCGTCTATGACACCCCAATCACTAATCTGTAAGTGAAAGTAAATAAACACAAGCACCAAAAAAAACCTTTATATGGAATAAAATACAAAAAAGAAATTTTCTTTCACCACTTTATTAACCCCTAAAAACCACCCCTGCAGTTCTGACGTAATCCACACGAGGTCCCACGACGGTCCTGGCTCTGCTACATCCAAGCCTGGAGAGGCCAAAAACATGTCTGATCTCTCCAGGCTCTGGGAAACATTGTCAACAATGCCACGCCTGGCAGTAGTGATGTCACTCAGTTCACTGTAGGTCATGCCTGGGTTCACATGCAGGTGCAGTGTGACAGCCACCCCAATGAATCGGTGCATATGAAACACTTGCTCCTACCCCTTTGTGTCAGATTTCAAATGTATTTTTGGAAACGCAGTGTTTATGGGAAAACCGAATGCTGACTTTTAAGTGTAATGCTCGTGTTTGCCGAGCCCGAACGAACAAGCTCAGGCTTGTACCGAATCTGAGTTTGGCAAGCCTTTATTGAACAACTTCGCTCATCTCTAGTCATCACAATGATGACCTGGGTTATGCAGTTACAGAAAGCCTCATACACCATGCCACATGCATGGTGTATGAGGCGAAGTATCAGTGTTGCGAGTGCAGCACTGACAGATATAATCCACTACAATGATCATTGCAGGAAATTATATGAATGATCAGACCACTGAAAGTTAGTGTCCCATAAAGGGACTAAGTAAAATAGTAAAACAAAGTTAAAAAATTGGTAAAAATATAAAAAAATATCTAAAAATAAAGAACACAAAAAAATGAAAAAAAAAATATTCCAATAAATATGTAAATTTATGTAAAAAAAAAGAAGAAGAAATGTACAGATAATTGGTATTGCCATGTCCATAACAACCCGACCTATAAAATTGTCACACTAGTTAACCCCTTCAGTGGATATGGTGAAAAAAAATCGTAGTAAAAACTACAGTATGGAAGTGGAATAAAGGCATATATAAATAAAAACAGTAACGCTGAATATGGCATCTTATTCCTCAGGCCTAAAACACACTTCCGCAAAAAAAAGTACGTGTGACATGGTCTGTTTTTCGGGTCCGTGTTCCATTTTTTTGGGGCGTTTCTCCGGTACGTATGGCATCCTTGTGATGGCGTATGCGAGCCGTGTGTACGTGTAAAATGTCCGTGTTTGTGTGTAAAATGCCCATGTATGTGTACGTGGAATGTCCGTGTGGAATGTCCGTTTGTGTGTTGCACAATGTCGTTGATACATGTCGGCTGACAGCAGACAGAGTTGCGCGATGAGAATGAACTCGAGTGAACTTTACCTGACTTCATTGTCATGCCGCGGCTCTGTCTGTGTGTCGCGAACTGATTAGCGGTCACCTGTGAAGGATTCACCAGTGGCCGCTAATCCCCCGAGTGACTGAAATGAGCAGCCCTCTCTCATACTTACCGCTCCCCAATCACCAGCGCGGCGAGGAACAGCTATGCAGAGAATACGCGGCAACAATTACTTTGAATATGCCAGCCGCTCATTAGTCAATCTCGTATTCCCTGCTTTCCCCACCCACAGGCGCATGTGATTGGTTGCAGTCAGACACGCCCCCCATGCTGAGTGACAGCTGTCTCACTGCACCCAATCACAGCAGTACAGATTAATCATGGAAGGTATCTCGGGGAGACGCCTGACATGATTAATCTAGGACTTATTGGCAGCTATGGGCTGCCAAAAACTCCTTATTACCCCGATTTGCCAACGCACCAGGGCAAATCGGGAAGAGCCGGGTACAGTCCCAGAACTGTCGCATATAATGTATGCGGCAATTCTGGGTGCCTGCTGACTGATATTGTTAGGCTGGGGGCTCCCCATAACGTGGGGCTCCCCATCCTGAGAATACCAGCCTTCAGCCGTATGGCTTTATCTGGCTGGTATTAAAATTGGGGGGGGGACCGCACGCCGTTTTTTAAATTATTTATTTATTAATTTTACTGCACAGTATAGACACGCCCACCGGCTGCTGTGATTGGGTGCAGTGAGACAGCTGTCACTCAGCGTGGGGGGCGTGTCTGACTGCAACCAATCACAGGCGCCTGTGGGTGGGGAAAGTAGGGAATACGAGATTGATTAATGAGCGGCCGGCATATTCAAAGTAATTGTTGCCGCGTATTCTCTGCACAGCTGTTCCTCGACGCGCTGGTGATCGGGGAGCGGTATGAGCTGGGGGAAGAAAAAAACCGAGCGCCAATGTAAGTATGACTGAGAACAGCAGAAAAAAAGGTAAGTATACTGAATTTAATTTAAAAAAAACAAAAAATAAGATCGCTAGTGTAAAAACGCACACGCACGAAACGTGATGAACACGGACATACTCCGTGTGCGGTACGTGTAGGCATGGACCCATAGACTAAAGCGGGTCCGTGCCTGCGTGCTGCTGGCCAGAAACGGAAATGTTGTCCGTGTAGAAAAGCGCACACACGTACTTACCACATGGACACACGTTCCGTGTGATTTTACCTGTGTGTGCCATCTACCATAGAATAACATGGGTCTCCGTGTGTACGTTTCTCCGATACGTGCAAATACGTACCGCACACGTACAAATTAAACAGATGTGTGTTGCGGGTCTCAAAAAGCAAGCTGCCATACAGCTCTGTCAGGACAAAAATAAAAAAGCTATAGTTTCCATTATAGAATACAAAATGCAAAAGCTATTTTTCTAGAAAACTGTTTTTATGGTGTAAGAGCTGCAAAACATACAAAAACAACTATATAAATGTGGTATCACTGTAATCGTACTGACCTGAATAATAAAGATGTCTTATAAATTTTACAGAATGGTGAACAGCGTAAAAAAACAAACCAGAAACAATTCCTGAATTACTGTTTTTTCATGCTTTTGTCTCACAAAAAACGGAATAGAAAGCGATTGAAAAATATTTTGTGGCCCAAAATGGTACCAATAAAAACTCCAACTCATCTTGCAAAATACAAGCTGAAGCCTTAAAAATACGATGATGCAAAAAACCTTTATTTTGAGAAAAAGCATTTTTTACTGTGATAGTAGCCAAACCTAAAAAAGATATAATTCTGGTATGTAATTTTACTGACCCCCAGAATAAAGACGCCTAATCATTTATACCGCAAAGTGAATGACGCAAAAAATTAATAAATAATGGCAATTTTTCAACTGCTATTGACTTGCTCATTCTGCCTCCCAAAGATCGCAATACGGCACAGCTCATATTCAACCTGCACTCTATGCTGAGCGAATACACCGGGGAATTTGTGTAATTCTCTGAACAACATTATTCAGACAAAATTCCCAATCAAAAATTCACTGTAATGAGGCAGAGGTGGTCACTTTCTTCTCCTATCTAGCCTATGATTTGGCAGTGTCCATCTTTTTAGGCACAAACGTACGGTTATCAACAGTTTTGTTCCCCTTTGAAAAGACGGACACCGCTGAATAGAGGCCAAACGGAGTCCGCAGTAACTCTACTCCACATTAGTGAATCAATGGTTTTATACGAATCATGTATTTCGGAGATGTAGAAGGAAACCTTTATGTAAGCGCTCAGCATACAGCACAGGATAAATATGAACTGATCCACCAATTAGCATTCAACTCAACCCACAAAAACACAAATCCCCTCCCAGGTCCATCATCTGTTAACAGAAATATAGAAGACGTCACTGGTAGCATGGTAGTACAAAGGCTCTGGAAAAATGCTATGGCTATTCCCCACAAAAAACTAATCCAGCAAAATCTGCAGTCTTAAATCCAAATGCCCCCATCCCTTCTGAGCTGCACGATGTGCCTAAACCACAGAAAGTGTCCACATGTTTGGCATTGTTGTACTGAGGTGGGAACGTTTACAATTGCAGGTTTCCAGAAGCAGGCACAATGTACTGACACTGCAATGTGCTGGGCATGACAAGGGCTTATTTTCTATTTTTAAACTGCAACATTCACTGTGTTTGACACCATGAGTGTTTTACAGAGACTAAATCATCACTAAACCCTTAAATGAATTCCCAGCGTGGTGTAATTTCCAAAAAGTATTCATTTGAGGGGTTTTCTGTTGTTTCACAAACATTTTCTAGGAAAATCTGGGCCATAAATATCAAATGGCGCTCCTTCCCTCCTGAGCCCTGTGGTGCGGCCAAACAGTACTGTACAGTCACATATGGAGTACTGCCACGTTCAGGAGAAATTGTGTAACATACTACGGAACTTCATTACCTATTCCCTGTGTGAAAATTCAAAATCTGGGGTTAAAACAACATTTTAGTGGTAAAAATGTAATTATATTTTCTTCACTACCCAATAGTATAACACTTTGTGACACACCTGTGGTGTCAATATGCTCACTGTACCCCTAGATTTAATTAATTAAGGAGTAGAGTTTGTAAAAAGGGGTCACTTTTGGGGGATGTCTGCTGTTCTGCACCTCGGGGGTCCTGCCAATTTGACATGGCACTCACAAACCATTCCAACTAAATCTGAACTCAAATATGGGGCTCCTCCCCTTTTTTACTTTGTACTGTGCCTCAAAAGTATTTTTTTTTACCACATCTGGGATATTGGCGTACTTAATAGAGATGAGCCAGCCTCTAAAGGCTTGAGTTCGGTTCGGTTTGTCGAACGGAGGCGCCGTTCGAGTTCGGTTCGGCGAACCGTTCGATGAACCTCTCGAACCTCATTGAAAACTATGGGAGGCAAACACAAACACATAAAAACACATAGAAAACACCTTCAAAGGTGTCCAAAAGGTGACAAACAATTCCCAAGACACCACAAACACATGGGAAAGTGACAAAGACATATACTCATGCGAAAACAAAACAGCTGGACGAGGAAAAAGAGGAGTAGACAAGATATAGGCATGTCATGCCCTTCTAAAATCATGTAAAACACAGCAAGGGGACTCCAAGCAGAGTTTCCCTTATTTCCAAACATTGGGCCCCACAGACACCACTTCAGTGGCATCACTTGTGCCCCAGTTGCAAACTGGATGTGTTCATTTGCATCAAGCACATTCAAAAATACACCAGCCTTAACTGTACCCAGGATGACACCGGGGTAGGTAGCAAAGTCCTTGCTGATCCATGGCTTGTTCATTTTGGCACATTTTTAAAAACACAGCAAGGGGACTCCAAGCAGAGTCTGACTTTTTTCCAAAAATTGTGCCCCACAGACACCACTTCAGTGGCATCACTTGTGCCCCAGTTGCAAACTTGACAGGTAGATTTGCATCAAGCACATTCAAAAATATGCCAGCCTTAACTGTCCCCAGGATGACACCGGGGTAGGTAGCAAAGTCCTTGCTGATCCATGACTTGTTCATCTTGGCTCATTTTTAAAAACACAGCAAGGGGACTCCAAGCAGAGTCTCCCTTTTTTCAAAAAATTGGGCCCCACAGACACCACTTCAGTGGCATCACTTGTGCCCCAGTTGCAAACTTGACAGGTAGATTTGCATCAAGCACAGTCCAAAATACACCAGCCTTTACTCTTCCCAGGATGACACAGGGGTAGTAAAGTCCTTGCTGATCCATGACTTGTTCATCTTAATGAACGTTAGTCTGTCCACATTGTCACTGGACAGACGCGTGCGCTTATCTGTCAGCACGCACCCAGCAGCACTGAAAACACGTACAGAGACAACGCTGGCTGCGGGACACAACAAGATCTCCAAGGCGTAAGTAGCGAGCTCAGGCCATTTTTCACGCTTTGAAGCCCAAAATGAGCAAGGCTCCAGTTCCACAGTCATGGTGTGTCGCCCTGGACAAGCCAGGGGACACAGGTAACAGCACACACACACCCCCACCCCCAGCAGTTCACAGCAGACATCCCCAAAGTGATCTGCTTTCTGCCTCAGACTGACACACCAGGTGGGCGGAGTGAGGAGATGGGGACGCCCACCCAGGAGTGAGCTGACGAGAGGCAGGAAACAAGCCCAGTCTAGTCCTAGGAGAGGAAGAGTGAAGGTCTGCAGAGAGGCAGACGGAGCGAGGGGCCTAGGTTGGAGCCTAGGGCCTCGTAGAGAAAGTCCGGCAGACGCTAAGTGCCGTCTGCAGGGAGCCGGGGAGACAGCTGGTGGAACCGCAGGTAGCCGGGGCTGGGCAGTGGCCCCCCGGTACGGAGTCGGGGAGCCAGCTGGAAGCCGGAGTGCAGGAGAAGGGTGCACGGAAGTAGAAGAAAGGACTTACACCATCAAAGTGGGTCAGGGGAGAAACAACAACCGCAGCCGTCTGAGGGTACCCGTCCATCCAGCCGAGTGTTTTACTAAGAACTGTGTCAGTGTCTCAGGCTGAGTGAGTACCACAGTGCCGCAAGGCACAGCGCTGCCCCCGCGTCCCTGCGCCCACCAGGCCCTGCACCTCCCAAGCCATCACCGGGCCCCAGGATCACCAACCCCTACCCACGGAGGGGCAACACAACACCTGGCTGCTCCGCATCACCATCCCCGGGACCCCCCGTATTGAGCAGCGGTGGTGAAATCACCACAACCGTGGGTGGCGTCACGGACAATAACCAATTCCCACACCCAACAAACCCTTTTCACTCACGGGCGAGGAGTGCCGCTCGAGAACCCCCGGGATCCGGCCTACAGCTCGAGCCACCACTGAGCAGCGGCCGCCGGACCCGAGCAGAAGGGGGTGAGCGTAGTGTGCTGACACCCTCCTCCCCGCCCGCGACAACTTGGCGTCACGAACAGGATCTTACCGCTCTGCCGTCTGGTAGAGGTGCGCCTTGTTACCGCCGGAGGTATCCGGCAGAAAAATTTCAGAAGCCGCCATCTTTGGCGCGAAAAGTTCCCGCTCGAGCGTCTTCTCGAGTAGTAGAGGCGCGAAGGCCAAAACCCCGCCCCGAGAGAGGAGGGGCCGGAAAGAGCTAAGGGGGACGGGATGGCATCCGGCTGCATGTGAACCGCGGCTGTGGAAGCAGGGACGCCAGGACTCTGCCAGCATTTGTTTCCTGGAAGAGGCCGCCGCAGTGATGCACCGACCCGTTACCCCTGTTACCGGTAGCGGCGCCCGCAGCGTCTGTGGGGGAGGACCCAGACTTGGGGTCCTCAGGCCTCACCTTTGTCACCAGCCTGCCACCGGCCCCGGCAGTCCGCCCGGCTGCGACGGAGATGACGACGGCTCCGGCAGTCCGCCCGGCCGCAACGGCAGCGAAGTACCGGTCCCGTTGACCAATCTGGAGCCGTTCACGGACATGGGTCAAGGGGTGCTGCCTGAGCTTTAGGGGCAGCACCAAGGCTAGGTTGTTTGGGTGGGTGACTGAAGGACCCGTTACAGTTATTATTAAAAGTGTTTGACTGTTATTGCAACGTTAAAGTAATGTGCATCCCGTTGTGGGAGGATTGAACATGCTTGAGTTTGATGTTTTTATGTTTTGCAGTTTAAAAGAAAAATAAAACCGGTGATGGACGGGCAGCCCGAGGACGGTCTGCATTTTGCTAAGGGGGAATGTGTCGCCCTGGACAAGCCAGGGGACACAGGTAACAGCACACACACACACCCACCCCCAGCAGTTCACAGCAGACATCCCCAAAGTGATCTGCTTTCTGCCTCAGACTGACACACCAGGTGGGCGGAGTGAGGAGATGGGGACGCCCACCCAGGAGTGAGCTGACGAGAGGCAGGAAACAAGCCCAGTCTAGTCCTAGGAGAGGAAGAGTGAAGGTCTGCAGAGAGGCAGACGGAGCGAGGGGCCTAGGTTGGAGCCTAGGGCCTCGTAGAGAAAGTCCGGCAGACGCTAAGTGCCGTCTGCAGGGAGCCAGGGAGACAGCTGGTGGAACCGAAGGTAGCCGGGGCTGGGCAGTGGCCCCCCGGTACGGAGTCGGGGAGCCAGCTGGAAGCCGGAGTGCAGGAGAAGGGTGCACGGAAGTAGAAGAAAGGACTTACACCATCAAACTGGGTCAGGGGAGAAACAACAACCGCAGCCGTCTGAGGGTACCGGTCCATCCAGCCGAGTGTTTTACTAAGAACTGTGTCAGTGTCTCAGGCTGAGTGAGTACCACAGTGCCGCAAGGCACAGCGCTGCCCCCGCGTCCCTGCGCCCACCAGGCCCTGCACCTCCCAAGCCATCACCGGGCCCCGGGATCACCAACCCCTACCCACGGAGGGGCAACACAACACCTGGCTGCTCCGCATCACCATCCCCGGGACCCCCCGTATTGAGCAGCGGTGGTGAAATCACCACAACCGTGGGTGGCGTCACGGACAATAACCAATTCCCACACCCAACAAACCCCTTTCACTCACGGGCGAGGAGTGCCGCTCGAGAACCCCCGGGATCCGGCCTACAGCTCGAGCCACCACTGAGCAGCGGCCGCCGGACCCGAGCAGAAGGGGGTGAGCGTAGTGTGCTGACACCCTCCTCCCCGCCCGCGACAATGGCATCGATGTTCATTTGGAGATACTCCCATATCATCCTCTCCAGCCGTTGACTATGTGTCAGACTTCTTGTCTCTTCTGGCCTTGCATTGGATGGTCTAAAAAAATTATGAAACAATTCCATAAAATTGCTGTTAACAGCACCAGATACGGTGTTGCTGGTACGGTTTGACTGATAATGACGAGACAGTCCCATGCTTGCCAAGTTACAACTGGGAGACTCACTCCATGCACCACTGGTGTTTGGTGGAAAAGCCGAGCTAAGATTGAGTAACAGCTTCTGCTGATACTCCTGCATACGTGCGTCCCTTTCTATGGCTGGTATTATTTCGCCAAATTTGGACTTGTACTGGGGATCTAATAGTGTGGCAACCCAGTAGTCATCATCACTTCTAATTCGGACAATCCGAGGGTCATGTTGTACGTAGTGCAGCAAGAAGGCGCTCATGTGTCTTGCGCATCCATGCAGACCAAGTCCTCGCTGTGTTTGTGGCGGCAAGGTGAGAACCGTGCTTTCTTCCTCTGACATCTCCCCCCAACCTCGTTCAACCGAAATTTAACCAAGGTCTCCCTCATCTGCTGAGTCTTCCATGGCCATCGAGAGTTCATCCTCCATTTCTTCCTGGTCTCCTGCACCTCCCTCAACATTTTGGCTGCTACCATGCGCCCTTGTTAATCCTTCTCCCCCACCGTCCAAAGCCTGCTGCCTTGGCGATGCTGAACGTCTGTATCTTATAGATGTTGGTATCCCTTGCGCATATGAATCCTCCTGTACTTCCTCCCCTTCCTCTTGTCCCACCCCCTGACTCCGAATATTGTTTAGCGTGTGCTCCAGCATGAAAATGACTGAAATTGTCATGCTGACAATTCCAGTTTCGACATTGCTAAACATATTCGTCGCCATGTCGAAACTGTGCAGGAGGGTGCATAGGTCCTTGATCTGAGACTACAGTTGAGCGCGGTTCACGGTTCGAGGTTCTCCAGTTCGCGGCTCGAGTGATTTTGGGGGCTGTTCTAGATCGAACTAGAACTCGAGCTTTTTGCTAAAGCTCAATAGTTCTAGATACATTCGAGAACGGTTCTAGCAGCAAAAAGACAAGCAAATTACTAGCTGGCTTTCCGCTGTAATAGTGTAAGTCACTCTGTGACTCACACTATTATGAAATTTCAGCGTATAGTGTGCGGGAACAGCGCATCCAGATCACTGCTGTTTGGATAATGGCGATCACTATTTTTTTTTTCTTTCCTTGTCTTCCTTCCCTAAGCGCGCGTGTTTAGTGGGGCGGGCCAGCATGTCAGCCAATCCCAGACACACACACAGCTAAGTGGACTTTTAGCCAGAGAAGCAACGGCATGTGTGATAGGATGTCCATGTCACATGTCCCTGCATTATAAAAACGGACATTTTCCTCCAGCACGCCATTATCTGCCTTCTGCATCTGGGTGTCAGTCACCGCTGGCGTAGCTCCTGTCTCCGATACTGCTGTGTACGCTCTATACACAGCGCTATACAGAATAGGGATAGAAGTTTCTTTCAGCCCTTGTAAGGGCTAACACCAGCAGGGTCAGAGCCATAGGTGACAGTCAGGTCTGTGAAAACAGATTTTAACAGCTACACAAGATGACAGCGTCTGTGTAGCTAAGGTCAGGGATTTCCTCGCTGCATTTCCCCATTAGGAGGGATAGAAAGGAAGGCTTCCTTTCCTCTACCCAGACCCACAACCCTGCCACTGTACCCTCCTGCCCTTTGCACACTCAAACTCATTGTTACTTAGCCATTATACTAGCAAACACTGAGGAAACTTAGTGGCATCCTAAAAGTGGCTGTTGGACTTCCATTAGTGTCCCACTGGTGCAAAGTTATTTGCAGCACCACTGCATTGCACACTCAAACTCATTGTTACTAAGCCATTATACTAGCAAACACTGAGGAAACTTAGTGGCATCCTAAAAGTGGCTGTTGGACTTCATTATTGTCCCACTGGTGCAAAGCTATTTCTAGCACCTCTGCATGACACCCTCCAGCTCTGTTTTTAATAAGCTATAATAATAGCAAAAAATGCTGCCATATAGTGGCATACAAGAAGTGACTGTTGTACTCCATTAGTGTCCCACTGGTGCCAAGCTATTTCTAGCACCTCTGCATGACACCCTCCTGCTCTGTTTTTAATAAGCTATAAAAATAGCAAAAAATGCTGCCATTTAGTGGCATACAAGAAGTGGCTGTTGTACTCCATTAGTGTCCCACTGGTGCCAAGCTATTTCTAGCACCTCTGCATGACACCCTCCTGCTCTGTTTTTAATAAGCTATAATAATATCAAAAAATGCTGCCATTTAGTGGCATACAAGAAGTGGCTGTTGGACTTCCATTAGTGCCCCACTGGTGCCAAGCTATTTCTAGCACCTCTGCATGACACCCTCCTGCTCTGTTTTTAATAAGCTATAATAATAGCAAAAAATTCTGCCATTTAATGGCATACAAGAAGTGGCTGTTGGACTTCCATTAGTGCCCCACTGGTGCCAAGCTATTTCTAGCACCTCTGCATGACACCCTCCTGCTCTGTTTTTAATAAACTATAATAATAGCAAAAAATGCTGCCATTTAGTGGCATACAAGAAGTGGCTGTTGTACTCCATTAGTGTCCCACTGGTGCCAAGCTATTTCTAGCACCTCTGCATGACACCCTCCTTCTCTGTTTTAATAAGCTATAACAATAGCAAAAAATGCTGCCATTTAGTGGCATACAAGAAGTGGCTGTTGTACTCCATTAGTGTCCCACTGGTGCCAAGCTATTTCTAGCACCTCTGCATGACACCCTCCTGCTCTGTTTTTAATAAGCTATAATAATAGCAAAAAAAATGCTGCCATTTAGTGGCATACAAGAAGTGGCTGTTGGACTTCCATTAGTGCCCCACTGGTGCCAAGCTATTTCTAGCACCTGTGCAGGACACCCTCCTGCTCTGTTTTTAATAACCTATAATAATAGCAAAAAATGCTGCCATTTAGTGGCATACAAGAAGTGGCTGTTGGACTTCCATTAGTGCCCCACTGGTGCCAAACTATTTCTAGCTCCTCTGCATGACACCCTCCTGCTCTGTTTTTAATAAGCTATAATAATAGCAAAAAATGCTGCCATTTAGTGGCATACAAAAAGTGGATGTTGGACTTCCATTAGTGTCCCACTATTACAAATCTATTTCCAGCACCTCTGCATTGCACACTCAGACTCATTGTTACTAAGCCATTATACTAGCAAAGACTGAGTAAACTTAGTGGCATCCTAAAAGTGGCTGTTGGACTTCCATTAGTGTCCCACTGGTGAAAAGCTATTTGTAGCACCTCTGCATGACACCCTCATGCATATTTTGCTACGCTAATTTTATAGCAAACTCGGGGAATTCCTTGCTGCATTTGATCATTCGGAGGGATAGAAAGTGAAGCTTCCTTTGCTGTCCTGGTACCCACAGAACACGGCCACTGTACCCACCTGTCCACTTTTGCCACGCTATTTAACTTGCCCAAAGAGCTGACTCTTTTTCTGCCTTCTTAAAATTGTCTGTAATACTAAGGGCTCACTCACACTTGCGCTATTTTGACGCAAACGGAATCCGTCACTAATGTAGTACAGTTAATTTATTTACAGTGGAAGCGCAACATCGTGTGGACACAAGCGGGTACTGCATGACACACACGCGCCATAGTAATGCGCTTCCACTGTAAATAAATGAACTGTACTACATTAGTGACGGATTCCGTTTGCGTCAAAATAGCGCAAGTGTGAAACTAGCCTAAGATAGTGTTCCTTTGCTGCCAAGCAAGGTACAACACATGTGCATTCTACACTCCTTTCCATTTCTGGAATGCAATTATTAACTGCAGGTAGTCCAGCCAATCTGTGACGAAGGTGCAGGTGTGGATATAATGTAGCCTGCATCCAATGTTGGTTTTCTCGATGTCTGACAGCTCAACAATACCATCTGTTTCCACTTCCAAAACAAGTGATGACCTGCCAATCACACTCCCTGTTGCGTGTAAAGGGGTGGAAGTTCAGTGTGAAAAACCATGTGAGACTGCTGTCCCCACAGTCACAGAGGATGAAGAGCACGCAGATGCACTTGATGGGGCAGGTGGTGGTTGCACAGGCACGCTAGGCCGCATTGTAGCATAGTGAAATTCACATTGCGACTTATGCTTCATTTTAAGTCGTGTACAGGGTGGGCTCCCCAGTATGCAGCAAAACCAGGCAACAGGAAAAGGACTCTAGGCAGTTGGGTTGATAAATGATTGTTTAACTTTACCAAAACAAACAATAAGAACCATGCATACAATTTAAATAATTGAACAATCTATTCTGTTGCCTACTACCTGCTAATCCCTCTGCGTATCAGTAATTGTGTGTTTGTATGTGTGTGTGTGTGCGAACAAGACTTACCAGTGGCGCATCACAAGATCTTCCCAGTTATCTACGTAAACATAGACAAAACACATTACCCCCCCTGAATACCCTTGTTAGCTGAAGCCTCACAGATAAGGCAGATGATAACAGTGTGAATGCAAACCACACAGCTCTGCAACACAGTCATGGAAATCTTGAAAATCAACAGTCAATGCAAACATGTGTCGCTGTCCCTCTATGATTTAAACTGTACGTGACAATTTGACAGTGCAGAGGCAGCAAGTCTTATTGTCTATAAATAGTCGGCCTACCCAGAACAGATATGTGTTTTGCTAATAAAACAAAGTGTTGCGTGCCCGCATTATTGTCTGGGCACAGCCTACCGTACCCGGGTACTGTGATGTCCAGTTGCCAGAAATACAGACTTTACGCTCCTCTCACGGTAAGCAGTATAGACAGCACCGTAAGAATGTTGGTCTGGGCACAGGATACTGCTCACTGGCGTTACGGTACTCCTCACCAAACTCCAAAATGACTCCCCTCACAATTGAACGAAGTGTTTCCGCGGTGGCTCCTTGCTGTAACGCCTTTAGCTTTTCCTTCTGTTCATAGACAGCATCTCCAAGTCTACACCCGAAGAGCAATTTCTCCTCCACGTCTAAGTGTGGAGAGGCAGCTAGTGCGCATGCGTGTGCCGATTTACCCCAGCCGCAGCCTAACTACAGTGTTTCGCCTAGTGAGTATGCTCAGCCTGACTGTGCCATTCCTGAGGCTAAGTCTTCATTTAGGGATACAGCGCATGCTCCCACACTTAGTGTGAAAAGCCTCTTTGCACAGGTACTTGCACTCCGTGCCGGGTCTAAGTCCTGTTTTGTGCCTAGACACCACGCTAAAGCTGATAGTCTTTTTTCAGAGACTGCATTTCATGCTACTGAGCATGCTCAGGCACTTACTGCATCAGAGACTAGGTCCGGTAATGAACTCTTTGGCCCTGCCCCTGATGTGGGGGGCCCATATAGACCACAGGGCATCAGGTGTCCTGACGATGTGGCTAGGCCACTCCCAAATGGCTTGCAGAAGCCCGCCCCTATGACTTGTCACCTCATTATTGATGGTCAGACGATGACTGGTGAGGTGTTTGTGTCGTGGCAGCCATGAGGTCATTATTGAAGTTGCGGTTCCAAATAGGACGCTAGTTATGCCACTCATGACGTGTCACTCTGCTTTTGTCTCCAGGAGGTGCATTGTGGTCCACCCTGGTTTGGGGCGGACCCAGGTTATATAACGGGCTGGAGCCAACAAGGAGGTGCGCAGTCTTCTATTATGCTCCGAAAGAGCACACCTCCATGTGTTGAACCCATTGCAGCTTTAGGCCAGAGGTAGGCAGGGATAGGGCGTCGATGCAGGCCGCCACCACAGTTGGTAACGCAGAACGGTTAAGACCAGCTCCTGTCCTACCAGTCCTGCTTGTGCAGCCCAGGGGCATTAACAGGCCTGCTGCTGCTGATGCGCCTGCTGTCCACAGGTGTGGCCCCAATGCACACGGTCAGCGTACTCAATGGCCCCTGTGATGTTAACAGGGAGTTCCTGGGCTGGATGGGCGTGTGGACCCTGTGATGCTAACAGGGCCCCCTGTCTCCAGATCCGAGTGGCGTCTAACTCGGTTCAGGCTACTATTAGTTTCATAGCCACACAGCTCTGTATCCTCCACCTAACCTTCCAGTTGCCAACCTCTCCTTTTCCATCTGGGAGCACGGTGGACACTGACTGCTGATGGGGATATATACCTTTCTCTTTCTTTGCTTATTAATTTTCGTTATATACGAGTAACATAGTATATACCACCTTATCCAAATCTGCCAGTCCCACCGTAACAGATGGTGTTTCTTCAGCAAATGTTACTTTTGCTTAACCACCAAACCCACGGACAAAAACTTTTTTCCCCTTTCCAACACACCTGTTCCCCTTTCCACCAGCATCTGTCCTTTTTCAACTCATTTTGTGTATGACCAAAAGTGCAACTCTGCAGGGACACCGTACTCAATGCCATCTCAGCACAGCAGCCAGCCCTCGGTCCCTCAGATGTGGACAAGTAAAAGACCATTTCCTCCTATCCATGACAAAGCGCTGAGATTCACTCTGTGCAGCACTGGTGTTTAGTGGAAAAGCAGATCTAAGATTGCGTACCACCTTCTGCAGATACTCCTGTACACGTGCGTCCCTTTCTATGGCAGGAATTATTTCACCAAATTTTGTCTTGTACCGGGGATCTAACAGTGTGGCAACCCAGTAGTTAGCATTACTTCGAATTCGTACAATCCGAGGGTCATGTTGTAGGTAGTGCAGCAAGAAGGCGCTCATGTGTCTTGTGCATCCAGGAGGACCAAGTCCTTGGTGTGTTGGTGGCAGAGAGGTGAGAATCGTGCCTCCTTCCTCTGCTCTCTCCCCCCAACCTCGCACAACCGAAATGTGAGCAAGCTCTCACTCATCTGCTGAGTCTTCCATGCCCACCGCCAGTTCGTCCTCCATTTCTTCATGGGCTCCTGCACCTTCCTCAACACTTTTTGCTGATACTATGCGCCCTTGTTAATCCCTCTCCCCCACCATGACTGCCGCCTAGGTGCCGCTGACCATCTGGACCTCATAGATCTTGTTATCCCTTCCGCATATGACTCCTCCTGTACTTTCGCCCCTTCCTCTTGTCCCAACACCTGACTCCGAATAATGCTTACAGTGTGCTCCATCATGTAGATGACCAGAATTGTCACGCTGAGAATGGCATTGCCAGTGCTAAACATCTTCGTCGACATTTGTAAACTGTGTAGAAGGGTGCATAGGTCCTTGATCTGACACCACTCCAGGAGCGTGATCTTCACCACCTCTGGATCAAGTTAGGTCAGGCTATGTGTCATAACATATTGCAGTAGGGTTCGGCGGTGCTGCCACAAACGCTGCAACATGTGCAGATTCAAATTCCTGCGTGTCGGCACATCGCATTTCAGGCGTTTAACCACCAGACCTAAAGACTTCTGGAGCGATGAAAGTTGTTGAGCTGCTGTGTGCGAACGTTGGAAGTGAGCACATAGCGAGCGTACCCGCTGCACAAGGCCATGTAGGCCGGGATGGTGTTTTAAAAATTGCTGGAGAATTAGATTCAACACGTGAGCCACACAAGGCACGTGTGTCACATTGTCACGGCGAAGGGCCGCACCCATGTTTGCATCATTGTCACACCCGGCCTTCCCTGGCTGCTGGTTGAGTGGAGACAACCATTGATGAAACTTGGTCTCCAGAGCTAACCGTCCACAACTTCTCAGCGGTGTGACTCACATTTCCCATACATTTCAAAGTAAACATTTGACTGCATGATGGCATTGAGCTCTGCTGCCAGCATAGTAAGGAGGTGTGTGGTTTTCCTTGTGCGCAGTTACAAGGAAGGGTGCCCTGACCACACAGGGTTTGAGCCGAGGTGAAGGACCCACACGAGGTTGAGGAGGCAGAAGCAGTGTATTAACTTCTACATACAGAGGAAGGATTGATACAACTCGTGGGGACAGCAAGACTTGTACAGCAGACCCTTCTCCATCTCTCCCCATAGTAACCAATTGCCCAGTCAGCGACATGTAATGCCCCTGTCACACAGTTTCTCAAAGAAGCGGTGATGTTTGGTGCGACATGCTGGTGTAGCGCGTGCACGCCTTTGTTGGAGAAGGAGTGGCGCCTGGGCATCGGCTCTTGGGGCACTGCGATGGGCATAAGGTCTCGAAAATCCTCGGTTAAAAAGGTTGGAAAGGAAGCATTTTGGTAGCCAACAGTTTGCAGATGCTGAAAGTCAAGCTCTAAGCCATGTCATGCCCTTCTAAAAGCATGTAAAACACAGCAAGGGGACTCCAACCACAGTCTCCCTTGTTTCCACTAATTGGGCCACACACACCCCACTTGACTGGCATCAGTTGACCCCATTTTCAAAATGAAAAAGATCCTTTGCATGAAGCACTCTCAAAAATACGCGTGCCTTTCACCTCCTCTGGCTGAGCCAGGGGAAGAAAAGTCCTCTGAGAGCCATGACTTGTTCATCTTGATTCTTTTTTCAAAAGCGAGGGGACTCCAACCACAGTCTCCCTCATTTCCACTAATTGGGCCACACACACCCCACTTGACTGGCATCAGTTGACCCCCATTTTCAAAATGAAAAAGATGCTTTGCATGAAGCACTCTCAAAAATACGCGTGCCTTTCACCTCCCCTGGATGACCCAGGGGAAGAAAAGTCCTCTGAGAGCCATGACTTGTTCATCTTGGTTCTTTTTTCAAAAGCGAGGGGACTCCAACTACAGTCTCCCTCGTTTCCACTAATTGGGCCACACACACCTCACTTGACTGGCATCAGTTGACCCCCATTTTCAAGATGAAAAAGATCCTTTGCATGAAGCACTCTCAAACATACGCGTGCCTTTCACCTCCCCTGGATGACCCAGGGGAAGAAAAGTCCTCTGAGAGCCATAACTTGTTCATCTTGGTTCTTTTTTCAAAAGCGAGGGGACTCCAACCCCAGTCTCCCTCATTTCCCCTAATTGGGCCACACACACCCCACTTGACTGGCATCAGTTGAACCCCATTTTCAAGATGAAAAAGATGCTTTGCATGAAGCACTTTCAAAAATACGTGTGCCTTTCACCTCCCATGGCTGAGCCAGGGGAAGAAAAGTCCTCTGAGAGCCATGACTTGTTCATCTTGGTTCTTTTTTCAAAAGCGAGGGGACTCCAACCACAGTCTCCCTCGTTTCCACTAATTGGGCCACACACACCCTGCTTGACTGGCATCAGTTGACCCCATTTTCAAGATGAAAAAGATCCTTTGCATGAAGCACTCTCAAAAATACGCGTGCCTTTCACCTCCCATGGCTGAGCCAGGGGAAGAAAAGTCCTCTGAGAGCCATGACTTGTTCATCTTGGTGAACGTTAGTCCGTCCACATTGTCAGTGGACAGATGCGTGTGCTTAGCTGTCAGCACACCCCCAGCAGCACTGAGGACACGTTCCGAGAAAACGCTGGCTGCGGGACACAACAAGATCCCCAAGGCGTACGTGGTGAGCTCAGGCAATTTATCCATATTGGAAGCCTAAAATGAGCAGGGCTCAAGTTGCACAGTAATGGCATTGACGTTCCCTTGCATATACTCATATCTGTGTCTCCTCCTCTTTTTCCTTGTCCAGCTCCTTTGTTTTCGCATGAGTATATGTCCTTGTCACTTTCCCATGTGTTTGTGTTGTGTTGTGAGTTGTTTGTCACCTTTTGGACACCTTTGAGGGTGTTTTCTAGGTGTTTTTATGTGTTTGTGATTGCCTGCCATTGTTTCCTATGCGGTTCGAGTGGTTCGTCGAATGTTCGCCGAACCGAACTCGAACGGGACCTCCGTTCGACGAACCGAACTCGAGCCGAACCACAACCGGTTCGCTCATCTCTATCTGAGACCACTCCAGCAGCGTGATCTGCCCCACCTCTGCATCTCGTTGGCTCAGGCTATACGTCATAACGTATTGAACCTGGGCTCGGCGGTGCTGCCACAGTCGCTGCAACATGTGGAGAGTCGAATTCCAGCGTGTCGCCACATTGCATTTCAGGCGGGGAACCGGCAGGCTGAAAGACTTCTGGAGTGATGCAAGTCGGTCAGCTACGGCAGTTGAACGGCGTAAGTGAGCAGAGAGTGACCGTGCCCTGTGCAGAAGCCCATTTAGGCCGGGATAGTGGGTTACAAATTGCTGGACAACAAGGTTCAACACGTGAGCCATACAAGGCATGTGTGTCACCTTGCCCAGGCAAAGGGCCACACCCAGGTTTGCAGCATTGTCGCACATGGCCTTCCCAGGTTGCAGGTTGAGTGGAGACAACCATTTACGAAACTCGGATCGCAGAGTTGACCACAACTCCTCAGCTGTGTGATTGTTATTTCCCAAACATTTCAAGGTAAAGACCGACTGATGCCGTTGATCTCTGATGCCAGCATAGTAAGGAGGTGTGCGGGATTCCTTGTGCGCAGTTACAACGCGGGTGGCCTGACCAGGCAGGCTTGGGGCGGAGGTGGAGGACCCAGATGAGGTTGAGGAGGCAGAAGCAGTGGAGGAACTTCTACATAAAGAGGATTGATGCACAAGTAGTGGGGACGGCAAGACTTGTTCAACAGACCCTTCTCCAACTCTCACCATAGTTACCCAGTGCCCAGTCAGCAACATGTAACGCCCCTCTCCTTGCTTACTGGTCCAAGTATCGATGGTGAAATGCACCCTGTCACACACAGAGTTTCTCAAGGAAGCGGCGATATTGTGTGCGACATGCTGGTGTAGCACAGGCACACCTTTCTTGGAGAAGTAGTGGCAACTGGGCATCGGGTACTGGGGCACTGCAACTGACATAAGGTCTCGAAAATCCTCTGTGTCCACCAGGCGGAAAGGCAGCATTTCGGTAGCCAAGAGCTTACAGAGGGTGAAAGTCAACCTCTTAGCTTTGTCATGGCTCAGAGGAAAGTGCCTTTTATTTGTCCACATCTGAGGGACCGAGATCTGGCCACTGTGTGGAGACGGTGTTGAGTAGGGTGTCCCTGGAAAACTGCAGGTCTGTGAGGAAAGTGCAGGCGGAGACATGATGTTGCCTTCATCCAAAGTTGGTGCTCTTGATGTCTGAGAGAGCTCTACACCAGCACTTGTTTCCCCTTCCAAAACAACTGATGACCTGCCAAGCAAACTGCCTGTTGCGGTTAAAGAGATGGAAGGTGTGCGTGGAAAAACATGTGTGACAGCTGTACCCACAGTCATAGAGGACGAAGAGCGCGCGGATGCACTTGAAGGGGTAGACAGTGGTTGGACCGCTCCACTAGGCCGCATTGTAGCACAGTGAGCTTCCCACTGGGACTTATGCTTGTTATTCATGTGACGATTCATGGAAGAAGTTGTCAAACTAGTGAGCTTTTGTCCTCTACTTAGAGATTGGCGACAAATCTTACAGATGACATGAGTAGGGAGATCCTTTGCGATGTCAAAAAAGGACCAGGCTAGGGAAGGCTTAGAGCCCATGTTACCTGCAGAGCCACCACGATTTGTGCTCAAAGGCACAGTTGTGGCTGAGGATGCAGTTGTTGACGTGCTTACGATTTGTACCTAATTATGACTACAATACCAGTTCTTGCAGACCGTTTCGCCACCTTATAGTAAATCTATGCGCCGTACATAATGGTATTTGGATAAAGTTGAAAGCGCTGGCTGCCTCGCGCATGCGCAGTGAGGGACAGGGGAGGAGGTTTGTCACGTCATGTGACCTAGCAAGATGGCGACCACCATCGGAGCTCCACTTCTAGCGTTCAGGATCTCCTAGCTGCAACACTGGTGAGTGCTGATGACTGTTCCTTAAATGGGACACACAATATCACTACACATTGCCTTTCTTTACCCTGAGGAAGCCACTGCACACGTGGCGATATGCGTGGGGTTTCCACGCCAGGAACTCTGTTGGTTACTCTCCCCATCTACTCCACCTGTATGGCTGCCATCTATTTTTGGGGTAGTAAGTACGGTCCCGCTCCCGCGCCTTCCCTAGCCTAATCCCTGCCTTGGCCTCTCTGTATGGCCTTAGTGGCCCTTGGCCCTATTATAGGGGTGATAGGCATGGTAGAGATCCCTCATATACTAGGGATACTGGTTGTATGAGGTATATTTTGACATTTACTGGCCCTATATCGATAGTTACTGTGCTGCCTTCTGTTGATACACTTGTATTGTGTTAATATACTGTGCAGATCTACTCAAACCTCTATATGTACCCGCAGTGCTCTGTATATACTTTGTCAGCTATATGCTGGTTTATACTGCACATGGTGCATTATTAGGTCTTCTATTGTATGATTTATTGTCTTCTGTGTTCACTGCACATGGGGGCAACATACTGCACAACCTATGATTTATCCATCTGTTCATATACTCTACACATTAGGTGTTATCATATCTGACTGCATCTGTACGGCGGTTTTTCATATCTTGTATTTCATAAATACCTGGTTATTATATCATACAGTCTCTGTCTGATTACCATTATAGACGGATTAGCTCTGGGACCGGGCGTTGCGCAATATATTGTAGAGTACCTTCGCTTTATTTGTACTGTATATTTACCATATGTATTTGTTTCCTGGCGTGTATGGTGTCCATGCCTTTGGCTTTTTTTTAAGTGTTTTTAACCGTATTATTGTGTGTCCACACTCCAAGTGTGGAGAAATGTGTTTTCTCTTGTTTTCTGCTTGCATTAATAAAATATTTATCCTCTATATTTTGTTGTGGTGATCCCATGTTGGTATACCCCTTTCTTCTTGGTTCCTCATTATCACTTGTTTGGTATACCAGGAGATCCCACCGGGTGGTGCCCTTCCTTTTTGCTTGTTGAAATCTTACATATCACATGATTTGGGCGATCCTTTGCGAGGTCAAAAAAGGACCAACTAAAACGAAATATAGGAGCGCACCATGGTTATAAAGTGAGTAGGAGAGGGGAGATGCTATCTGGTGCAGTATGGATGAATTAGAAACTGGGAGAGGAAAGAATACTGCTCATTAGTGATGAGCGAGTATTAAAAAGCTCGGGTGCTCGAGGCTCGGGCCGAGCATCTCAAGATACTCGTGTACTCGGCCCGAGCACCGAGCCCAATGTTATCCTATGGGAGACCTGAGTATTTTTATGAAATGACCCCCCGGCAGCATGTAGAAACCCTAAAAATGTCACAAAAGTCTCAGAAGAGTGCTCAAATGACATGGCAACAGCATGGGGAAGACCCCTTGAAGCATTTATCACTCAAAAGTCACAGCTGTGAACAATTTTTGTCCGCGTTTTACGCCATGTTTACGGACTCACCAGAAAACCTTCAAAAATGACACCAAAATGAATTTTCATGGCGGAAATGTTAAGGGCACATACCCAATAGTGAGATAGAGCTGGTGTATGTTACTTTTGGAGATTACATGAAAGATTTTAAGTGAAAACATTGTGTGGCACTCCGATGTCCCTGAGAAGAGACGTACATGAAGGCCTCTTGAGTCTAATGTGCCCATTTTGAGGAAGTGAGTCTTTGTAGTATTTTCCTTTGCCAGGGCAGTCCAAAATTGTGAGGTTCACCAATGCCCCTGCATACAGACGTGCATGAGGGCCTGTAAACCTGAAGTGCCCATTGTAAGGAAGTGGGTCTATTGTAGTATAGCCCTTAGGCAGGGCAGACAAAAATTGGGAGACTCCACATTTTCCCTGGATAGAGACGTGCATGAGGGCCTGTAAACCTGAAGTGCCCATTGTAAGGAAGTGGGTCTATTGTAGTATAGCCCTTAGGCAGGGCAGCCAAAAATTGGGAGACTCCACATTGTCCCTGGATAGAGACGTGCATGAGGGCCTGTAAACCTGAAGTGCCCATTGTAAGGAAGTGGGTCTATTGTAGTATAGCCCTTTGGCAGGACAGCCAAAAATTGGGAGGCTCCACATTGTCCCTGGATAGAGATGTGCATGAGGGCCTCAAAACATTGTTCCCATTGCAAAGGAGCGGGTCTCCTGTCGTTGTAATGTCCATTCTGAAAGAATGGGCGAGAAAATTTACCACTGGGGGTATACCTGAAACAACGGCCTAACTATTGTAACGGTCATCATGGTGGCGCATGAGGAGAAGGAAGAGCACTCCAGCGATTATCCAAAGTCCAGAAGTGTGTACCCATGGGTGAGTGGAGGTACATGGCAAATTCCCGTTACAAACTTTAAATTCCGCTCTCATTTGCCTTTGGTGTGGTGAAGTCTGGCCCAATCCAACACTTGTTCATCTTGATCAGAGTCAGCCTGTCAGCATTTTCAGTTGACAGGCGGGTGCGTTTATCTGTAATGAATCCACCTGCGGCACTAAAAACACGCTCTGACAAAACGCTAGCGGCAGGGCAGGCCAGGACTTCCAAGGTGTAGAGAGCCAATTCATGCCACGTGTCCAGCTTGGATACCCAATAATTGTAAGGCACCGAGGAATGTCGGAGTACAGTTGCTCGATCTGCAAGGTACTCCTTGAGCATCTGGGCAAACTTAGGATTTCTTGTGGCACTACCCTGCACCTCAGGAGCTGTGGTACGGGAGGGGCTGAAAAAACTGTCCCACATCTTAAAGACTGTTCCCCTACCTCTGGCGGATTGGACTTGTGCCCCTCTCGGCTGTACGTGCTTGGTTGTCCACTGATTCCTGACCTATGCCGCTAGCGTTTTGTGAGGGGAATGCTTTGCCTACTTCCGTGACTATGGCCTTCCGGAACTGCTGCATTTTAGCTGACCTCTCCGCCTTGGGAATAAGAGACATAAAGTTCTCCTTGTAGCGTGGGTCTAACAGTGTTACCAACCAGTAATGATTGTCGGCCAAGATGTTCTTAACGCGAGGGTCACGAGACAGGCAGCTTACCATAAAGTCAGCCATGTGCGCCAGACTCTTAACAGCCAGCACTTCAGTATCCTGAACAACACGATGACTGAACATGCTGTCCTCCTCCTTCTCCTCCTCCTCATCTACCCTGTCCTCTGGCCAGCCACGCTGAACTGAGGATATGACTGGTGTGCATGTCATATCCTCAATTTGGCTGGAGAGTTGCTCCATGTCTTCATCCTCCTCCTCGTCATAGTCCTCCACTGCACGTTGTGATGAGATGAGGCTCGGCTGTGTGTTATCACCCACACCCACTACTGTTTCTTGCTCCAACTCATCGCGCTCCGCCTGCAATGCATCATGTTTGTTTTTGAGCAGAGACCGTTTTAGAAGGCAGAGAAGCGGTATGGTGACGCTAATAATGGCGTCATCCCCACTCACCATCTTGGTGGAGTCCTCAAAGTTTTGGAGGATGGTACATAGGTCGGACATCCATCTCTACTCCTCAGGTGTTATGTGTGGAGTTTGACCCATTTCCCGACGGCTTAGGTGATGCAGGTACTCAACAACTGCCCTCTTCTGCTCACATATCCTGACCAACATGTGCAGAGTTGAATTCCAACGCGTGGGGACATCACACACCAGTCTGTGAGCCGGAAGATGCAAACGGCGCTGAAAGCCGGCAAGGCCCGCTGAAGCAGTAGGTGACTTTCGAAAATGTGCAGACAGGCGGCGAACTTTTACCAGCAGATCAGACAGCTCTGGGTATGACTTTAGAAACCACTGAACCACGAGGTTGAGCACATGGGCCACGCATGGAACATGTGTCAGCTGGCCTCGCCTCAAAGCCGCCACCAGGTTACGGCTATTGTCACACATGACCTTTCCTGGCTTTAGGTTCAGAGGTGTGAGCCAGTGATCTGCCTGCTGTTTCAGAGCTGTCCACACCTCTTCTGCATTGTGGGGTTTGTCACCTATGCAGATTAGCTTCAGCACAGCCTGTTGCCGCTTCGCCAAGGCAGTGCTGCAGTGCTTCCAGCTTGGAACTGGTGTGGAGGGTAAAGTGGATGAGGATGCGCAGGAGGAGGATGAGGCTGAGGAGCATGACATTCCGGAGCTGTAGAGTGTGGGTGAAACCCTGACTGAGGTAGGGCCTGCAAACCTTGGTGTGGGAAGGACGTGTTCCGTCCCTCGCTCAGACTGGGTCCCAGCTTCCACAATATTAACCCAGTGTGCTGTCAACGAGATGTAGCGGCCTTGCCCACAAGCACTTGTCCACGTGTCTGTGGTTAGGTGGACTTTGGCTGAAACAGCGTTGTTCAGGGCACGTGTGATGTTTTGTGACACGTGATTATGCAATGCGGGGACGGCACACCGGGAGAAATAGTGGCGGCTGGGGACCGAGTAACGTGGGACAGCTGCCGCCATCAGGTCGCGGAATGCTTCTGTCTCCACCAGCCTAAAAGGCAACATTTCCAGTGCAAGCAGTCGCGAAATGTTAGCATTTAGAACTGTGGCATGTGGGGGCATTGGCAGTGTATTTGCGCCTGTGTTCAAAGGTTTGCTGAATGGATAACTGAACGCTACGCTGGGACAAGGACGTGCTTGATGATGGTGTTATTTCTGCGTAGGCAACTGCAGGTGCAGGGCCGGAGGAGGCTTGTTCGCAGGCAGGATGGACAGGGGATTGGCTCGCATGCACAACAAGCAAAGACGTAGCAGTGACATCAGCAAGCACTGCTCCTCGACTCTGTTGTACCTCCCACAAAGTCGGGTGATTGGCTGACATGTGCCTGATCATGCTGGTGGTGGTCAGGCTGCTAGTTTTGGTACCCCTGCTGATGCTGGCACGGCAGGTGTTGCAAATGGCCTTTTTAGAATCATCTGGAGCCAACTTAAAAAACTGCCAGACTCGGGAAGACCTAACATTTGTACAGGCACCTTGTGTCGTGTTGTTGTTCCGGGGAACAGTTGCCTGACTTCTGCCTGGGGGCACCACCCTGCTTCTTACTGCCTGTTGGGATGCTACGCCTCCCTCCCCCTGTGCATTGCTGTCCTCGCTCTGCATATCCTCCTGCCAGGTTGGGTCAGTTACTGGATCATCCACCACGTCGTCTTCCTCTTCCGCACCCTGCTCCTCCTCCTGACTTCCTGACAATTGTGTCTCATCATCGTCCACCCCTTGTTGAGACACATTGCCAACTTTGTGAGAACGTGGCTGCTCAAATATTTGGGCATCTGTACATACGATCTCCTCATGACCCACTTCAACAGGAGCTGGCGAGAGGCCAGAATATGCGAATGGAAACGTGAACAGCTCTTCCGAGTGTCCAAGTGTGGGATCAGTAATGTCCGTGGACGTGTACTCAGTCTTGTGGTAGGAAGGAGGATCAGGTTCTGAAATGTGCGGTGCAGTATCACGGCTACTGACACTTGACCGTGTGGAAGACAGAGTGTTTGTGGTGGTGCCAATCTGACTGGAAGCATTATCCGCTATCCAACTAACAACCTGTTGACACTGGTCTTGGTTCAAAAGCGGTGTACTGCTGCGGTCCCCAAGAATTTGGGACAGGACGTGCGAGCGAGTAGATGTGGCCCTTTGTTGTGGCGAAATTAGAGTTTGCCCACGACCTCGGCCTCTGCCTGCACCACCATCACGTCCACTTCCTTGTTCGTTGCCAACGCCCTTGCGCATTTTGCAATGCTGTGCTGACGTGTATTCACTAGACTTGTGCGTTATATCCAAGTTTGTGCAAAACGCACAGAAGTGCATTTGTACGCTGCCACCGACAGGCACACACGTGCGGTTTTTAAATGCAAGCACGGACGCACTAAGAACCTAACAGGTTTTTAGGAGCGACAATTACTGAGAAGTTTGACACTATCAGACACTGCTGACTGACGTGTATTATTCACTAGACTTGTGCATTATATACTAGTTTGTGCAAAACGTGTACCTGTACGCTGCCACCGACAGCCACACACGTGCGGTTTTTAAATGCAAGCACGGACGCACTAAGAACCTAACAGGTTTTTAGGAGCGACAATTACTGAGAAGTTTGACACTATCAGACACTGCTGACTGACGTGTATTATACACTAGACTTGTGCGTTATATAATAGTTTGTGCAAAACGTGCACCTGTACGCTGCCACCGACTGCCACACATGTGCTGTTTTTAAATGCAAGC
Organism: Anomaloglossus baeobatrachus; assembly: GCF_048569485.1. Taxonomy (NCBI): domain Eukaryota; kingdom Metazoa; phylum Chordata; class Amphibia; order Anura; family Aromobatidae; genus Anomaloglossus; species Anomaloglossus baeobatrachus. The sequence continues at coordinate 208,804,476 of NC_134355.1, read as the reverse complement.
ACGGACGCAATAAGAACCTAACAGGTTTTTAGGAGCGACAATTACTGAGAAGTCTGACACTATCAGACACTGCTGACTGACGTGTATTATATTCACTAGACTTGTGCGTTATATCCAAGTTTGTGCAAAACGCACACAAGTGCACCTGTACGCTGCCACCGACAGGCACACACGTGCGGTTTTTAAATGCAAGCACGGACGCACTAAGAACCTAACAGGTTTTTAGGAGCAACAATTACTGAGAAGTTTGACACTATCAGACACTGCTGACTGACGTGTATTATATTCACTAGACTTGTGCGTTATATCCAAGTTTGTGCAAAACGCACACAAGTGCACCTATACGCTGCCACCGACAGGCACACACGTGCGGTTTTTAAATGCAAGCACGGACGCACTAAGAACCTAACAGGTTTTTAGGAGCGAAAATTACTGAGAAGTTTGACACTATCAGACACTGCTGACCGACGTGTATTATTCACTAGACTTGTGCATTATATACTAGTTTGTGCAAAACGTGTACCTGTACGCTGCCACCGACAGTCACACACGTGCGGTTTTTAAATGCAAGCACGGACGCACTAAGAACCTAACAGGTTTTTAGGAGCGACAATTACTGAGAAGTTTGACACTATCAGACACTGCTGACTGACGTGTATTATTCACTAGACTTGTGCGTTATATACTAGTTTGTGCAAAACGTGTACCTGTACGCTGCCACCGACAGGCACACACGTGCGGTTTTTAAATGCAAGCACGGACGCACTAAGAACCTAACAGGTTTTTAGGAGCGACAATTACTGAGAAGTCTGACACTATCAGGACTGTTTTAGACTGTGTACACCAGCCCCAGATATGGTGATGAAGGCTGGTATACGGTCACCACTAGGAATGGCTATATACCCTGCCTGCCTGCCTGTATACAGCTACAATAGTCCTGAGAAGGACTCTTCTGGTCACTAGCCTGTATTCCGACCTGGCTATACCCTGCCTGCCCTGCCTGTATACAGCAACAATAGTCCTGAGAAGGACTCTGCTCCTGTACTCCGACCTGGCTATACCCTGCCTGCCTGTATACAACTATAATAGTCCTGAGAAGGACTTCTGGTCACACTGTTTGCAGCCTCGCTGCGGAAATAACTATAAAGGGCCGCAAACCTTTCCCTGAAGCAGCAACACTCTCCCTGCACTGACTGTCTGGATGGCTGTGTGCAGAGCACAGCGCGCCCGCCGGTATAAAGGCTCGGTCACGCTGTGCAGGCCGGCCAATCACTGCAATTCCACAACTAACAGGGCTGTGGCATTGCAGTGGTTTGCCAGCCAATCCCTGCATGAGGGCTGGCTCTCAAAAGAGCGCCAACATGCTGGGTTGAAGACCACGAGTACAGCACGAGTATCGCGAGATTACTCGGTCCCCGCCGAGTAGCCTGAGTACAGTGATACTCGTGCGAGTACCGAGTAGTGACAAGCATACTCGCTCAACACTACTGCACATGAATCAGATGAATGCCAATTATGTAGAGTAAAAAAGGTTGCCTTTATTGTATACCAAGGTTAAAACCAATTAAAAAAGACATACAAACAAACAAGAGGTGAGGTAGGCTCACCCTGGGCAAGTAATTTCCACCACGTTGTATCAGAAGTAGTTAATATATAAAAAATTTCAATAGTAATACTATACAACTTAGTGCCAATATACAATACTGAATAACAGTCTGTGATCAAGAAATAGGCCTGTTTGGCAAGGGTCAGATATCAATCGCAATTTGTCACAAGCAAGGGGTGAAATATATCAAATAAACAGGTACAGTTAGGTCCAGAAATATTTGGACAGTGACACAACTTTCGCGAGTTGGGCTCTGCATTCCACCACATTGGATTTGAAATGAAACCTCTACAACAGAATTCAAGTGCAGATTGTAACGTTTAATTTGAAGGTTTGAACAAAAATATCGGATAGAAATTGTAGGAATTGTACACATTTCTTTACAAACACTCCACATTTTAGGAGGTCAAAAGTAATTGGACAAATAAACCAAACCCAAACAAAATATTTTTATTTTCAATATTTTGTTGCGAATCCTTTGGAGGCAATCACTGCCTTAAGTCTGGAACCCATGGACATCACCAAACGCTGGGTTTCCTCCTTATTAATGCTTTGCCAGGCCTTTACAGCCACAGCCTTCTGGTCTTGCTTGTTTGTGGGTCTTTCCGTCTTAAGTCTGGATTTGAGCAAGTGAAATGCATGCTCAATTGGGTTAAGATCTGGTGATTGACTTGGCCATTGCAGAATGTTCCACTTTTTTGCACTCATGAACTCCGGGTAGCTTTGGCTGTATGCTTGGGGTCATTGTCCATCTGTACTATGAAGCGCCGTCCGATCACCTTTGCGGCATTTGGCTTAATCTGGGCTGAAAGTATATCCCGCCGGTATACTTCAGAATTCATCCGGCTACTCTTGTCTGCTGTTATGTTATCAATAAACACAAGTGACCCAGTGCCATTGAAAGCCATGCATGCCCATGCCATCACGTTGCCTCCACCATGTTTTACAGAGGATGTGGTGTGCCTTGGATCATGTGCCGTTCCCTTTCTTCTCCAAACTTTTTTCTTCCCATCATTCTGGTACAGGTTGATCTTTGTCTCATCTGTCCATAGAATACTTTTCCAGAACTGAGCTGGCTTTATGAGGTGTTTTTCAGCAAATTTAACTCTGGCCTGTCTATTTTTGGAATTGATGAATGGTTTGCATCTAGATGTGAACCCTTTGTATTTACTTTCATGGAGTCTTCTCTTTACTGTTGACTTAGAGACAGATACACCTACTTCACTGAGAGTGTTCTGGACTTCAGTTGATGTTGTGAACGGGTTCTTCTTCACCAAACAAAGTATGCGGCGATCATCCACCACTGTTGTCATCCGTGGACGCCCAGGTCTTTTTGAGTTCCCAAGCTCACCAGTCAATTCCTTTTTTTTCAGAATGTACCCGACTGTTGATTTTGCTACTCCAAGCATGTCTGCTATCTCTCTGATGGATTTTTTCTTTTTTTTCAGCCTCAGGATGTTCTGCTTCATCTCAATTGAGAGTTCCTTAGACCGCATGTTGTCTGGTCACAGCAACAGCTTCCAAATGCAAAACCACACACCTGTAATCAACCCCAGACCTTTTAACTACTTCATTGATTGCAGGTTAACGAGGGAGACGCCTTCAGAGTTAATTGCAGCCCTTAGAGTCCCTTGTCCAATTACTTTTGGTCCCTTGAAAAAGAGGAGGCTATGCATTACAGAGCTATGATTCCTAAACCCTTTCTCCGATTTGGATGTGAAAACTCTCATATTGCAGCTGGGAGTGTGCACTTTCAGCCCATATTATATATATAATTGTATTTCTGAACATGTTTTTGTAAACAGCTAAAATAACAAAACTTGTGTCACTGTCCAAATATTTCTGGCCCTGACTGTATATAGGGTGTCAGGTGCAGCAATATATGGCAGTAATACAGCACAATAGAACAAATATGAAGCACCTACTGTCCTGTCACAAAGTCTGCGTGTAAGGCCCCCTTCACACGTCCTTGAAAAAACATGCACGTGTGTTACGTCCGTTTTTCGGGTCCGTTTTCCGTTTTTGTGTCCGTTTTTATGGTCCGTGTGGCATCTGTGTGAACTGCGTATGCTAGCCGTGTGTGCGTGTGGAATGGCCTTGTGTGCACGTGAAACTTAACTGACGTGTGTGTGTGTGTTGTCCGTGTGAAATGTCCGTGTGTGATGTAAAATGTCGTTGATACATGCCGGCTGACAGCAGACAGAGTCGGGCGCTGAGAATGAACTCGGGTGAACTGCACCCGACTTCATCCTCATACCGCGGCTCTGTCTGTGCCGCGTCCTGATTAGCAGTCACCCGTGACGGACTTACCGGTGACCGCTAATCCCCTGAGTGACTGAATGGAGTACCCCTCTCTCATACTCACCCTTCCCCGATCCCCGGCGCGGCGCTGCACGGCTGTTCTCTAAACTCCGGCGGCTTTTCCTCTTTTGAAAAAGCCGGCCGCTCATTAAACAATCTCGTATTCCCTGCTTTTCCCACCCACCGGCAAATATGATTGGTTGCAGTGAGACACGCCCACACGCTGAGTGACAGCTGTCTAACTGCAACCAATCACAGCCGCCGGTGGGCGTGTCACTATGGAGCAGAGAAATAAATAAATAAATAATTAAAAAAAACGGCGTGCGGTCCCCCCAATTTTAATACCAGCCAGATAAAGCTATACGGCTGCAGGCTGGTATTCTCAGGATGGGGATCCCCACGTTATGGGGAGCCCCCCAGCCTAACAATATCAGTCAGCAGCCGCCCAGAATTGCCGCATACATTAGATGCGACAGTTCTGGAACTGTACCCGGCTCTTCCCGATTTGCCCTGGTTGGTTGGCAAATCGGGGTAATAAGGAGTTATTGACAGCCTATAGCTGCCAATAAGTCCTAGATTTATCATGTCAGGCGTCTCCCCGAGATACCTTCCATAATTAATCTGTAAGTTACAGTAAATAAACACACACACACCTGAAAAAATCATTTATTAGAAATAAAAAACACTAACAAATCGGGGTAATGAGTTATTGGCAGCCCATAGCTGCCAATAAGTCCTAGATTAATCATGTCAGGCGTCTCCACGAGATACCCTCCATGATTAATCTGTAAGTTACAGTAAATAAACACACACAAAAAAGATTACTACGATTGCTGTAGTGGTCCGGTTTGGCATACCATACTTTATCTGAGGTGATTTTGGGGTAAGTGACACTATCTATATCTACTGTATTTTTAAAATCAGCTGACTGACTTGGTCTATATGATTGTTTTTTGGGGTTGCTGATTTAGATATATGCATACATATTTGTGCTCCCCTTTTCATTTGTAAGGAGTAGACCTGTTTTGATGTAGTGAATATGTATACGGAATGGGGCAATTGGTATCTAATGGGATCATTTATAGCCTCATTTTGAGTAAGATCTTGATGGTGTAGTCTTCTTATGTGTATGTTGGGAAGCGTTTCTTATCTATACTGAGAGATTGTATATATTTCTCTCTTCCTCTTTTGGATCCATATTGGATATTGATATTAAACTCATGGATCAATAAAACCTCCTGATGAACCCTTTGGCTCTATCATACAAGGGGGGAAACGCGTCGAGGTGTAAGGTGTAAATTGTATCCCAAGATTGTGAAGCTATCAAGCACAGAGTGTCTAACCATTACCAAAAGGAACTTGTGACATTTCACATGTCTGAAATCAACTACCTCTATGAAGAAGGATATTATTTTATATGACAATCTCAAGTGGATATGTGATAAATATTTCATCTATCAAGAATCCTATTAAGGAACAAATTATGGTTACTGGACTTTATTATTCTGTATTATCTTTGGCATATATGTGTTTGTTGCTTTACTGAAAAAATCTTTTTTCTAACAGTCCAGATGATGGCCTTGGGCTGATATTAAGTCTCTGTTCTGTAGAGAATGACCTTTGGCATTCTATAGGGTGCATGGTATCTAAAATAACAGTTCGGTAGATTAGTTTGCACCATATATTGGGTGTTGGTTCTGTTAGGAATAACTTAGGGTATTCCAGGATGTGCCTTTTTTCCAAAAAGTTATCCCTGTTTTTTCCTCTGTCTAATTGACCAGCTGAGGATGTGATTTGGATGTCGAGTAGTTGTCAAAAAATATCAAAAAGAGTGACCAGGGATGACATTATCATAAATGTGTTTTTAAGGTCTCAAAAACTGGATAGGGGTTGGAACTAGATATAGAGACGAAATATCTTTTTGTCTCTGTATTCAGCTCCTAAACCACTGTGTGACGGTGAGTTTAATAATTATTCATTAAAATATATATATAATTGAATAATGGTATGAAGTATAAAAATCTTTGAAAAATTGCAATTTTTCCCTCTGAAGAATTTTTTGATGAGGGGAAATAGGTATCGAATCGTGAAAGAAGGATGCATTGTATATCGCAATGTATCTACCCCCTTATTGGTTGAATCCAGCAGAGACACTGTATGTTTTTATGTCTATGAGTTTGTTTAGCTTTTGGTACAATAAAGGAATTTTATAAAAAGTTGGGGTTTATAATATATTTTTGAGTAAATAAACACACACACCTGAAAAAATCATTTATTAGAAATAAAAAACACTAACAACTTCCCTGGTTCAACAATTTAATAAGCCCCAAAAATCCCCCCATGTCCGGCGCAATCCAGGATGGTCCAGCGTCGCTTCCAGCTCTGCTGCATGGAGGTGACCGGAGCTGCAGCAGACACATCCGCTCCTGTCACCTCCACGCAGCAAATGAAGACAGCCGCGCGATCAGCTGAGCTGTCACTAAGGTTACCTGGATCCAGCGGTGGCCGCAGGTAACCTCAGTGACAGCTCAGCTGATCGCACTACTCACCTCTTTTGCTGTGTGGAGGTGACAGGAGCGGCGGTGTATTCTGCAGCTCCGGTCACCTCCATGCAGTAAATGAGGTGAGTAGAGCGATCAGCTGAGCTGTCACTGAGGTTACCCGCGGCCACCGCTGGATCCAGGTAACCTCAGTGACAGCTCAGCTGATGAGGTGACAGGAGTGGCCGTGTCTGCTGCAGCTCCGGTCACCTCCATGCAGCAGAGCTGGAAGCGACGCTGGACCAGCCTGGATTACGCCGGACATGGGGGGCTTTTTGGGGCTTATTAAATTGTTGAACCAGGGAATTTGTTAGTGTTTTTTATTTCTAATAAATGATTTTTTCAGGTGTGTGTGTTTATTTACTGTAACTTACAGATTAATCATGGAGGGTATCTCGTGGAGACGCCTGACATGATTAATCTAGGACTTATTGGCAGCTATGGGCTGCCAATAACTCCTTATTACCCCGATTTGCCAACGCACCAGGGCAAATCGGGAAGAGCCGGGTACAGTTCCAGAACTGTCGCATCTAATGTATGCGGCAATTCTGGGCGGCTGCTGACTGATATTGTTAGGCTGGGGAGCTCCCCATAACGTGGGGCTCCCCATCCTGAGAATACCAGCCTGCAGCCGTATGGCTTTATCTGGCTGGTATTAAAATTGGGGGGGACCGCACGCCGTTTTTTTTAATTATTTATTTCTCTGCTCCATAGTGACACGCCCACCGGCGGCTGTGATTGGTTGCAGTTAGACAGCTGTCACTCAGCGTGTGGGCGTGTCTCACTGCAACCAATCATATTTGCCGGTGGGCGGGGAAAGCAGGAAATACGAGATTGTTTAATGAGCGGCTGGCTTTTTCAAAAGAGGAAAAGCCGCCGGAGTTTAGAGAACAGCCGTGCAGCGCCGCGCCGGGGATCGGGGAACGGTGAGTATGAGAGAGGGGGGGGGGGAACTGACCGACAGACAGCGAGAGGGACAGATAAGACAGAGAGACCAACCGACAGACAGACATAGAGAGAGACCGACCGACCGACGGACTGAGGGAGAGAACGAAACAGAAAAAGAAAAAAGACCGACATCATATGAAAAAAGCAAAAAACGTACAGGGAGCAAACAGAGATGCGTCCGTGTCACTCGGACGTGCGCACAGACCCATTGACTTTCATTGGGTCCGTGCTGCGTGTTGCGTGCTGAAAACGGACATGCATCCGTGCAAAACGGAGACACAAACGTAGCACGCGCACGGACCCACGGACCTTAATGAAAAACGCACATGTGTCCTCAAACATTAAATAACATTGGTGCACGTTTGGCCGTGTCTCCGGTATATACGGAAGCGGACCAAACACGCACGTGTATCACAGACGTGTGAAGGGGGCCTTAAGGGGTGCCCTGAATGGTGCGCCTATTGTGCACCGCAACCCCCAAACCTGCAGGGTCGCACAAGTAAAACCCCAATTAGCAAGTCTGGAGACCCTGGAAAAAACAGGCATGAAACTGCTAAGTCAGAAAAGCCCCCACACAGTAGTGTGATGAGATTGCCTTATAGGCAAGTAAAAAGCACACTGTGTAAATAAGGAGACAACAGACCAAAAGTGGAGGGTCAGGCACGTGTGGAGGCGTAGCGGATGCCCAGGGCGAGCGAGCCAATGCGTGTCGCCGCCTGAGCGGCTTCCTCAGGGAAAAGTGCAATGGTACACATGAAAATGGCGTGATAAATACACAATTTAATTTAGAACAGTACACAAACCTGTGAGGTCCGTAGCATGGAACATCAATTGCTGTGCGGCGCCATATTAGCGCATGCGCAGCAGTAAACTATGGAGGGACGCGATGGTCAAAAATGAATGAATGGCAAAAGACATAGGTAAGCTGGAATCCACGTATAGAGCGGCAAAGTCCGGACGCTAGATTGCAGACACAGAGCTACTGCGGGGATGAAGCAGGGGGCACCATGGATGGATAGTGTGTTAGTAGCAACACACATCAAAGGGTCACATGTAAGCACGAAAATACACGGTATGTTATGTACGGCATGAAACCAAGTCAAAAAAGGACCAGGCTAGGCAAGGCTTAGAGCCCATGCAACCTGCAGAGCCACCCCGACTTGTGCTCAGAGGCAGAGTTGTGGCTGAGGATGCAGTTGTTGACGTGCTTCCAGTACTCCGACTCTGTCCAGGAAGGTAACTCCGTTGTCAGTCGCAGCCTCCTCCACAACCTCTGCTGACCTCCATGAGTTCGTGAATGTGGGTTGACAGTAAGTGGGATCTAGAACTTCATCATCAAGCGTTGTGTTTGCACTCCCCTCGCCCTCAGACCTAACCTCTTCCTGCCCTGACTGAATAGTTAAGTTGTCATCCCAATCAGGTATCTGCGTCTCATCGTCATCAGTATGTTCCTCATTGTCTCCACCAACAGGTGTTACAGTTTGGGAATGAGGGTCTACCTTATGCTCAGAAACTTAGTCATCAGGGCCTGAATCAGACTCACAAAGCTTCAGGGCATCACTGCAGACCATTTACTGGTCTGTACTCACTGTAGCTTGGGAGCAGACCTCTGATTCCCAGGGTATAGTGTGACTGAACAGCTCTGCAGACTCAGCCATCTCTGTTACACCATACTCTGCATGGTGGGTGGAGATTTGAGAGCTGGGAGAAAGCAAGTGCGATTGGGGTGACAACTGAGAGGACTGTTGTTTTTTGGGTGTTGAAGTTGAGGTGGAGGAGAGGCCACTTGTTGGAGCACTTGCGATCCATTCAATCATGTTCTTTTTTGGTGCATCATCTACCTTTGTTAGAGTTGTTCGGTTCCGTAAAAAAGGGAGCACATCAGATTGGCCATGGAAAGTAGTAGACATCTTACTTTTGCTGTAAGATGGCCTTTCTTCAGCAGATGTTAATGTAGGTTTCCCACCTACCCCACGGACACAAACTTTTTTTCCTTTTCCAACACGCCTGTTCCCCTTTCCACCAGCATCTGTCCTTTTGCCACTCATTTTGTTAGCAACAAGATTGGACACTTAAAATGTGGTAGCAAAAATGGAGAGGTGGTGTAGATTGCAGATGTGGTCTAGCTTTATTGACAGCTGAAGAACCAACACTGACTATCCCAGACAATTTTAGTATGCCCCTAACAGTGGCAGCACAGTTTGCAATTAGAATTACGTTGCTAAAAATTGACAGGTGTGTACAATGCAGATGTGGTCTAGCTTTATTGACAGCTGAAGAACCAACACTGACTATCCCAGACAATTTTAGTATGCCCCTAACAGTGGCAGCACAGTTTGCAATTAGAATTGTGTAGCAAAAATGGACAGGTGTGTAGCATGTACAGGTGCTGTACCGTGATTGGCAGCAAAGGAACACTAAGGTAGTATCCAAGACAATTTTAGTATGCCCCTAACAATGGCAGCACAGTTTGCAATTAGAATTGCGTAGCAAAAATGGACAGATGTGTAGCAAATGGCATCACTTCTGCAAGAGCTTGACTGTTTAGGTACCTCAGTGGCTCTGCCAATGTGACATGTCGTCCCCAAACCAATCCAACTAAATGTGAACTCAAATATGGCGCCCCTTCCCTTTTTCACTTTGTACTGTCCCTCAAAAGTAATTTTTGACCACATATGGGGTATTAATGTACTGAGGAGAAATTGCACAACAAATTGTATGGTCTATTTTCTACTTTTATTCCTATTTTTTTCATTTTTACGACTCAACGTTGCAAAATTTTATGAAGCACCTGTGGGTTAAAGGTCCTCACCAAACATCTGAATAAATTCTTTAAGGAATCTAAATTTCTAACATGGGGTCAGTTTTTGGGGAGCACCATTGTTTAGGCACCTCAGGGGGTCTCCAAACGCGGTATGGTGTCTTATAATGATTCCAGCTAATTTTGTATTCAAAAATTCAAATGGAGTTCCTTCCCTTCCGAGCCCTGCCGTGAGCCAAAACAGTTGATTTCCACCACATATTAGGTATCAGCAGAGGCGTAACTACCGTGGTTGCAGGGGTAGCCAGCTCTTTTCAGTGACAGAGCAACCACGTGGCCGCTATATGACCCGGTGGCACCGCTGACACCGGGCCCCCTGCCCGGTGTCACCGGCGGCAGCACAGGGCCCCCTACCCCGTCATTGTGCACAACAATGATGAAGCATAGAGCGGCCGGCGCCGCTCTATGCATCATCATTCTCCCCCTGTGCCTGCGCGGTGACGTCACACCTGTGTGACTGCTGTGCTGATTTCACAGAGCGCAGGATGGGAGGACGCAGACCGGAGCAGCGGGGGAATGAGGACAGAGGTGAGGACAGAGCAGCTGTGGAAGGAGGAGAAAGAGAGCCTCAGGATTGGAGGATTGCTGATGTGGTACCGATATTTAAGAAAGGTAAGAGGGTAGATCCAGGCAACTACCGTCCAGTAAGCCTGACATCAGTAGTATGCAAAGTTTTTGAGGGCATTTTAAGGGATGACATGCAAAAATATATTGCAGAAAATAATATGATAACTGACAAACAGCATGGATTCATGAAAGATAAGTCGTGTCTAACCAACCTGTTGGGGTTCTATGAGGGGGTAAGTTCAAACCTGGATATTGGTAATGCAGCTGATGTGATATATTTGGACTTTGCAAAGGCATTTGATACTGTACCACATAATAGCCTTATACAAAAGCTCCAGAAGCAAGGACTAGGGGACACAATATGCAACTGGGTAAGGAATTGGCTAAAAGATAGGAAACAAAGAGTAGTCATAAATGGTACATTCTCTAAATGGGCTATAGTCAGCAGTGGGGTGCCGCAGGGATCTGTGCTTGGACCGATTCTTTTTACTTTCTTTATTAATGACCTTGTGGATGGGATTGATAGTACAGTGTCAGTCTTTGCCGATGACACCAAACTATATAGGATATTAAAAACTGACCTGGATAGTACAATATTACAAAAAGATCTGGATAAGATGTCAGAATGGGCAGATACTTGGCAAATGAGATTTAATGTTGATAAATGTAAAGTAATGCACCTAGGACGGAGTAATCCTATAGCTGCGTATACATTAAATGGAAGTAAGCTTGGGACTACAGAACAGGAGAAGGACTTGGGTATTCTCATTACAAATAAGCTGAGCAGCAGCACTCAATGTCAAGCAGCAGCTGCTAAAGCAAACAAGATTTTAGGGTGTATAAAAAGAGAGATTAGATCCCGTGATCCCAACGTATTGTTACCCCTCTATAAATCACTTGTAAGGCCACATCTGGAATACGGGATCCAGTTTTGGGCTCCACATTTTAAAAAGGACATTCAGAAGTTAGAATCAGTTCAAAGGCGGGCAACTAGACTATTACAAGGAATGGAAGGCCTCCCATATGATGACAGGTTGAAAAAGTTAGATATGTTTAGCTTAGAAAAAAGACGTCTCAGAGGAGATCTCATTTATATGTATAAATACATGTGTGGTCAATATAAAGGACTGGCACATGACTTATTTCTTCCGAAAACAATACTAAGGACCAGGGGGCACTCACTGCGAGTGGAAGAAAAGCGATTCCGACACCTAAATAGGAAAGGGTTCTTTACAGTTAGAGCAGTCAGACTGTGGAATGCCCTACCACAAGAGGTAGTAATGGCAGATACTATAACAGCTTTTAAAAAAAGGCTGGATGATTTCCTCAGTACACAAAACATTGTTGGTTATAAATGACTTAGTGACTAAATGTAGAACTGGTGGAGGAAGGTTGAACTAGATGTACCTAGGTCTTTTTTCAACCTAAGTAACTATGTAACTATGTAACTATGTAACTAAGAGGTGAGGACAGAGTAGCGGGGGAACGAGGAAAGAGGTGAGTACTTGTTGTTTTTTTGCTGGCTGAATTATTATACATGGAGACCTGGGGAGGATGGCTGTATTATTATAAATGGAAGCCTGGGGAGGCTGGTTGCATTATTATACATAGAGGCCTGGGGAGGCTGGCTGCATTATTATACATGGAGGTCCGGGGAGGCTGGCCGCATTATTATACATTGAGGCCTGGAGAGGCTGGCTGCATTATTATACATGGAGGTCAGGGGAGGCTGGCTGCATTATTATGCATGGAGGCCTGGGTAGGCTGGCTGTATTATTATACATGGAAGCCTGGGGAGGCTGGCTGCATTATTATACATGGAGAATTGGGGAGGCTGGCTGCTTTATTATACATGGAGGCCTGGGGAGGCTGGCTGCTTTATTATACATGGAGGTGCAGTATAATATATGTGGTGCAGTATAATATATGGAGGACTATGGGGTGAATTATAATACATGGAGAACAATGGAAAATGCATTATAATACATGGAGGACAATGGGAATGCATTCTAATATGTGAATGGTTATGTGGGAGCCTTTATACTATATGAAAGGCTAGGTGGAGGCCATTATAGTATTTGGAGAACTATATACAAGGGGGGACAAAGATACAAGCTGGGGATGGGAATATTTTGTACTGAGGGAAAAAGGCTCTTTCCCTCAGCACCCAGCTTTCCCATGCTCTGAAATGGGAAAGCTGGGTGCTGAGGGAAAGATGTATAGCATAGCATGGGGAAGCTTGGTGCCGAGGACAAGATGGATATCACAACATAAGAAATCTGGGTGCTGATAGAGGGATTTCAGATCGTGGGAAAGCTGGGTGCTGAGGGTAAGAGCCAAGTGTCAGCATCATTATCCCGTAGCCTGAGCATCAGTGTCATTATCATGTACCCCAAGTGTCGGTGTATGTGCAGAGTGGGGAGCCCCAGGTCTGAACTTTGCAACGGGGCCCATCAAACTCTAGTTAAGCCACTGGGTATCAGTGTACTCAAGAGAAATTGCACAACATATTGTATGGTGCATTTTCTCCTGTTACCATTTTGAAAATCAAAGAATTGAGGTTAAAGCAACATTTTTATGTTAAAAATGTATTTTTTTCATTTTCATAGTTCAATGTTGCAAAATTCTGTGAAGCACCTGGTGGATCACGGAGCTCACCAAAAATTTAGATCAATTCCTTGAAGGGTTTTGTTTCTAAAATGGGGAAGCTTCACTGTTTAGGCACCTCAGCGGCTTTGTCAATGTGATATGGCACCCGCCAACTAATTCAGCACTCCAATATGGCGCTCCTTCCTTTCATCACTTAGCACGGTGCCTCAAAAATAGTTTTCAAACACATATGTGGTATTGGTACAGTCAGGAGAAATTGCACAACAAATTGCATGGTGCACCCTTTTACCCATGTGAAAATAAAAGAACTGAGGTTAAAGCAACATTTTTGTGCTAAAAATGTTTTTGTTTTTTTTTCATTCTCACGGCTTAATGTTGCAAAATTCTATGAAACACCTGGGGGACCAAGGTGCTTAACAAGCATCTAGGTAAATTCCTTGAGGAGTTTAGTTTGCAAATTGGTGTTACTTTTTGTGAAGCTCCACTGTTTAGGCACCTCAGGGGCTCTCCAAACATGACATGGCATACGCTAATGATTCCAGCTAATTTTGCATTAAAACATTCAACAAAATATTATATGAGGGGCTATTGATAAGTCTTTGGTTTTACCCAGAAAGAAAAGAGATAGGATGATGACACTTTACATTTTTCCAAATACTCTCCACTGATGTCAACACACTTCTTACATCGGTATTCCAAATTCTATAATCCTAGCAAAAAGAAAGATTTCGGCTGTGCCTCAAGCCAGGCATCCATATCAGCCATGGCATCAGAAATGGTGTGACATTTGGTACCTTTGAGGTGTTTCTTCAGGTTTGGAAACAGATGGTAGTCGGAGGGAGCTAGATCTGGTGAATAAGGTGGGTAGTCAACCAGCTGGAAGCCCAGCTCTGCCAGTTTTGCCATGGTCACTTTTGCAGTGTGAGCAGAGGCACTGCCTTGCAGGAACAAGATTCCTTTGGACAGCTTGCCACATCTTTTGGCCTTTAGAGCTGCCTTCAATTAGTCCAAAAGTTCAATGTAATACCTTGCATTGATGGTGGAACCCTTTTAAAGGTAGTCCACTAGCAGCATGTCCTCCTTATCCCAGAACACAGACACCATCACCTTAGTGGATGATTTTTGCACCCTGAACTTCTTTGGTCGAAGAGAACCACTGTGCCTACACTCTTTGACTGCTTCTTGTTTTCAGGGTCATACAAATAAAACCAGGTCTCATCCTTGATGATGAGTCGATCCACGATGTTCTTATCAGTCTGGAAATGCTGACAAATGGACCGGGAAGTTTTCACACGCATGCTTCTCTGATCTGTTGTCAAACATTTGGGGACCCACTTTGCAGATACAGTCATATGAAAATGTTTGGGCACCCCTATTAATGTTAACCTTTTTTCTTCATAACAATTTGGGTTTTTGCAACAGCTATTTCAGTTTCATATATGTAATGACTGATGGACTGACTAATATTTCTGGATTGAAATGAGGTTTATTGTACTAACAGAAAATGTGCAATCCGCATTTAAACAAAATTTGACCGGTGCAAAAGTATGGGCACCTCAACATAAAAGTGACATTAATATTTTGTAGATCCTCCTTTTGCAAAAATAACAGCCTCTAGTCGCTTCCTGTAGCTTTTAATGAGTTCCTGGATCCTGGATGAAGGTATATTTGACCATTCCTGTTTACAAAACAATTCCAGTTCCGTTAAGTTTGATGGTCGCCGAGCATGGACAGCACGCTTCAAATCAACCCACAGATGTTCAATGATATTCAGGTCTGGGGACTGGGATGACCATTCCAGAACATTGTAATTATTCCTCTGCATGAATGCCTGAGTAGATTTGGAGCGGTGTTTTGGATCATTGTCTTGCTGAAATATCCCCTGCTGTTGATAACTTCAACTTCGTCACTGATTCTTGCACATTATTGTCAAGAATCTGCTGATACTGAGTTGAATCCATGCGACCCGCAACTTTAACAAGATTCCCAGTGCCGGCCTTAGCCACACAGCCCCAAAGCATGATGGAACCTTCACTAAATTTTACTGTGGGTAGCAAGTGCTTTTCTTGGAATGCCGTGTTTTTTTGCCTCCATGCATAACGCCTTTTTGTATGACCAAACAACTCAATCTTTGTTTCATCGGTCCACAGGCCCTTCTTCCAAAATGTAACTGGCTTGTCCAAATGTGCTTTTGCATACCTAAGGCGACTCTGTTTGTGGTGTGCGTGCAGTAACGGCTTCTTTTACATCACTGTCCCATACAGCTTCTCCTTGTGCAAAGTGCGCTGTATTGTTGACCGATGCACATTGAAACCATCTGCAGCAAGATGATGCTGCAGGTCTTTGGAGGTGGTCTGTGGCTTGACCTTGACTGTTCTCACCATTCTTCTTCTCTGCCTTTCTGATATTTTTCTTGGCCTGCCACTTCTGGGCTTAATAAGAACTGTACATGTGTTCTTCCATTTCCTTACTATGTTCTTCACAGTGGAAGCTGACAGTTTAAATCTCTGAGACAACTTTTTGTATCGTTCCCCTGAACAACTATGTTGAATAATCTTTGTTTTCAGATCATTTGAGAGTTGTTTTGAGGAGCCCATGATGCCACTCTTCATAGGAGATTCAAATAGGAGAACAACTTGCAAGTGGCTACCTTAAATACCTTTTCTCATGATTGGATACACCTGCCTATGAAGTTCAAAGCTCAATGAGGTTACAAAACCAATTTAGTGCTTTAGTCAATCAGTAAAAAGTAGTTAGGAGTGTTCAAATCAAGAAATTGATAAGGGTGCCCATACTTTTGCACCGGTCAAATTTTGTTTAAATGCGGATTGCACATTTTCTGTTAGTACAATAAACCTCATTTCAATCCAGAAATATTACTGAGTCCATCAGTTATTAGATATATGAAACTGAAATAGCTGTTACAAAAACCCAAATTGTTAACCTTTTTTCTTTTTAACATTAATAGGGGTGCCCAAACTTTTTCATATGACTGTAGCTTCCTCATGTCCAAATGTTTATGGATAATAACACAAACATGTTCACGGGAAATCCCCATGATGTCTACTATTGCTCTAGCTGAAATTCGTCAATTCTTCAGTATGAGGTTGTGTACAACATCGACGATCTCTGTAATGGCAACCACTCTCGGTCGTCCAGGATGTTCCTCATCATTGGTGCTGAAGTGGCCCGTTCTAAATTTGGTATCCCAGTTCTTCACTGTGGAATATGAAGGGCATTGATCCCCCAATTTCTGCGACATATCACCATGAATATCTATTGCAGACTTTCCTTGCGAAGACAAGAATTTTATCACTCCTCTGCTCTCAGTTGCTGTGAATATCACATTAGACTCCACCATTTTGTTTTCCAGCGTGCGTAGAACACTGTTGCCATAAGCTGCAAACACAAAATTTTGAAAACATATATTAGACACATAAGGCTTTCATGTAATGTAACACTCGTTACCATAGAAACAAAAAAAGATCACAAAGCCCAAGACTTATCAGCAGCCACTTGTACAGTACATTTTCTCTTATTTCCCTTATAACAGGATAACAGGCAGATACAGTCATGGCTGAAAGTGTTGGCACACTGAATTTTGTTCCTGAAAATTATTGTAATCACACATGTTTTGTCATACAACTGTATTTTTTTATTTGTGTTTCTTGGAACAACACAGAAAAAAAGACAAAGTGGAAATAATTTCACACAAAACCCCCAAAATGACCTACAAGAAATTACTGGCATCATTCCAATCTTGTGGGTAAACAACTTTGTTTAAAGCATTTGATGCTCGTTCAAGTAGCAGGTGTGGGTAATATGGAAATCCCAACTGAAACCACATAAAAAGGGGAAATTTTGACTCAGTCTTTGCATTGTGTGCCTGCGTGTGCCACATGAAGCATGGTGAACAGAAAGAGGAGAAAAAAACTCTCTGAGGACTTGAAAACCAAGATTGTTAAGAAACATGAGCAATCTCAAGGTTTTAAGTCCATCTATAGAGATCTTAAGGTTTTTTGTGCACAGTTTGCAACATAATTATAACGCTTCCAACCCATGGCACTGTATTTAATCTCCCTGGACGTGGACGGCAGAGAAAAATTGATTAAAGGTTGTAACCTAGGATAATAGGGATGGTGGATAAGCAGCACCAATCAAGTTGAAAAGAAATTCAAGCTGTCTTGCAGGCTCAGGGTGCATCAGTGTCAGTGCGAACTATCCATCAACTTTTGAATTAAATTAAACCCTATGGCAGGAGACCTAAGAGGACCCCACTGCTGACATAGAAACATAAAAAGCTAATGTACATTAAGTCAGTATGACAAAATTCTTGTGGAAAAGCTTTTTGTGGACAGATGAGTTCAAGACAGAGCTTTTTGGTTCAGCATATTATTCTGCTGTTTACCCATATAAGGAAAGTAACACAGCACCTACAGTCAAATATGGTGGAGGGTTCAAAGATGTTTTGAGGTTCTTTTGCTGCCGCTGGCACTGGGTGCCTTAACTGTGAGCAAGGCATCATGAAATTTAAAAATTATCAAAGGATTTTGGGTCATAATGTAGTGCCCAGTGTCAGAAAGCCAAGTTTTCATCCTAGTTCATGGGAAATGGATGAAAACAAAATACTGGAGAATTCTGAAGTGGCCAGCAAGAAGTCCAGATCTAAATTCCACTGAACACCTGTGGAAAGATCTAAAAAAATGCTGTTAGGAGAAGGCAGCCTTCAAATATGAATGACCTGGAGCAGTTTGGAAAAGAAGTGTGGTCCAAAATTCCACTTGTGAGGTGTAACAAGTTTGGTGATTGTTATAGAAAGTGATTGATCACAGTTATTTATTCCAAAGGATGCACAAGCAAATATTAAGTTGAAGGTGCCAACAATTTTGTCCTGCCCACTTAAGGAATTTTGTGTGAAATTGTGTCCAATTTGCCTTTTTTCTCAGTTTTTTTTTTGCTTTATTCCAATACACACAAAAGAAATAAACATGTGTAGCAATACATGTGTAATGACAATAATTTTCTGGGAGAACAAATACTTCATTTTCTGGAACAATTTCAAAGATGCCAATACTTTTGGCCAAGATGAGATGTAGTGTTGCACTTCTGGTAATAAGTAGGGGTACTCCGGTAGGTTTCAAATCTGTAGTCTCATTTATGATGATCCTGATAAGATCGCCATTGCTATGTCTAAAATCCCCGTCACACGGTACAATTTATCTGACGATATGTCGTCGGGGTTACGGTTTTCGTGACGCACTTCCGTCATCGTTAGCGACGTCGTTGCGTGTGACTCCTACGTGCGACTCCGAACGATCGCAAATAGGGTGAAAATCGTTGATCGTTGACACGTCGTTCAGTTTCAAAATATTGTTCGTCGTTTGGAACGCAGCAGACATATTGCTACGTTTGACACCCTGCCAACGACGAACAACATCCACACGACTGCCTTGGTCAAACAATTTATCGCTGAACGATGTAGCGTCATTTGTGAGATTTATACGTGTGACCATTACAAAACGACCTATGAGCGATCTTGGCAAATCCTAACAACAATCTGGGCATGTTACATTGCTAACGAGATCGCTAGCGATGTTGCTGCATGTGACGGGGCCTTAAGTTTCATGGATAAGCTCAGGGAGACAGCAGAGTAGAGGACTACTGCTCAGAGTGTAGGTGATGGGCTGTGGAGACCCCTTGGAATGACCCTACTCTTTGCAGTCTGTTCTGCCAGGGACTGTCTGATCACACCAAGGACAGGACGACTTACAATTCCAGTCCACAGTCTTTGTAGGATGCTATATCTCTTGCTACTGATCTGGACAGACATCTGTTTAAAAGAGACATGTTAAAGGGTATTTTGGTGGCATCTTCTTCTTCAGTGGAGGCAGGTGAACCTATGCAAATTGGTGCTTGTAGGGATTCCAGAGAAAGAATGGATTGTGGAACACCAACTTGTTATTGCTTATATTATCATCATTCGGGTCATATGATGGTTCAGTGCATCAGGTACTTTAATGAAGTTCAAGGAAGAAGAAAAAAATATTTAATTATATGAATGCTGATTCGAAGAGTTTGAGATTATATCTGGTACAAACATCACAGGTTTTTTTATAGGTGCCCTTGGAGACTAAATCAGGGTTTATTTTTACTACATTTGTGTATTAAGGTCCTTCTCTGAATTTTATTCACCATGGCTTTGCTATTAAGTATAGTTATAATATATCTTTCTGTCACAAACCGGGGTATGGGGGCTCCTCGTTTGTCTTTTGGTGCAGTACCTTCCCGTACTCGAGGTCACCCGGTCCGGTCTCCTGAGCCACGGATGGTGACCAGGACTTTTTGGAATTCTGACACTGTGTCAAAAAGAGACTACTGAGCATGTGTGGACTCCTATGGGTTATTTGACACCATCTGAGCATGTCAGTGATATGGCACATTTCTATTGACCGCACTGACATCATCAGTGATGGGGCAAGTTTCTATTGGCTGCCGTGACATCAATCACGTGGCAAGTTTCTATTGGCCGTGGTGACGTCATCAGTGACGTTTAAGGCTCTCATTGGCCAAAGAGTCTGGCTGCACGTGGTTCCTCCATCTTGTGGGCGCTACAGAGGTGATAAATAGCCCTGATGCCCAGGGCTGTATTTACCATTAGGCACCCGTGGTCTGGTGCCTGGGGCGGCAGGTTGCGGGGGGGCGGCACCTTCTGGCAGCAAAAAAAAAAAAAAAATATTTATTTATTTTTTTTTCCGGGGGGGGGGAGGGAGGGAGAGGCGCACCTCCATTTATTTGTGTCCGCGTCAATTAAGACACAGGGAGCTGATTGACCCCGGAACTGCCGGCGCCTGCACTTCCGAGGTCACAGGCGCGCGCCAATCAGCTCCTTTCTCTGTGCTGCGTCCACTGCTGTGTGGACGTCACATGCAGAGCTCACAGCAGGACGCCGCGGAGGACGACTCGATGGAAGCCGATGTCAGAAGAGGATACTCACGTGAGCCAGGAAGATGGTGGCGGGCACTGGATCAGGTAAGTGCTCGCAGAGCTGAAAATTCATAAAGAGCGTGGGGGTGTCTCTAATGCAGACCGGAGATCTGCGCATGTGGGGGGGAGGCCGAGGCTGATACTGGGGGGGAGGCTGGAGGGAGGCAGAGGCTGATACTGGAGGGAGGCAGAGGCTGATACTGGGGGGAGGCTGGAGAGAGGCAGAGGCTGATCCTGGGGGGAGGCTGGAGGGAGGCAGAGGCTGATACTGGGGGGAGGTAGAGGCTGATACTGGGGGGAGTCTGGAGGGAAGTAGAGGCTAATATTGGGGGGAGGCAGAGGCTGATACTGGGAGGATGCAGAGGCTGATACTGGGGGGAGGCTGGAGGGAGGCAGAGGCTGATACTGGGGGGAGGCAGAGGCTGATACTGGGGGGAGGCTGGAGAGAGGCAGAGGCTGATACTGAGGGGAGGCTGAAGGGAGGCTGAGACTGGGGGGAAGCTGGAAGGAGGCAGAGGCTGATACTGGGGGGAGGCTGGAGGGAGGCAGAGGCTGATACTGGGGGGAGGCTGGAGAGAGGCAGAGGCTGATACTGGGGGGAGGCTGGAGAGAGGCAGAGGCTGATACTGGGGGGAGGTAGAGGCTGATACTGGGGGAGTCTGGAGGGAAGCAGAGGCTAATACTGGGGGGAGGCAGAGGCTGATACTGGGGGGATGCAGAGGCTGATACTGGGGGGAGGCTGGAGGGAGGCAGAGGCTGATACTGGGAGGAGGCAGAGGCTGATACTGGGGGGAGGCTGGAGAGAGGCAGAGGCTGATAATGAGGGGAGGCTGAAGGGAGGCTGAGACTGGGGGGAGGCTGGAGGGAGGCAGAGGCTGATACTGGGGGGAGGCTGTAGGGAGGCCGAGGCTAATACTGGGGGGAGGCTGGAGGGAGGCAGAGGCTGATACTGGGAGGAGGCTGGAGGAAGGCAAAGGCTGATACTGGGGGGAGGTAGAGGCTGATACTGGGGGTAGGCTGGAGGGAAGCAGAGGCTGATACTGGGGGGAGGCAGAGGCTGATACTGGGGGGAGGCTGGAGGGAGGCAGAGGCTGATACTGGGAAAGGCTGGAGGGAGGCAGAGGCTGATACTGGGGGGAGGCTGGAGGGAGGCAGAGGCTGATACTGGGGGAAGGCTGGAGGGAGGCAGAGGCTGATACAGGGGGGAGGCTGGAGGGAGGCTGAGACTGGGGGGAGGCTGGAGGAAGGCTGAGGCTGAGACTGGTGGGAGGCTAGAGGGAGGCTGAGGCTAAGACTAGGGGGAGGCTGGAGGGAGGCTGAGGCTGAGACTGGGGGGAGGCTGTAGGGAGGCTGAGACTGGGGGCAGGCTGGAGGGAGGCTGAGGCTGGGGGGAGGCTAGAGGGAGGCTGAGGCTGGGAGGAGGCTGGAGGGAGGCTGGGGGGAGGCTGGAGGGAGGCTGAGGCTGGGGGGAGGCTGGAGGGAGGCTGAGGCTGGGGGGAGGCTGGAGGGAGGCTGAGGCTGAGACTGGGAGGAGGCTGGAGAGAGGCTGAGGTGGAGACTGGGAGGAGGCTGGAGGGAGTCTGAGGCGGAGACTGGGGCAGGCTGAGGCTAGGGGGAGTCAGAGGCTGAGACTGCGGGAGAGAGGCTGATGCTTGGGGAGGCTGGGGGAGAGAGGCTGATGCTGAGGGAAGATAGAGGCTGATGCTGAGGGAAGATAGAGGCTGCTGCTGATGGAAGATAGAGGCTGATGCTGGGGGAGAGAGGCTGATGCTGGGGGAGAGAGGCTGATGCTGGGGGAGAGAGGCTGATGCTGGGGGAGTGGGGGAGAGGGGCTAATGCTAGAGACAGAGGACAAGAGTTGAGGGATAGTGCAATGACAAAATAGATTGGGTGGGGGGAGTGTAAGGACTCAGAATGAGAGGGGGCAGCATTGGGAGCTCATAATTAGAGATGAGCGAACAGACCGTAGTTCGGCTCGAGTTCGGTTCGCCGAACGGAGGTCTCGTTCGAGTTCGGTTCGGTGAACCGGTTCGGCGAACCACTCGAACCGCATAGGAAACAATGGGAGGCAATCAAAAACACATAAAAACACATTATAAATGTACACATACAGTTAATAAACATTGCCATAACACTTACCGGTCCCCGCGATCCCTCCTGCACTCTGTCTCCTGCCTCTATTCCATTCGATGATCGCTGAATCCTCCCGGTAACCAGCACTGTCAGCAGTGATGCAGGACCTATCGTGACGTCAAAATAGCCATGTGACCAGTCACGTGTCTGTTATCTCATTGGACTATGACGCGTCATGTAGGACCTGTCATTGCATCTCTCTGTTACACGGTGCACGTTTGTGTATCGCCGTGTGCCGGCAACATGCTCTAGCACACGGTTGACTCCCCGCTCTGCTTCCCCGTTCCCTTAAGGTACCGTCACACTAAGCAACGTTCCAGCGATCCCACCAGCAACCTGACCTGGCAGGGATCGCTGGAGCGTCGCTACACGGGTTGCT
Organism: Anomaloglossus baeobatrachus; assembly: GCF_048569485.1. NCBI lineage: Eukaryota > Metazoa > Chordata > Amphibia > Anura > Aromobatidae > Anomaloglossus > Anomaloglossus baeobatrachus. The sequence goes on along the minus strand of NC_134355.1, from coordinate 208,781,587 downwards.
GGTGAGCTGTCACACAGGCAGATCTCACCAGCAACCAGTGACCACAGCCCCCAGCCAGCAGCACGCGTGGAAGCAATGCTGCACTTGGTAACTAAGGTAAATATCGGGTAACCAACCCGATATTTACCTTGGTTACCAGCGCGCACCGCTTAGCGCTGGCTCCCTGCACTCCTAGCCAGAGTACACATCGGGTTAATTTAACCCGATGTGTAGTCTGGCTATGTGTGCAGGGAGCCGGCACTGACAGCGTGAGAGGCGGACGCTGGTAACGAAGGTAAATATCGGGTAACCAAGGAAAGGGCTTCAGGGTTACCCGATGTTTACCGTAGTTACCAGCGTCCGCAGAAGCCGGCTCCTGACCGGCTGACACAGCCGGTCAATCACGGAGATCACCATTGCCATAGCAATGCGCTTGGTAGCGGTGACGGGGATGTCCCGTTGCCAGCACGCAGCGGCACCGGAATCACGTGATCAGAGCAGCGTTGCTATGGCAACCCGTGTCACCGCTTACAGCCGGGAGCCTGTGGTCACTCTCACAGAGTGATTTCTGCACGGAGCACAGCGTCTTCCCCCATGCAGCTGTGCTGTCTAATGGAGCAGACAGAGCTGCATGTGTTGAAGGGGAAAAAAGACAGAAGAGCAGGATCGTGGAGGGGTGACAGGGGGTAATAAAGATGGAGTCTCTAATGTGTCTGTGTATTTATTTCTATTAAAGTATTTTTTTTCTGTGTGGTGTTTTTTTTAACCCTTTATTGGAGATTCTTAATGGCCGGGTCAAACTTGCCTGACATTATGTCACGCTCTTATATACCTCAAGTACAGATAAGGGGGAGGAACCCAAAAGTCAAAAACCATAAAGAAAAAATTCCTCTTAAAAATATCAAATTTTATTAATTATATACTCTAAAAAACTGTCAGTGCAGTCATACAGAATAGCCACTTAAAAGTGGTTAGGCGGGTGAGGGGGACAAGTGCGCCAAAGGTCGATATTTGAGATGGTATTGGGTATAGGTGGGGGTAGGCTAACCTCGCCCTATGAATTCCCCCTACCTACCAGCGGAGTGTAAACACCCTAACACTCGGTGCCCCCGCTCCTCGGCGGCTGTCCCTTACTGACCCTCCAATCCACAGAACCACCATCACCATAAATAGTGTACGTGAAAAGACGTGCAGGTCAAAAAATGTCAGAGTTACTACTCTTATTAGTCAGTAATAATCAGTTTATCAAATTACAAAGGTTCCCTTAGGGAAAAATAGAATGCATTTTCATCCCAAACCGTATGTAGATACACATGTATTAAACCAATTAAATGCATTGGCCCCTGCACACCTATCTCAGGGTATAGTATTTAACATCTCTACAAGATTATAGACGTGCAGGCGACAATTGGAGCCGTTAGAGTCACAACTCTTATTGGTCAGTAGTTATCAAATTATCAAATCACAATAATTCCCTTAGGGATGAATCAGGACCTGAAAAGCATGTAGATACATGCACATAAAACCAGATAAATGCATATACACCTGCACTCCCGTCTCAGATTATGATATTAAACATCTCTATATGATTATAGTACTTATCATCTCATAATGTCTGTCATCTCGATGCGTTTCTCCCTCAAATATCTGGGGGTTCATAAGGAGATGTTCAGAAATCCATAGAACCAATACCACAATGGGGATCCGGTTATCACTGTGCCTGGTAGCGCCACTAAAGACCACACTAATCTGGGTCCTGTCTCATTAGTGGTGTTAGGAAGAATGCCTCCACATTATGTCACGCTCCCCAGCTCCCGTGCCATGCTCCCCGGCTCCCCTGCCATGCTCCCCGGCTCCCCTGCCATGCTCCCCGGCTCCCCTGCCACGCTCCCCGGCTCCCCTGCCACGCTTCCCCGCTCCCATGTCACGCTCCGCCGCTCCCGTGCCATGCTTCCCGGTCCCCCGCTCTACAGCCTCCAGGCTCCCTCACCTGCGTCCTCTAGGCGACCCGGTCCCCGCTCCCGGCGCCCGTCGGCAACGCTGAGCCAGCCCGGCACTCCTGCCTCCTCTGCACCGCTTCCTGCTCTGGCTTCTGGCACCTGGGCCTCGCGCATGCGCATTAGGTTGCGCGCGCGGTCATTGACTCTCTCTTAAAGGGCCAGCGTCCTCCAACAGGAAATTGTAGAATCAAGTACAGGGTATATAGGGGGTTCCTTTCCAAGTGGGCGGGGCCTGTTCTTCGTGTTTGCTAAGCTAGGAGTCAGGTCCTCCTGTGCCTTGTCCCGTACTCACCTATCTCTCTTGTAGAGCCGCTCCTGTCTCGCCAACCGGTCCTGACGATTCCAGAACTCCGAACGGTGACTGTCCGCCATCTCGTTAGTCCCTACAGTCTCCGATCCCTGGATCCGTGTGGTGACCGACCTCCCCGCTCCGCTGGTTCCGGATTCTGCCTGACATCATCCCGGCCTCCGAACCTGAGCTCCGTCACCCGGACTACCTTCAAAGACTCCGTGGTCCCAGGGACTTCTACACTCCACTCCTCTGAACGGACTGTCCTTCTACCCGTAGTGCTCCGGCTACCGGGCACCTTGCCCTTGGTGGGGTGCTCAGTCTAGTGGATCCACCTCCTGGGCCTACCCGTCATCCTGGTCCTAACAGTAAGAACAGGCCATGGATCCCGCCGAAGCACTAGCGTCCCAGCTGACCGGATTGCAGCAGGAACTCGGAGGACGACAACGCGAGACCCAATCCCGCATGCTAGCCTTCATGACCTCAGTGGACACCCGTCTGAATACCCTGCAAGCAACAGCCACGTCCCTGGCATCACAGTCCATGTCCACAGCTCCCGTGGCAGCTTCCCCGGAAGCCTCTAAACTGCGCTTGGCCTCTCCACCCCGGTATGCCGGAGATCCTAAGACCTGCAGAGGATTCTTGAACCAGTGCTCCCTCCACTTTAAGCTGCTTCCGCATCTGTTTGCCTCCGATCAAGCCAAGGTGGCGTTTGTGATGTCCCATCTAGAGGGTGAAGCACTGGCCTGGATGAACCCCTTGTGGGAGAAGGAGGACCCTGTAACTACTAACATCCAGGAGTTCCTGCAGGCGTTTAGAACCACCTTTGATGAACCCGGACGTGCCCCTCAGGCTACGTCAGGGGACCTTGACGGTGGGTCAATATGCCATCCGCTTCCGCACCTTGGCCTCTGAATTAGGGTGGAACAATGAGGCCCTAACTGCCGCCTTCTGGGAAGGACTCTCCGGTCGTATTAAGGACGAGCTGGCCGGCCGCGATGTTCCTTCCACCCTGGATGCCCTGATCGCTCTAGCCACCCGCGTGGACCTCCGATTCCAGGAACGATCCATAGAGGTGTCCCGCGAGAGACGTCCGATATGCCATTCCTCTCCTCCGCAGAAGCCCGCCGTACTTCAGTCGGCGTCGTCTGGCGTCTCTGTCCACGAGCCCATGCAGATTGACCGTTTGCGGCAGTCCGAACAACGCCGAGCAGAACGGCTCGCCAAGGGCCTCTGCTTTTACTGCGGAGAGGGCACCCACCTGCTACGTTCCTGTCCAGAGAGGCCGGGAAACTCCAAAGCCTAGGGTTGGTAGGAGAGGCCACCCTAGGTACTGGGACTCTCTCAGACCCGGTTACGTGGACTGTTCAAGTGACAGCGGGAGAGACGCGGTTCACGGCGGAGGCGTACCTCGATTCTGGGGCAGCAGGCAATTTCATCCAGCAGGCCACGGTGGACAAGTACCAGGTGCCTGTTAGTCCACTCGACAAACCCCTCGTGATTGCCTCTGTAGATGGGAGACCCCTCTCTGACACCATCTCTTGGATCACCAAGCCTGTAGTACTACGTATCGGTGCCCTGAACACCGAGGAAATCACTCTCTACGTCCTCCCGCACATGTCTCATCAAATCCTGCTGGGACTCCCCTGGTTACGGAAACACGAACCGTCGGTCAGCTGGCGTGCTGGCGAAATTACCCGATGGGGTCCCTCTTGCCACGAGAACTGCCTGAAGTCCATACAGCCCATCCGACGACCTCCGGTCCCGGAGTCCCTACCAGGACTGCCTTCGGCCTATTGGTCCTTCGCGGACGTTTTTGATAAAAAAGAGTCAGAGGTACTGCCGCCACATCGTCCTTACGACTGTGCCATCGACCTACTCCCGGGAACCACACCACCTCGAGGACGGATATATCCTTTGTCCCCTGCTGAAACCAGGGCCATGTCTGCCTACATCACTGAGAACCTGGCAAAGGGATTCATCCGGAGATCCTCCTCTCCTGCTGGAGCAGGCTTCTTCTTCGTTAAGAAGAAAGAGGGCGACCTGCGCCCCTGCATTGACTACCGGGGATTGAATCAAATCACCGTAAAGAATAAATACCCCCTACCGCTCATCCCCGAATTGTTTGATCGGCTTAGAGGAGCTTGTTTGTTTACCAAGTTGGATCTCCGTGGTGCCTACAACCGGGTCCGCATCCGCTCTGGGGACGAATGGAAGACCACATTTAACACTCGCGATGGGCATTACGAGTATTGTGTGATGCCCTTCGGCCTGTGTAACGCACTGGCGGTCTTTCAAGAACTAGTGAACGATGTTTTCATGGATTTTCTCTACGTCTGTGTCGTGGTATATTTGGATGACATCCTGGTGTTCTCTCCGGATCTCCAGACCCACAGAGAGAACGTGCAGCTGGTACTACAAAGGCTTAGAGAGAATTGCCTGTGCGCAAAGTACGAGAAGTGTGTCTTCGAGCAGTCTTCTCTTCCCTTCCTGGGTTACGTAATCTCCGATACCGGCCTGCAGATGGACCCGGAGAACGTCTCTTTCATTCTCAATTGGTCCCCTCCTTCCGGACTGAAGGCAATTCAATGTTTTCTTGGCTTTGCGAACTATTACTGTCAGTTCATCCCTCACTTCTCTGCCCTGACTGCGCCTCTCTCTGCCTTGACCAAGAAGGGGGCTAATCCGAAGGACTGGTCACCTGCGGCCGATGCCGCGTTTGGCTCCCTGAAGCAGGCATTTGCTTCCTCTCCTGTGCTCCACCGTCCTGAGTTAAACCGACAGTTCACCTTGGAGGTGGATGCCTCCTCCTCTGGGGCCGGGGCAGTGCTCATGCAGAAGTCCTCCACCGGGAAGATGGTCACTTGCAATTTCTTCTCCAAGAGCTTCTCAGCGCCTGAACGCAACTACACCATCGGTGACCGAGAGCTATTAGCAGTCAAACTGGCTCTGGAGGAATGGCGCTACCTTCTGGAGGGAGCAGTGTACCCCGTGATCATTTACACGGACCACAAGAACCTGGAATACCTGCGGTCTGCTCAGCGTCTGAACCCACGACAAGCCAGGTGGTCCTTGTTCTTTGCCAGGTTCGATTTTCAGCTCCATTTTCGGCCCCCCGATAAGAATGTGCGAGCAGATGCCTTGTCCAGGTCATTCGTGCCCATGGAACAGGAGGAGGAGACATCACAGCCCATCATCTGCCCAAGTAAAGTCATTCCGGTAGCTCCTGTGTCTCTGGCCCAGATACTGCCCGGGAAGACCTATATCTCTGAAACTGACAGACAAAAAGTCTTGCACCGGGGCCATGCCTTGAAAATAGCCGGCCTTGCTGGTCAGAAGAGAACATGGAGTACAATTGCACGTCACTATTGGTGGCCATCCCTTTGCACAGACGTCGCGTCTTTTGTCTCAGCCTGCTCCTCTTGTGCCCGGAACAAGATGACCAAACACCTGCCATATGGTCGTCTTCTGCCGCTGCCAATTCCCTCCGTTCCGTGGCAACACATTGCAATGGACTTTATTACAGACTTGCCCTTGTCCTCCGGACACACGGTCATATGGGTCGTGGTGGACCGTTTCTCCAAAATGGCTCATTTCGTCCCTATGGCTGGACTGCCCTCTGCCCAGGAGCTCGCTGACGCCTACATACAGCATATCTTCCGGATGCATGGCTTTCCCTCACACATTGTGTCCGACAGAGGAACTCAGTTTACCTCGCGCTTCTGGAGGGCTCTCTGCAAACATCTGGGAGTGGCTCTGGACTTTTCTTCGGCCTACCATCCTCAGTCGAATTGCCAAGTGGAACGAGTCAATCAGATCCTGATCTCCTTCTTGCGTCACTATGTTAACACCCATCACGACGATTGGTCCACGCTCCTTCCTTGGGCTGAATTCTCCCATAACCATCACGTCAGTGAGTCCTCCTCCAGCTCTCTCTTCCATGTCATTTACAGACTTCAGCCTTCCGTCCCATTAGCTGTATCTTCTTCCTCGGATGTTCCTGCTGCTGATACCGTAGTCCGTAACTTTTCAGCAATTTGGCACTCTGTCAACACGTCCCTTGGACGCGCTTCCCTGCGGATGAAGAGACACGCGGACAAGAGGCGCCTGGATCCTCCGTGTTTCTCTCCAGGAGATCTGGTCTGGCTTGCTTCCAAATATGTCCGATTGAAGCTACCATCGTACAAGCTGGGTCCTTGCTACATCGGGCCGTTTAAAGTCATCGGCAAGATCAATGAGGTCTCCTACAAGCTGCAGCTCCCGGCCACGATGAGGATACCCAACTCCTTCCACGTCTCCCTGCTCAAGCTGGTTGTCCTTGGTCCCTTCTCCGCTGCTGCCAGTTCTGCTCCTCCTCCTATTGCTGATGATGACATCTATGCGGTAAGGGATATCGTGGCCATGAAGACCATGCGGGGCCGACAGTTCTTCCTGGTGGACTGGGCTAAGTATGGTCCTGAGGATAGGTCCTGGGAACCCCGGGAGAATGTGGGTACTCCCCTGATACGTGCGTTCCTGTCCTGGTTGCGGGGAGGGGGCGTGGGGGAGGGGGTACTGTCACGCTTCCCAGCTCCCGTGCCATGCTCCCCGGCTCCCCTGCCATGCTCCCCGGCTCCCCTGCCATGCTCCCCGGCTCCCCTGCCATGCTTCCCCACTCCCATGTCACGATCCGCCGCTCCCGTGCCATGCTTCCCGGTCCCCCGCTCCACAGCCTCCAGGCTCCCTCACCTGCGTCATCCAGGCAAGCCGGTCCCCGCTCCCGGCGCCCGTCGGCAACGCTGAGCCAGCCCGGCACTCCTGCCTTCTCTGCACCGCTTCCTGCTCTGGCTTCTGGCACCCAGGCCTCGCACATGCGCATTAGGGCGCGCGCGCGGTCATTGACCCTCTCTTAAAGGGCCAGCGTCCTCCAACAGGATTTTGTAGAATCAAGTACAGGGTATATAGGGGGTTCCTTTCCAAGTGGGCGGGGCCTGTTCTTCGTGTTTGCTAAGCTAGGAGTCAGGTCCTCCTGTGCCTTGTCCCGTACTCACCTATCTCTCTTGTAGAGCCGCTCCTGTGTCGCCAACCGGTCCTGATGGTTCCAGAACTCTGAACGGTGACTGTCCGCCATCTCGTCAGTCCCTACCGTCTCCGATCCCTGGATCCGTGTGGTGAACGACCTCCCCGCTCCGCTGGTTCCGGATTCTGCCTGACATTATCCCGGCCTCCGAACCTGAGCTCCGTCACCCGGACTACCTTCAGAGACTCCGTGGTCCCAGGGACTTCTACACTCCACTCCTCTGAACGGACTGTCTTTCTACCCGTAGTGCTCCGGCTACCGGGCACCTTACCCTTGGTGGGGTGCTCAGTCCAGTGGATTCACCTCCTGGGCCTACCCGTCATCCTGGTCCTAACACATTAAGAATCTCTGGCTTAATACTGGCTAGTAAAACAAAGCCAGTATTAAAACTCATGATTACCGAAAGGGCTGTTGGAAGAGTTGGATACAGAGCCAGATGATGGCGCTTCTATGAGAGCGCCATTTTCTGGGGCGGCTGCGGACTGCAATTCGCAGCAGAGGGGCCCAGAAACCTCGGGCTAACCTGTGCTGTGGATTCCAATCCCCAGCTACCTAATTGTGCCCGGCTGGACACAAAAATGGGGCGAAGACTACGTCGGTTGTTTTTTTTTAATTATTTCATAAAATTCATGAATTAATTAAAAAAAGGGCTTCCCTATATTTTTAGTTCCCAGTCGGGTACAAATAGGCAGCTGGGGGTTGGGGGCAGCCGTACCTGCCTGCTGTACCTGGCTAGCATACAAAAATATGGGGAAGCGCTCGTCATTTTTTTTGTAGTTTTTTGGTAAAAAAAATAAAAAATGCTTCCCTGGATTTTCCATTGCCAGTGAAGGTAACACCAAGCAGTGGGGGTTAGCAGCCAGTAGCTGCTTAGATTACCCTTAGCTAGCAATACATAAAATACAGCGGGAGCCCATAAATATTTTTTTTAACTATTTATTTAAATAACTAAAAACAAAAAGGGCTTCCCTGTATTTTGATTGCCTGACATGACAGTGCTGTAAAAATAAATCTTTAAAAAAAATGACGTAGCGCTCCGTGGTATTTTTGATTCTCAGTGCAGATAAAGCAGACAGCTATGGGTTGTCATCCCCATCTGCCTGGCGTTACCTTGGCTGGCAATCAAAATACAGGGAAGCCCATTAATTTTTTCTATTTAAAAAATAGTTAAAAAAAAAATGATGTTGGGTCCCCCCATTTTTGATAGCCAGCTAGGGTAAAGCAGACGGCTGTAGCCTGAAAACCACAGCTGGCAGCTTTACCGTGGTTGGGGATCCAATGTGGAGGTCACCCCAGGCTCTTTTTTTATAATTATTTTATAAATATTAATATTTACAAAAAAAAAGTAAGGTCCCCCCAAATTGGATCACCAGCCAAGGTAAAGCGCACAGCTGTGGTCTGGTATTCTCAGGGTGGGAAGGTCCATAGTTATTGGGCCTTCACAGCCTAAAAATAGCAGGCCGCAGGCACCCCAGACATGGCGCATCCACTAGATGCGCCAATCCTGGCGCTTCCCCACAGCTCATCCCGTGCCCTGGTGCAGTGGAAAACGGGGTAATAAATGGGGTTGATACTAGCTGTAAAGTCACCTGACATCAAGCCCAGCAGTTTGTGATGTCATGGTGTCTATCAGATACCCGACATCTTAAACTGTCAGTACTAACAAAATAAATCGACAAAAAAAATTTATTTGAAAAAAAAATTCCCTCTTTCATCAATTTATTGTAAGAAAAAAAATAAGGGGGTCCCACGACGACTCTGGACCATCTAGAATATGGGGGGAGACACTCAGGGAACGTATCGCCCATTTTCTAGGAGTGCAGAGCCTCCATGTGAGGAGTGTGGGTGCAATGAATCTGCACCCACTCTCCCCGGGTCCACAGCAGCAGAGTCCATGTCGTAACGGTTGCTACCAAAGCTGCAATGTCCTGCTCATGAGGTAAGGGCATGCCTAATCAGGAGAACTATTCTACATTTCCAAATATTGATATTTGCTGATATTATTGCTTTCCACCTACTATATATTGGGGATAGTATCTTGGAGATGGAATACCCCTTTAAGTCCAGTTATCCAGCTGAATGAATACTAAACAACAGAGCTCGCTATTTAGATGTGTTTTCTTGTGGCGTATAACAGACTCTCACGTTCAGCAGGGCAACTATAAAATAAAATACCTCCATTTGGAAATGTAGTATATAGCTCTCCTGATCAACTATGTTCCTTACCTCATGAGCAGGGCATTGCAGTAATAATAATAATTTATTCATTTATTTAGCGCTATTAGTTCCATAGCGCTTTGCACACATTGGGAACACTGTCCCCATTGGGGCTCACAGACTAAATTCCCTATCTGTATGTCTTTGGAGTGTGGGAGGAAACCAGAGTACCCGGAGAAAACCCACGCAAACACGGGGAGAACATACAAACTCCTTGCAGATGGTGTCCTTGGTGGGAATTCAACACAGGACTTCAGCGCTGCAAGACTGCAGTGCTAACCACTGAGCCACCGTGCCGCCCATTTAGCTTACAGATGCATAACCACCACTAACTGTGTCTGAACACAGGAAGCTGAGCTGACAGCCGCTCTGTGCATGTGGCAGCGTCTATTGTGAAGGAGAGGGCTGCGGGGGATCAACGCTGCACAGGTACCGTGGGACACCGGGGAACACCGGTGGAGTTATAGGGGGTGACCTGGCAGGGCCTGGGGAGGAGTTTTCTGTCGCATGTGTCATAGCACATGCGACAGAAATCAGAGGAGTAGGGTGAATGCGGCCGGCGCGCTGCTGTGCGCGCGGCCATCTTGGATTTCCGGGAGGGGGTCAGGGGGGGCACTTTGTCGACACCGGGGGACCGGAGGGGACCGGGGAGGAGATTTATCATGTTTGTTCATGCCAGATGGGAGATAAATAATTTTTTACCGACGCTGTCATTTACTGTAATGTGATCATCGGTATACGGTGTATACCTTTGATCACGTGAGCGGAGACCGGAAAAACCGGCCTAAATCATGATCTCCACGGTCTCAGCTACCCCCTGAAACCCTGGAGATTTTCTGACGCTGGGGGGCGCTATTAACTTATTTCTGCCTGCTGTTTATAAACGGCAGATCAGAATAAGGCTACATTCACACGACCGATCCATTTTTGCGGTCCGCAAAAAACGGTTCATTTTTTTTACGGGTGCATCCGTGTGGCATCCGTTTCTGTTCCATATACGGTCCGTATGTCATCCGTGTGCCTTCCGTTTGTTTGCGTTCTGCAAAAAAACTGAAGGAGGGAAAATACATAAATTTACCCATGTGATGTCACAGGTAACAACACACAACACCACACACACCCCCACCCCAGTGAGGCACCAGCAGCCAACAAGTCCTGATCGCCTCCCTCAGGTCTAGCCAGGCACACCAGGTGGGTGGAGCCAGGCGGATAGGCACGCCCTCCGAGGAGTCTGCTGGCCTGAGGCAGGGAAAGGACAAGTGAGTCGAGTGGGGAGAGGAGTAGTGAGAGGAGTAAAAGTGGCGAGCTGAGAGTCAGGGGCCTAGGACGGAGCCTAGGACCCCTTGGAACGGTCAGGCAGGCAGACGGTGGTGGCCGTCTGCAGGAGTCTGGTCAGGGACTGAACTGCGGAACCGTAGGGATCGAGAAGAGGGTGGTGACCCTTCGGACCCGAACCAGGGAGATAACAAGTCAACCGGAGCACCAGGCAGGGTACTCAGACCCCGTTCTAGCCCAGAAGCAACCGGGCTCAGACAAATCTACTGATTGCGGTCTGGACCTCAGGGGTTCATTCCCACCCAAAGTCCCGATAGACGGCAACAGCCCACCGATTTCGGATAAGAGCCACCGTCAAGGGCCAGAGATCCAAAGGGCCAGCGCCTGCGGGCAAAAGGGCTCCTCCGGTACCCAAAAGCCGGGGAGCGGACTACCGTTGCTGAAGCATAGGAGTCACTATAGCAAATTTAAAGGTGCAGGAGAAAGGCGACAATACCAACCTCACTGTGGACACACGCAGCCGGCTGCGAGCACCGATCTACACCGAACTTGGTTTACCATTGACTCTGTGTGGTTTAATCGTGAGTACACCAGTGCCATCAGGCACCGTGATGCAAGCGAGCCCCTGCGTCCTGCAACCCCCCACTCCTGCCACCTGGCCCGGGACCAACAAACCCCCTACCCACGGAGGGGTCAACACCTAGCTGCGACCCACCACCGATCCCGGACGAGCCCCCGCATCCTCACCGCAGCGGTGGTGCCCATCACCTCTCCAAGACCCGTGGGTGGCGTTACGAACTGTTACCGATCACCGTGGCTCCGGCCGTGAAACCGGTCCACCCAAAACCAAACAACCAACCCCCCCCTTTCCAGAGCGACGTGGCCCCTGGTCCGGAGGCGCTCGAGCCACCGACAACCCGAGAGAGCAGCCGAGCCCCCAGGGTGGTACAGATCCATAGCTTCAACCTACATGAGGCGGTCACATGTTCACTCCAGTGCCATTTTCTACTGCTTTTCACAGCGTAGAGCGCTCTGGTGATTTTCTAGTGCTTGTACACTTCATATCAGTCTTTTCTGTCAATATAATGTCAGAAAGACACATAATGTCCCACTCTCCTGCATTTTGTAATTTTGCACCCTTTGGTGCCTTTCATTTGGCACTAAGGGGTGCTTAGCCTTGTATTTAGCCAAAAAAATGAAAAACAATGACGTAGGGTTCCCCTATTTTTGTAGCCAGCTAGGGTAAAGCAGACGGCTGCAGTCTGCAAACCACAGCTGGCAGCTTCACCTTGGCTGGTAATCCAAAACTGAGAGCACCCCACACTGTTATTTTAAATTAAATAAATAATTTAAAAAAAAAAAACACGTGGGGGTCCCCCCAAAATTGGACCACCAGCCAAGGTAAAGCAGACAGCTGTGGTCTGATATTCTCAGACTAGAGATGTCCAAGGTTATTGGACTCTCCCCAGCCTAAAAATGGCAGGCCGCAGCCGCCCCAGAAGTGGCGCATCCATTAGATGCGCCAATCCTGGTGCTTCGCCCCAGCTCATCCCGTGCCCTGGTGCGGTGGCAAACGGGGTAATATATGGGGTTAATACCAGATGTGTAATGTCACCTGGCATCAAGCCCTGGGGTTAGTGATGTCACGCGTCTATCAGATTCCCGACATCACCAACCCAGTCAGTAATAAAAAAAAAAATAGACGACAAACACATTTTCATTTGAAAAAACACTGCCCAATACATTCCCTCTTTAACCAATTTATTAGAAAGAAAAACAAATCCAGGTCTGCTGTAATCCAAGGAGTTCCCATGACAATCCACACTGTCCCAGTCAATGAAGAGCAGGATGTTCCCCATTGGCTGGGAGAGCAATGCAGTGACCTGAGCTAACATCAATGGGTCAGCCCAGGTCACTGCAGGGGATAAGTGCTGCTGTCAGCGAGGTACATTACTTGCGGTAATCTTCTGCACTGCTGACAGCACCTGTCACTGAGTTCAATGACCTTCACAGCCAAGTATCGCGAGAGGCCCGTGACGTCACCGCTAGCCACAGTCTCGGGTTGGAAACGAGAGAAGGTGATATGACAAGCGGCGGCCATGGAGGACAGTGACAGCGCTGAGGTCGGGAGGGCGGGACTTCATCACCGCAGGAAAGCCGAGCGGGACCATGTGTGCCGAGTGAGAGGTGGGCGCAGCCTAGCTGGGTAATGTGTGCATAGTGCCAGGTGGGCGGAGCCTAGCGGGGTGATGTGTTCAGAGTGACAGATGGGCGGAGCCTAGCGGGACCATGTGTGCAGAGTGCCAGGTGGGCGGAGCCTAGCGGGACCATGTGTGCATAGTGCCAGGTGGGCGGAGCCTAGTGGGGCTATGTAAGCGGGCGGCGGAGTGCGAAGTGGGTGGAACCTAGCGGGACCATGTGGCGCTAAGGACGTCAGTGTCGTGGACTGCATGGCTGAGGACAGGTGAGTGTGAGTGTGTGTGTGAGTGTGTGTTTGTGTGTGTGTACATGCCGCGTGCAGGAGGGGGGCGGAGCGAGCTGAGCGGGGAAGTCTAGCACACGTAACTAGGATAAATATCGGGTTACTAAAAAAAGCGCTTTGCTTCGATACCTGATGTTTATCTTGGTTACCAGCTTACCGCAGGCTGCCAGGGATGGCTCCCTACACACTGTAGCTGTAAAAAGCCCTGCTTTTGCTACTAGAACCGTTCTCAAACGTAAGTAGAACTATCGAGCTTTAGCAAAAAGCTTGAGTTCTAGTTCGATCTAGAACAGCCCCTGAAATCACTCGAACCGCGAACTGGAAAACCGCGAACCGCGCTCAACTCTACTCATAATGGAGAAAGGGGCAGCATGTGTGGGATCAGTATGGAGTGAAGCAATGTAGCGGAGTCAATATCAAGAGTGGGGTAGTGTGTGTGTGTGTGTGTGTGTGGGGGGGGGGTCTCAGTATAAACGTTAGTGTGGTGGTCTTAGCATGAGTGGGGCAACATGGAGGTGTCATTATGGAAAAGAGGAAGGCAGCATTAGGAGCTCATGGAGAGGGGCAGCATGCATGGGACATTGTGAGAAGGGGGCAGCATGCATGGGACATTGTGAGGAGGGGGCAGTATGCATGGGACACTGTAAGGAGGGGGCAGCATGCATGGGACACTGTAAGGAGGGGGCAGCATGCATGGGACACTGAGGAGGGGGCAGCATGCATGGGACATTGTGAGGAGGGAGCAGCATGCATGGGACACTGAGGAGGGGGCAGCATGCATGGGACATTGTGAGGAGGGAGCAGCATGCATGGGACACTGAGGAGGGCGCAGCATGCATGGGACACTGTGTGGAGGGGGCAGCATGCATGGGACATTGTGAGGAGGGGGCAGCATGCATGGGACATTGTGAGGAGGGAGCAGCATGCATGGGACACTGAGGAGGGCGCAGCATGCATGGGACACTGTAAGGAGGGAGTAGCATGCATGGGACATTGTGAGGAGAGTTGAGCGCGGCTCGCGGTTCGAGGATCTCCATTTCGCGGCTCGAGTAATTTTGGGGGCTGTTCTAGATTGAACTAGAACTCGAGCTTTTTGCTAAAGCTCGATAGTTCTAGATACATTCGAGAACGGTTCTAGCAGCAAAAAGACAAGCTAATTACTAGATGGCTTTCCGCTGTAATAGTGTAAGTCACTCTGTGACTCACACTATTATGAAATTTCAGTGTATAGTGTGCGGGAACAGCGCATTCAGATCACTGCTGTTTGGATAATCGCCATTTATTTTTTTTCCTTGTCTTCCTTCCCTAAGCGCACGCGTGTAGTGGGGCGGGCCAGCATGTCAGCCAATCCCAGACACACACACAGCTAAGTGGACTTTTAGCTAGAGAAGCAACGGCATGTGTGATAGGATGTCCATGTCACATGTCCCTGCATTATAAAAACGAGTATCTGCCCGTCCGGACGCCATTATCTCTTCTGCGTCTGGGTGTCAGTCATCGCTGGCGTAGCTCCTGTCTCTGATACTGCTGTGTACGCTTTATACACAGCGCTATACAGAATAGGGATAGAAGTTTCTTTCAGCCCTTGTAAGGGCTAATACCGGCAGGGTCAGAGCCATAGGTGACAGTCAGGGCCGTGAAAACAGATTTTAACAGCTACACAAGATGACAGCGTCTGTGTAGCTAAGGTCACGGATTTCTTCGCTGCATTTCCCCATTAGGAGGGATAGAAAGGGAGGCTTCCTTTCCTCTACCCAGACCCACAACCCTGCCACTGTACCCTCCTGCCCTTTGCACACTCAAACTCATTGTTACTAAGCCATTATACTAGCAAACATTGAGGAAACTTAGTGGCATCCTAAACGTGGCTGTTGGACTTCTGTATTGTCCCACTAGTGCAAAGATATTTGCAGCACGTCTGCCTGCATTGCACACTCAAACTCATTGTTACTAAGCCATTATACTAGCAAGCACTGAGGAAACTTAGTGACATCCTAAAAGTGGCTGTTGGACTTCTGTATTGTCCCACTAGTGCAAAGATATTTGCAGCACGTCTGCCTGCATTGCACACTAAACTCATTTGTTACTAAGCCATTATACTAGCAAACACTGAGGAAACTTAGTGGCATCCTAAACGTGGCTGTTGGACTTCTGCATTGTCCCACTAGTGCAAAGATATTTGCAGCACGTCTGCCTGCATTGCACACTCAAACTCATTTGTTACTAAGCCAATATACTAGCAAACACTGAGGAAACTTAGTGGCATCCTAAAAGTGGCTGTTGGACTTCTGTATTGTCCCACTAGTGCAAAGATATGTGCAGCACGTCTGCCTGCATTGCACACTCAAACTCAATGTTACTAAGCCATTATACTAGCAAACCCTGAGGAAACTTAGTGGCATCCTAAAAGTGGCTGTTGGACTTCTGTATTGTCCCACTAGTGCAAAGATATTTGCAGCACGTCTGCCTGCATTGCACACTCAAACTCAATGTTACTAAGCCATTATACTAGCAAACCCTGAGGAAACTTAGTGGCATCCTAAACGTGGCTGTTGGACTTCTGTATTGTCCCACTAGTGCAAAGATATTTGCAGCACGTCTGCCTGCATTGCACACTCAAACTCATTGTTACTAAGCCATTATACAAGCAAACAAGGAGGAAACTTAGTGGCATCCTAAACGTGGCTGTTGGACTTCTGTATTGTCCCACTAGTGCAAAGATATTTGCAGCACGTCTGCCTGCATTGCACACTCAAACTCATTTGTTACTAAGCCATTATACTAGCAAACACTGAGGAAACTTAGTGGCATCCTAAACGTGGCTGTTGGACTTCTGCATTGTCCCACTAGTGCAAAGATATTTGCAGCACGTCTGCCTGCATTGCACACTCAAACTCATTTGTTACTAAGCCAATATACTAGCAAACACTGAGGAAACTTAGTGTCATCCTAAAACTGGCTGTTGGACTTCTGTATTGTCCCACTAGTGCAAAGATATGTGCAGCACGTCTGCTTGCATTGCACACTCACACTCATTGTTACTAAGCCATTATACTAGCAAACCCTGAGGAAACTTAGTGGCATCCTAAACGTGGCTGTTGGACTTCTGTATTGTCCCACTAGTGCAAAGATATTTGCAGCACGTCTGCCTGCATTGCACACTCAAACTCATTGTTACTAAGCCATTATACAAGCAAACAAGGAGGAAACTTAGTGGCATCCTAAACGTGGATGTTGGACTTCTGTATTGTCCCACTAGTGCAAAGATATTTGCAGCACGTCTGCCTGCATTGCACACTCAAACTCATTGTTACTAAGCCATTATACTAGCAAACACTGAGGAAACTTAGTGGCATCCTAAACGTGGCTGTTGGACTTCGGTATTGTCCCACTAGTGCAAAGATATTTGCAGCACGTCTGCCTGCATTGCACACTCAAACTCATTGTTACTAAGCCATTATACTAGCAAACACTGAGGAAACTTAGTGGCATCCTAAAAGTGGCTGTTGGACTTCTGTATTGTCCCACTAGTGCAAAGATATTTGCAGCACGTCTGCCTGCATTGCACACTGAAACTCATTTGTTACTAAGCCATTATACTAACAAACACTGAGGAAACTTAGTGGCATCCTAAACGTGGCTGTTGGACTTCTGTATTGTCCCACTAGTGCAAAGATATTTGCAGCACGTCTGCCTGCATTGCACACTCAAACTCAATGTTACTAAGCCATTATACAAGCAAACACTGAGGAAACTTAGTGGCATCCTAAACGTGGCTGTTGGACTTCTGTATTGTCCCACTAGTGCAAAGATATTTGCAGCATGTCTGCCTGCATTGCACACTCAAACTCATTGTTACTAAGCCATTATACTAGCAAACACTGAGGAAACTTAGTGGCATCCTAAACGTGGCTGTTGGACTTCGGTATTGTCCCACTAGTGCAAAGATATTTGCAGCATGTCTGCCTGCATTGCACACTCAAACTCATTGTTACTAAGCCATTATACTAGCAAACACTGAGGAAACTTAGTGGCATCCTAAACGTGGCTGTTGGACTTCTGTATTGTCCCACTAGTTCAAAGATATTTGCAGCACGTCTGCCTGCATTGCACACTCAAACTCATTGTTACTAAGCCATTATACTTGCAAACACTGAGGAAACTTAGTGGCATCCTAAACGTGGCTGTTGGAATTCTGTATTGTCATACTAGTGCAAAGATATTTGCAGCACATCTGCCTGCATTACACACTCAAACTCATTGTTACTAAGCCATTATACTAGCAAACACTGAGGAAACTTAGTGGCATCCTAAAATTGGCTGTTGGACTTCTGTATTGTCCCATTAGTGCAAAGATATTTGCAGCACGTCTGCCTGCATTGCACACTCAAACTCATTTGTTACTAAGCCAACATACTAGCAAACACTGAGGAAACTTAGTGACATCCTAAAAGTCGCTGTTGGACTTCTGTATTGTCCCACTAGTGCAAAGATATTTGCAGCACGTCTGCCTGCATTGCACACTAAACTCATTTGTTACTAAGCCATTATACTAGCAAACACTGAGGAAACTTAGTGGCATCCTAAACGTGGCTGTTGGACTTCTGTATTGTCCCACTAGTGCAAAGATATTTGCAGCATGTCTGCCTGCATTGCACACTCAAACTCATTGTTACTAAGCCATTATACTAGCAAACACTGAGGAAACTTAGTGGCATACTAAAAGTGGCTGTTGGACTTCTGTATTGTCCCACTAGTTCAAAGATATTTGCAGCACGTCTGCCTGCATTGCACACTCAAACTCATTGTTACTAAGCCATTATACTTGCAAACACTGAGGAAACTTAGTGGCATCCTAAACGTGGCTGTTGGAATTCTGTATTGTCATACTAGTGCAAAGATATTTGCAGCACATCTGCCTGCATAACACACTCAAACTCATTGTTACTAAGCCATTATACAAGCAAACACTGAGGAAACTTAGTGGCATCCTAAACGTGGCTGTTGGACTTCTGTATTGTCCTACTAGTGCAAAGATATTTGCAGCACGTCTGCCTGCATTGCACACTCAAACTCATTGTTACTAAGCCATTATACTAGCAAACACTGAGGAAACTTAGTGGCATCCTAAAATTGGCTGTTGGACTTCTGTATTGTCCCATTAGTGCAAAGATATTTGCAGCACGTCTGCCTGCATTGCACACTCAAACTCATTTGTTACTAAGCCAACATACTAGCAAACACTGAGGAAACTTAGTGACATCCTAAAAGTCGCTGTTGGACTTCTGTATTGTCCCACTAGTGCAAAGATATTTGCAGCACGTCTGCCTGCATTGCACACTCAAACTCATTTGTTACTAAGCCAATATACTAGCAAACACTGAGGAAACTTAGTGGCATCCTAAAAGTGGCTGTTGGACTTCTGTATTGTCCCACTAGTGCAAAGATATGTCCAGCACGTCTGCCTGCATTGCACACTCACACTCATTGTTACTAAGCCATTATACTAGCAAACCCTGAGGAAACTTAGTGGCATCCTAAACGTGGCTGTTGGACTTCTGTATTGTCCCACTAGTGCAAAGATATTTGCAGCACGTCTGCCTGCATTGCACACTCAAACTCATTGTTACTAAGCCATTATACAAGCAAACAAGGAGGAAACTTAGTGGCATCCTAAACGTGGCTGTTGGACTTCTGTATTGTCCCACTAGTGCAAAGATATTTGCAGCACGTCTGCCTGCATTGCACACTCAAACTCATTTGTTACTAAGCCATTATACTAGCAAACACTGAGGAAACTTAGTGGCATCCTAAACGTGGCTGTTGGACTTCTGCATTGTCCCACTAGTGCAAAGATATTTGCAGCATGTCTGCCTGCATTGCACACTCAAACTCATTTGTTACTAAGCCAATATACTAGCAAACACTGAGGAAACTTAGTGTCATCCTAAAACTGGCTGTTGGACTTCTGTATTGTCCCACTAGTGCAAAGATATGTGCAGCACGTCTGCTTGCATTGCACACTCACACTCATTGTTACTAAGCCATTATACTAGCAAACCCTGAGGAAACTTAGTGGCATCCTAAACGTGGCTGTTGGACTTCTGTATTGTCCCACTAGTGCAAAGATATTTGCAGCACGTCTGCCTGCATTGCACACTCAAACTCATTGTTACTAAGCCATTATACAAGCAAACAAGGAGGAAACTTAGTGGCATCCTAAACGTGGGTGTTGGACTTCTGTATTGTCCCACTAGTGCAAAGATATTTGCAGCACGTCTGCCTGCATTGCACACTCAAACTCATTTGTTACTAAGCCATTATACTAGCAAACACTGAGGAAACTTAGTGGCATCCTAAAAGTGGCTGTTGGACTTCTGTATTGTCCCACTAGTGCAAAGATATTTGCAGCACGTCTGCCTGCATTGCACACTCAAACTCATTGTTACTAAGCCATTATACTAGCAAACACTGAGGAAACTTAGTGGCATCCTAAACGTGGCTGTTGGACTTCTGTATTGTCCCACTAGTGCAAAGATATTTGCAGCACGTCTGCCTGCATTGCACACTCAAACTCATTGTTACTAAGCCATTATACTAGCAAACACTGAGGAAACTTAGTGGCATCCTAAACGTGGCTGTTGGACTTCTGTATTGTCCCACTAGTGCAAAGATATTTGCAGCACGTCTGCCTGCATTGCACACTGAAACTCATTTGTTACTAAGCCATTATACTAACAAACACTGAGGAAACTTAGTGGCATCCTAAACGTGGCTGTTGGACTTCTGTATTGTCCCACTAGTGCAAAGATATTTGCAGCACGTCTGCCTGCATTGCACACTCAAACTCAATGTTACTAAGCCATTATACAAGCGAACACTGAGGAAACTTAGTGGCATCCTAAACGTGGCTGTTGGACTTCTGTATTGTCCCACTAGTGCAAAGATATTTGCAGCACGTCTGCCTGCATTGCACACTCAAACTCAATGTTACTAAGCCATTATACAAGCGAACACTGAGGAAACTTAGTGGCATCCTAAACGTGGCTGTTGGACTTCTGTATTGTCCCACTAGTGCAAAGATATTTGCAGCACGTCTGCCTGCATTGCACACTCAAACTCATTGTTACTAAGCCATTATATTAGCAAACACTGAGGAAACTTAGTGGCATCCTAAACGTGGCTGTTGGAATTCTGTATTGTCATACTAGTGCAAAGATATTTGCAGCACATCTGCCTGCATTGCACACTCAAACTCATTGTTACTAAGCCATTATATTAGCAAACACTGAGGAAACAGTGGCATCCGAAAAGTGGCTGTTGGACTTCTGTATTGTCCCACTAGTGCAAAGATATTTGCAGCACGTCTGCCTGCATTGCACACTCAAACTCATTGTTACTAAGCCAACATACTAGCAAACACTGAGGAAACTTAGTGACATCCTAAAAGTCGCTGTTGGACTTCTGTATTGTCCCACTAGTGCAAAGATATTTGCAGCACGTCTGCCTGCATTGCACACTAAACTCATTTGTTACTAAGCCATTATACTAGCAAACACTGAGGAAACTTAGTGGCATCCTAAACGTGGCTGTTGGACTTCTGCATTGTCCCACTAGTGCAAAGATATTTGCAGCACGTCTGCCTGCATTGCACACTCAAACTCATTTGTTACTAAGCCATTATACTAGCAAACACTGAGGAAACTTAGTGGCATCCTAAACGTGGCTGTTGGACTTCTGCATTGTCCCACTAGTGCAAAGATATTTGCAGCACGTCTGCCTGCATTGCACACTCAAACTCATTTGTTACTAAGCCAATATACTAGCAAACACTGAGGAAACTTAGTGTCATCCTAAAACTGGCTGTTGGACTTCTGTATTGTCCCACTAGTGCAAAGATATGTGCAGCACGTCTGCTTGCATTGCACACTCACACTCATTGTTACTAAGCCATTATACTAGCAAACCCTGAGGAAACTTAGTGGCATCCTAAACGTGGCTGTTGGACTTCTGTATTGTCCCACTAGTGCAAAGATATTTGCAGCACGTCTGCCTGCATTGCACACTCAAACTCATTGTTACTAAGCCATTATACAAGCAAACAAGGAGGAAACTTAGTGGCATCCTAAACGTGGCTGTTGGACTTCTGTATTGTCCCACTAGTGCAAAGATATTTGCAGCACGTCTGCCTGCATTGCACACTCAAACTCATTTGTTACTAAGCCATTATACTAGCAAACACTGAGGAAACTTAGTGGCATCCTAAAAGTGGCTGTTGGACTTCTGTATTGTCCCACTAGTGCAAAGATATTTGCAGCACGTCTGCCTGCATTGCACACTCAAACTCATTGTTACTAAGCCATTATACTAGCAAACACTGAGGAAACTTAGTGGCATCCTAAACGTGGCTGTTGGACTTCTGTATTGTCCCACTAGTGCAAAGATATTTGCAGCACGTCTGCCTGCATTGCACACTGAAACTCATTTGTTACTAAGCCATTATACTAACAAACACTGAGGAAACTTAGTGGCATCCTAAACGTGGCTGTTGGACTTCTGTATTGTCCCACTAGTGCAAAGATATTTGCAGCACGTCTGCCTGCATTGCACACTCAAACTCAATGTTACTAAGCCATTATACAAGCGAACACTGAGGAAACTTAGTGGCATCCTAAACGTGGCTGTTGGACTTCTGTATTGTCCCACTAGTGCAAAGATATTTGAAGCATGTCTGCCTGCATTGCACACTCAAACTCATTGTTACTAAGCCATTATACTAGCAAACACTGAGGAAACTTAGTGGCATCCTAAACGTGGCTGTTGGACTTCTGTATTGTCCCACTAGTGCAAAGGATATTTGCAGC
This sequence comes from Anomaloglossus baeobatrachus, assembly GCF_048569485.1. Taxonomy (NCBI): domain Eukaryota; kingdom Metazoa; phylum Chordata; class Amphibia; order Anura; family Aromobatidae; genus Anomaloglossus; species Anomaloglossus baeobatrachus. The sequence continues at coordinate 208,759,422 of NC_134355.1, read as the reverse complement.
ACGTCTGCCTGCATTGCACACTCAAACTCATTGTTACTAAGCCATTATACAAGCAAACACTGAGGAAACTTAGTGGCATCCTAAACGTGGCTGTTGGACTTCTGTATTGTCCCACTAGTGCAAAGATATTTGCAGCATGTCTGCCTGCATTGCACACTCAAACTCATTGTTACTAAGCCATTATACTAGCAAACACTGCGGAAACTTAGTGGCATCCTAAACATGGCTGTTGGACTTCTGTATTGTCCCACTAGTGCAAAGATATTTGCAGCACGTCTGCCTGCATTGCACACTCAAACTCATTGTTACTAAGCCATTATACTAGCAAACACTGAGGAACTTAGTGGCATACTAAAAGTGGCTGTTGGACTTCTGTATTGTCCCACTAGTTCAAAGATATTTGCAGCACGTCTGCCTGCATTGCACACTCAAACTCATTGTTACTAAGCCATTATACTTGCAAACACTGAGGAAACTTAGTGGCATCCTAAACGTGGCTGTTGGACTTTTGTATTGTCCCACTAGTGCAAAGATATTTGCAGCACGTCTGCCTGCATTGCACACTCAAACTCATTTGTTACTAAGCCATTATATTAGCAAACACTGAGGAAACTTAGTGGCATCCGAAAAGTGGCTGTTGGACTTCTGTATTGTCCCACTAGTGCAAAGATATTTGCAGCACGTCTGCCTGCATTGCACACTCAAACTCACTGTTACTAAGCCATTATACTAGCAAACACTGAGGAAACTTAGTGGCATCCTAAAATTGGCTGTTGGACTTCTGTATTGTCCCATTAGTGCAAAGATATTTGCAGCACGTCTGCCTGCATTGCACACTCAAACTCATTTGTTACTAAGCCAACATACTAGCAAACACTGAGGAAACTTAGTGGCATCCTAAACGTGGCTGTTGGACTTCTGTATTGTCCCACTAGTGCAAAGATATTTGCAGCATGTCTGCCTGCATTGCACACTCAAACTCATTGTTACTAAGCCATTATACTAGCAAACACTGCGGAAACTTAGTGGCATCCTAAACATGGCTGTTGGACTTCTGTATTGTCCCACTAGTGCAAAGATATTTGCAGCACGTCTGCCTGCATTGCACACTCAAACTCATTGTTACTAAGCCATTATACTAGCAAACACTGAGGAACTTAGTGGCATACTAAAAGTGGCTGTTGGACTTCTGTATTGTCCCACTAGTTCAAAGATATTTGCAGCACGTCTGCCTGCATTGCACACTCAAACTCATTGTTACTAAGCCATTATACTTGCAAACACTGAGGAAACTTAGTGGCATCCTAAACGTGGCTGTTGGACTTTTGTATTGTCCCACTAGTGCAAAGATATTTGCAGCACGTCTGCCTGCATTGCACACTCAAACTCATTTGTTACTAAGCCATTACATTAGCAAACACTGAGGAAACTTAGTGGCATCCGAAAAGTGGCTGTTGGACTTCTGTATTGTCCCACTAGTGCAAAGATATTTGCAGCACGTCTGCCTGCATTGCACACTCAAACTCACTGTTACTAAGCCATTATACTAGCAAACACTGAGGAAACTTAGTGGCATCCTAAAATTGGCTGTTGGACTTCTGTATTGTCTCATTAGTGCAAAGATATTTGCAGCACGTCTGCCTGCATTGCACACTCAAACTCATTTGTTACTAAGCCAACATACTAGCAAACACTGAGGAAACTTAGTGGCATCCTAAACGTGGCTGTTGGACTTCTGTATTGTCCCACTAGTGCAAAGATATTTGCAGGACGTCTGCTTGCATTGCACACTCAAACTCATTGTTACTAAGCCATTATACTAGCAAACACTGAGGAAACTGAGTGGCATCCTAAACGTGGCTATTGGACTTCTGTATTGTCCCACTAGTACAAAGATATTTGAAGCATGTCTGCCTGCATTGCACACTCAAACTCATTGTTACTAAGCCATTATACTAGCAAACACTGAGGAAACTTAGTGGCATCCTAAAAGTGGCTGTCGGACTTCTGTATTGTCCCACTAGTGCAAAGATATTTGCAGCACTTCTGCCTGCATTGCACACTCACACTCCTTGTTACTAAGCCATTATACAAGCGAACACTGAGGAAACTTAGTGGAATCCTAAACGTGGCTGTTGGACTTCTGTATTGTCCCACTAGTGCAAAGATATTTGCAGCACGTCTGCCTGCATTGCACACTCAAACTCATTTGTTACTAAGCCATTATACTAGCAAACACTGAGGAAACTTAGTGGCATCCTAAAAGTGGCTGTTGGACTTCTGTATTGTCCCACTAGAGTAAAGATATTTGCAGCACGTCTGCCTGCATTGCACACTCAAACTCATTGTTACTAAGCCATTATACTTGCAAACAGTAAGGAAACTTAGTGGCATCTCAAAAGTGGCTGTTGGACTTTTGTATTGTCCCACTAGTGCAAAGATATTTGCAGCACGTCTGCCTGCATTGCACACTCAATCTCATTTGTTACTAAGCCATTATACTAGCAAACACTGAGGAAACTTAGTGGCATCCTAAAAGTGGCTGTTGGACTTCTGTATTGTCCCACTAGTGCAAAGATATTTGCAGCACGTCTGCCTGCATTGCACACTCAAACTCATTGTTACTAGACCATTATACTAGCAAACACTGTAGAAACTTAGTGGCATCCTAAACGTGGCTGTTGGACTTCTGTATTGTCCCACTAGTGCAAAGATATTTGCAGCACGTCTGCCTGCATTGCACACTCAATCTCATTTGTTACTAAGCCATTATACTAGCAAACACTGAGGAAACTTAGTGGCATCCTAAACGTGGCTGTTGGACTTCTGTATTGTCCCACTAGTGCAAAGATATTTGCAGCATGTCTGCCTGCATTGCACACTCAAACTCATTGTTACTAAGCCATTATGCAAGCGAACACTGAGGAAACTTAGTGGCATCTTAAACGTGGCTGTTGGACTTCTGTATTGTCCCACTAGTGCAAAGATATTTGCAGCATGTCTGCCTGCATTGCACACTCAAACTCATTGTTACTAAGCCATTATACTAGCAAACACTGAGGAAACTTAGTGGCATCCTAAAAGTGGCTGTTGGACTTCTGTATTGTCCCACTAGTGCAAAGATATTTGCAGCACGTCTGCCTGCATTGCACATTCAAACTCATTGTTACTAAGCCATTATACTAACAAACACTGAGGAAACTTAGTGGCATCCTAAACGTGGCTGTTGGACTTCTTGTATTGTCCCACTAGTGCAAAGATATTTGCAGCACGTCTGCCTGCATTGCACACTCAAACTCATTTGTTACTAAGCCATTATACTAGCAAACACTGAGGAAACTTAGTGGCATCCTAAAAGTGGCTGTTGGACTTCTGTATTGTCCCACTAGTGCAAAGATATTTGCAGCACGTCTGCTTGCATTGCACACTCAAACTCATTGTTACTAAGCCATTATTCTAGCAAACACTGAGGAAACTTAGTGGCATCCTAAACGTTGCTTCTGGACTTCTGTATTGTCCCACTAGTGCAAAGATATTTGCAGCACGTCTGCCTGCATTGCACACTCAAACTCATTGTTACTAGACCATTATACTAGCAAACACTGTAGAAACTTAGTGGCATCCTAAACGTGGCTGTTGGACTTCTGTATTGTCCCACTAGTGCAAAGATATTTGCAGCACGTCTGCCTGCATTGCACACTCAATCTCATTTGTTACTAAGCCATTATACTAGCAAACACTGAGGAAACTTAGTGGCATCCTAAACGTGGCTGTTGGACTTCTGTATTGTCCCACTAGTGCAAAGATATTTGCAGCATGTCTGCCTGCATTGCACACTCAAACTCATTGTTACTAAGCCATTATGCAAGCGAACACTGAGGAAACTTAGTGGCATCTTAAACGTGGCTGTTGGACTTCTGTATTGTCCCACTAGTGCAAAGATATTTGCAGCATGTCTGCCTGCATTGCACACTCAAACTCATTGTTACTAAGCCATTATACTAGCAAACACTGAGGAAACTTAGTGGCATCCTAAAAGTGGCTGTTGGACTTCTGTATTGTCCCACTAGTGCAAAGATATTTGCAGCACGTCTGCCTGCATTGCACATTCAAACTCATTGTTACTAAGCCATTATACTAGCAAACACTGAGGAAACTTAGTGGCATCCTAAACGTGGCTGTTGGACTTCTTGTATTGTCCCACTAGTGCAAAGATATTTGCAGCACGTCTGCCTGCATTGCACACTCAAACTCATTTGTTACTAAGCCATTATACTAGCAAACACTGAGGAAACTTAGTGGCATCCTAAAAGTGGCTGTTGGACTTCTGTATTGTCCCACTAGTGCAAAGATATTTGCAGCACGTCTGCTTGCATTGCACACTCAAACTCATTGTTACTAAGCCATTATTCTAGCAAACACTGAGGAAACTTAGTGGCATCCTAAACGTTGCTTCTGGACTTCTGTATTGTCCCACTAGTGCAAAGATATTTGAAGCACGTCTGCCTGCATTGCACACTGAAACTCATTGTTACTAAGCCATTAAACTAGCAAACACTGAGGACACTTAGTGTCATCCTAAACGTGGCTGTTGGCCTTCTGTATTGTCCCACTAGTGCAAAGATATTTGCAGCACGTCTGCCTGCATTGCACACTCAAACTCATTGTTACTAAGCCATTATACTTTGCAAACACTGAGGACACTTAGTGTCATCCTAAACGTGGCTGTTGGCCTTCTGTATTGTCCCACTAGTGGAAAGATATTTGCAGCCCGTCTGCCTGCATTGCACACTCATGACATTTCCAGGAGGGATTTTCCGGTCGTTGATTCCTATATTATTCCCAATTACCCTTACCCGGTATCAATAATACACGGACACTGCTTGCGACTTGGTAAAAAATGGCCACAGCAGCCCTTTATTGCCTATTGTTTACACACTAACACAAGGGGGCGCCGTCCAACGGGCGTCCCCAACATTTAACAATAGGTAATACCATAATAATAATAATACAGTACGTAATACAATACGTAACCATGGGTAGGCCCGGTCCAGAAACCACCTTCCACCACCAAAATATGATCCCTGGCCGCAACACACACCGGGCCGGAGATGAGGTATGAATCACCTACGGATCAATACCCCCCACCTTGCAGGACCCATGCCTGCAAGATCCTTGTAACCGGAGCCACTATATCCTACAAGTGACTCTCCAATCAAATAACATTATCCGTTAAACCGCCTCTGGACCAGACCTACCCCCGCCATAAGTCCAATCCAGAAGCCATACTCCACCACCAGAACACAATCCCTGACCGCAACACACCGACCCAGAGATACGAGGCATTAATCACCTACGGATCAATACCCCAACCTTGCAGGACCCCATGCTTGCAAGATCCCTGTAACCAAAGCCACTATATCCTACAAGTGACCCTTCAAATCACACAACCGTCAGAAACACGATCCCTGGCCGCAACACTCCGACCCAGAGATGGGGGCATTAATCACCTACGGATTAAACCCCCCCCAAGTAGCATCAAGTATCAACCGTGTCTCAAAACCTTACATTCCTCTTTACCTCCAACTCAATATTATCCCCGGCTGCAACCTCCAGCCCAGAGATATGAGGCATCAATCACCTACGGATCAATCCCCCATGTGCATGACAGTAACTGTGACCTCAAAACCTTAAAGCCCATTAGCGACTTTAATCCAACAACATCCCCGGCTGCAACTAGCCCAGAGATAAGAGGTATTAATCACCTACGGATCAAAACCCCTATGCCTTGCAGAACCACGTGCTTGCACTGCACTTGGATCCAGAACCATGACCCCAACCAGTGACTCCTCCTGCAATTACCATTTCACCAAAATGGATCACTGACCATAACAATGGTCCCATATTTAAATGAGGTAAAAGTCACCAAAGGAGTAATACCCTTACCCAAACCAAAAACACCCGTACTTTCAATTACCTATCACCTGGGGCACTATAGCCACCTGTGACTCCCTGGCAACCATCAACTCCTTAATATATAATCCTTGGCAACAACCCTGACCCATATATAAGGCATTGATCACCAATGGAGCAATACCTCCTCCCTGCAGACAACCTTGTACCTGCAGGTCACCAGTAACCGGAGCCACTGTACCTTCCCCAGTGGCTCTCCATCCAAACACCAGTAACAATTAGAGCTCCTCTGGACCAGACCTACCCCCGCTGCTGTGACAAAGGACATAATCCCCATTATTTATGCTGACCATACACATATACATCATACACATCATATACATATATTCCCACATTACCCCCATCTTATTCACCCACTTCCAAGAATCCCAAATGACAATATACATCACAATCCACATAGAAATCTCTTTTGTTTCGTTTTTGTTTTTTTTTTTTTATTATTATTTTATACACGACACTTCCTCCAATCCTTTCTTTTCTCTTTTTTTTTTTTTTTTTTTTGTTGTAATGGCTCTAAAAATTGAATAACTATACATGCATATAAACACACTAATAATAACAATACACAATAGAAGGCAAGGTGGGTGGGAAACTGTCATCCAGGAAATGCAAGAGGAGCTAATTGACTCCCACCTCCTATTATATACACCATAAAGCTCCCTCCTTTCCTTCCACCACACTCCACCCCCTAACCAATCACCTTCTTTTCCTCATTGCTAAACGAACCAACACTGTTTAACCCCATCAACTCCCTACCCTCCGGGCTGTCATGTCGCCCCTACACCCTATGGGTTCCATGGCTTTCTTGACATTTCCAGGAGGGATTTTCCGGTCGTTGATTCCTATATTATTCCCAATTACCCTTACCCGGTATCAATAATACACGGACACTGCTTGCGACTTGGTAAAAAATGGCCACAGCAGCCCTTTATTGCCTATTGTTTACACACTAACACAAGGGGGCGCCGTCCAACGGGCGTCCCCAACATTTAACAATAGGTAATACCATAATAATAATAATACAGTACGTAATACAATACGTAACCCTGGGTAGGCCCGGTCCAGAAACCACCTTCCACCACCAAAATATGATCCCTGGCCGCAACACACACCGGGCCGGAGATGAGGTATGAATCACCTACGGATCAATACCCCCCACCTTGCAGGACCCATGCCTGCAAGATCCTTGTAACCGGAGCCACTATATCCTACAAGTGACTCTCCAATCAAATAACATTATCCGTTAAACCGCCTCTGGACCAGACCTACCCCCGCCACAGAACAGGCCACGTGACACCTTGCGTGGCCTGGACCCCCACACACCCAACGCTTGCTCCCCCAACTTGCAAGCCAAACCAACCATTAAAACCTTTCCATCTATCACTTAAACTCTGAGCATCCCATATATGCACCATCCAGCGTACCCAGTCCACCTTACTGCACCGCACTCCCCTGATCCTTGGTGGCAGGAGCCACCGGGTCCCTCTGACGGCCACTCAGGCCCACCATGCCACAAGCTCCCAAACTATACCGGAATCCACACCATGCCCCGCTGGCCTTATTATAACCAATTAAATGCAGTACCGACTGTACCATCGTCCTCCCCAGTACCGACCAAAGAACCACTGTACAGTCACCCTGTACAGTCAGTCCTCCTCCATTCTCCAGCTGAATTAAACCACCACTGGGGTTGAGATACAACAACAGGATGACACTCACACTGCTTATGCTACTGGGTCACTTCGCACCCCAAACCTAGTTCTCCCAGGAAACCGCTAAGGTGAAACCCCGCTGTAAAACGACTGCAATCCATAGCCTTGAAATTTCCCCTACAGCTGACCTTGCAGCTTCCCCAGAGCCAAATATCACTACTGGTCTCCCCTGACCGATTTATTCCGCCATCACACCCTCTGACAACAACAGAGGCTCGAGCTGTCTTCCCCAGAAAATCCCAAAATCTTCCCACATACTCAACTACCACACTAATGGACCTTCTTCATCCGAAATCAGGCCCACTTAATTTCAACGAGGCCCACACGGCCTAACGGAACCATGCTCCACCCCAAAATTAACACGGCCTCAAAAAACAAAACAACCGCAACCATCGCCCTTTACCCCTTACTGAGTCGAAGATATTGAAGCATTACCTTCGATCCCAAGGTCCCCAACAACACCTCCAACCATAATGCATAGTCCGCTTGCCTCCGCAAACTGGACCACGACAAGCTCCCTGTACTACAATACCCACCGGAAAATTGCAGCCACACCACTGGCCCGATTGACTCCATATGCAACTATGGGCATCAGGAGACACAACTTTACCAAACACCATGTCCGGGCCTTTCGATCTCAAGCAAAACCTTGTGACATGCAACCCCCTTTGAGCTCTCATATTACACCCCAAGATAAATTAAAACCTTGGCCACACCATAGTATCCGCTCAAAGCCGACCACCGTGGGGCGTACCACCATTTTCCCGTAACGCACAACTGCACCTTCAAACCAAATACCTTCGTGCCGTGAGACCGGAGCACCACGACTCCCTAAGCAAACCCTTACCCAGATGCCCATACCTATCACCGGGCCAAGCATTACTTTTTTTTTTTTTTTTTTTTTTTTTTAAATTGTATATGAATATTAAATAGACTCCACCAGCCCACAGATGCCAGGAGTCCACCCATGCAAAACACCCAATAATACCAGATGGCCCTAAGCTATCCGACTTACACTCTATGCACCACAAGTACCCAATCCTCTAGTCCAAACCATAACTCGCATAGTCCCCACCCGTAATCACGGCTGTCCGAAGAACTCCATTATTCCGTCCGCAGCCCACCATTGCTGATTAACCGAGTTCACCCACAGCAGCCCAAAGCGGCCCAGCACCTACATTAACACCAATTCAGTCACGCTGGACTCAACATTCCTCCCAGCACCAACCTCCACAATGGGATAACATGCTGACTAGCCACAAATTAACCCCATGTTACCATTGATGCGGTTGCAAACTCACAAACCCATTACAGCAACCAACACTTCACCTTCTCCTACATTTCCGCTCTCCTTTATTCCCTTATCCACAGCAACCTTTGCGCCATACCGGGGCCCTGCACCTACACATCACTCACAAAAACCCCCTGAAAACTCCTCGAACACACCGTACCGCGGGACCCCTCGCCCCTTTACCTTACCCACCATAATTCATCCAATAAGAACCACCATGCATCAGAAGATTAATAATGAAACACCCCAGCAAACCTTCAATAACTGCGCCGTCTCACCCGCTCACATGTGCCGCAATCATCAGCCCCCTTAACCAAGTCTCACAAGACCTAAACTGCGGTAAACGCCGAACCTCGCCATCCCCAACCTGCAACTGTAACCACCGGACCTGACGCCACCTGCACCCTCACGGCCCCGCTGCCATGAGACCACCCCGTCCGTAACTCTGCCCCTGGCCTCCAGAACAACCAACCGACCTATGAACTAACCACATGCTCCAAACCCCCCCAGCTGCTACCCATATCTCCAGACACTACTCCACTACAGCGACTGTCCCCCCACCACTACAAAAAGGCTGAAACTTAAATTGATTACCGCGCCAGGCTGCCTCCAGAGGACGCCCTCAGATCAGCCGTCACCGTCCTTTTCGCCAGTCGTCCGTCGCTGATCCCGGGACAGTCCCTCAAGCTGCAGGCACCGAATGCCCGCCGGGTTCGCCCCCTGACGCCAGGAGCACCGTGTCCACATGCCCTGTTTGGGCCGATTGTCGCCTCCACAATGCTGGGCGCTCCCCTCCTGGGGGAAGCCGCTACTGATGAGAGCTGCACCCTTGTCCCAATGCCTGCTCCAGGATAGACAGCAGGCCTCCTGTCTCCTCCTCGTCGCCACCTGCTGCGCCCAGTCCTCCGGTCCCGATAATCCAGCCACACAGGTGAGGTGACCCTGCAGGCGCCTCCTGTCTCCTCCTCGCCGCCGCCTTCTGCGCCCAGTCCTCCGGTCCCAATAATCCAAGCCACACAGGTGAGGTGACCCTGTAGGCAGCCGTCCTCCGCCCCCCCGCGGAGGGAGGGGGGGGGTGTTGTCCATCAAAAAATCCAGCCTGAGGCCTCACACCGGAAGTAGGCCCCCGGGCTGGACACGCCCCCTTTTCGGCCATCGCGGCCCTGCAGGAGATTCCTCCCAACAGCCAGAGCGGGCGCTGCAAGCTACCGCTGCCCACCCAGCTGCGGAGGGTCCCCACGGGAGTGGGGGCTCTCACGTTGTCCTCCTCCTTCCCACCTTCCCCAAAAGACCCCGGCGAGTCCTGAAACTGCCAGCACTACAGCAAAGAGGGGGGGGGGGGGGAGGGGAAGGTGCCGAGGAGACACCCAGGCAGCCTGGGTGTAGGACTGCACTACCTGGGCGCCCTGCACCGCCATGCTGACCAGATCCGAGGATTCCTCAGGACATCATGATGGAGGTTCCCCAGCCCGTCCAAGCTGCAGCTCTGCGATGTCCGGATCCATCATGCTGGATGTCATGATGGAGGTTCCTCAGCCCGTCCAAACTGTCATCCAGGAAATGCAAGAGGAGCTAATTGACTCCCACCTCCTATTATATACACCATAAAGCTCCCTCCTTTCCTTCCACCACACTCCACCCCCTAACCAATCACCTTCTTTTCCTCATTGCTAAACGAACCAACACTGTTTAACCCCATCAACTCCCTACCCTCCGGGCTGTCATGTCGCCCCTACACCCTATGGGTTCCATGGCTTTCTAACTCATTTGTTACTAAGCCATTATACTAGCAAACACTGAGGAGACTTAGTGGCATCCTAAACGTGGCTGTTGGACTTCTGTGTTGTCCCACTAGTGCAAAGATATTTGAAGCACGTCTGCCTGCATTGCACACTCAAACTCATTGTTACTAAGCCATTATTCTAGCAAACACTGAGGAAACTTAGTGGCATCCTAAACGTTGCTTCTGGACTTCTGTATTGTCCCACTAGTGCAAAGATATTTGAAGCACGTCTGCCTGCATTGCACACTGAAACTCATTGTTACTAAGCCATTAAACTAGCAAACACTGAGGACACTTAGTGTCATCCTAAACGTGGCTGTTGGCCTTCTGTATTGTCCCACTAGTGCAAAGATATTTGCAGCCCGTCTGCCTGCATTGCACACTCAAACTCATTTGTTACTAAGCCATTATACTAGCAAACACTGAGGAGACTTAGTGGCATCCTAAAAGTGGCTGTTGGACTTCTGTATTGTCCCACTAGTGCAAAGATATTTGCAAAAATATCAGGATCGGGCACTGCAGAGCAAAACTGCCAGACAGTGGAGCCGTACTCACAGTTGCATGGAATCAGTATTCCTGGACCTCAGCTGCACCTGAACTTGAAGTGCTTGGTGGAGCGGTGCTCAGCAGCAAAACAAGACCATGTCCATGAATCCGAGACGAGAAAAGCGGCAGCTCACTCCATCAGGTGCACAAAATTCCTTTTTTTTTTTTCTTCTCCTCTGTCAGTCCCGGATAGGAAGAAAGAGATATCTGGCTGAATATATATATAATATATATATCTGGCTGAATATATCTGAAAGAGATATACCTGTTACTGTATTGATAGCTCTTTTCCTCCATGTGGTATTATTGGCTCTGTATGAGCCTGCATACATAAGAATATGAAATAAGCTTTTATAATTGAAAAACCTCTTAGCTCCGCTCTTGCTACTTGTGTATATATATATATAAAAAAAAAAAAAAAAAACATGCATTGTCTACAGAAAATGAGATTTTGATCAGTGGAAAATGTGCAATAATGTGCTAATAATTATAATGGTTTATGTCATGCATGTATATTAGATTGGTGTACTATCGCAATGTCACTGCAGCTTGTGGATATTGTTTGCATATGTTAGCGGCTGATGCTGCTTTTTAATTGCACTCACGTCAGCTGGGAAAACTCTTTAAAAACGACCAGCTGGCTGCCTTTTCCAGGACTCGACAAAGCGCTTGTCAGCGCGAAACAGGCTGTCGTCCGTTCACCGTCCCCCGCACCCACCTCTCTCCCCATGCTCCTGAATTTGTCTGTTAAACGCAGAATAAAGGAATTTTGTGCACCTGATGGAGTGAGCTGCCGCTTTTCTCGTCTCGGATGCAAAGATATTTGCAGCACGTCTGCCTGCATTGCACATTCAAACTCATTGTTACTAAGCCATTATACTAGCAAACACTGAGGAAACTTAGTGGCATCCTAAACGTGGCTGTTGGACTTCTGTATTGTCCCACTAGTGCAAAGATATTTGCAGCACGTCTGCCTGCATTGCACACTCAAACTCATTGTTACTAAGCCCTTATACTAGCAAACACTGAGGAAACTTAGTGGCATCCTAAAAGTGGCTGTTGGACTTCTGTATTGTCCCACTAGTGCAAAGATATTTGCAGCACGGCTGCCTGCATTGCACACTCAAACTCATTTTTTACTAAGCAATTGTACTAGCAAACACTGAGGAAATTTAGTGGCATCCTAAACGTGGCTGTTGGACTTCTGTATTGTCCCACTAGTGCAAAGATATTTGCAGCACGTCTGCATGCATTGCACATTCAAACTCATTTGTTACTAAGCCATTATACTAGCAAACACTGAGGAAACTTAGTGGCATCCTAAACGTTGCTTCTGGACTTCTGTATTGTCCCACTAGTGCAAAGATATTTGAAGCACGTCTGCCTGCATTGCACACTGAAACTCATTGTTACTAAGCCATTAAACTAGCAAACACTGAGGACACTTAGTGTCATCCTAAACGTGGCTGTTGGACTTCTGTATTGTCCCACTAGTGCAAAGATATTTGCAGCACGTCTGCCTGCATTGCACACTCAAACTCATTTGTTACTAAGCCATTATACTAGCAAACACTGAGGAGACTTAGTGGCATCCTAAAAGTGTCTGTTGGACTTCTGTATTGTCCCACTAGTGCAAAGATATTTGCAGCACATCTGCCTGCATTGCACACTCAAACTCATTGTTACTAAGCCATTATACTAGCAAACACTAAGGAAACTTAGTGGCATCTCAAAAGTGGCTGTTGGACTTTTGTATTGTCCCACTAGTGCAAAGATATTTGCAGCACGTCTGCCTGCATTGCACACTCAATCTAATTTGTTACTAAGCCATTATACTAGCAAACACTGAGGAAACTTAGTGGCATCCTAAAAGTGGCTGTTGGACTTCTGTATTGTCCCACTAGTGCAAAGATATTTGCAGCACGTCTGCCTGCATTGCACACTCAAACTCATTGTTACTAAGCCATTATACAAGCAAACACTGAGGAAACTTAGTGGCATCCTAAACGTGGCTGTTGGACTTCTGTATTGTCCCACTAGTGCAAAGATATTTGCAGCACGTCTGCCTGCATTGCACACTCAAACTCATTGTTACTAAGCCATTATACTAGCAAACACTGTAGAAACTTAGTGGCATTATAAACGTGGCTGTTGGACTTCTGTATTGTCCCACTAGTGCAAAGAAATTTGAAGCACGTCTGCCTGCATTGCACACTCAAACTCATTTGTTACTAAGCCATTATACTAGCAAACACTGAGGAAACTTAGTGGCATCCTAAAAGTGGCTGTTGGACTTCTGTATTGTCCCACTAGTGCAAAGATATTTGCAGCACGTCTGCCTGCATTGCACACTCAAACTCATTGTTACTAAGCCATTATACTAGCAAACACTAAGGAAACTTAGTGGCATCTCAAAAGTGGCTGTTGGACTTTTGTATTGTCCCACTAGTGCAAAGATATTTGCAGCACGTCTGCCTGCATTGCACACTCAATCTCATTTGTTACTAAGCCATTATACTAGCAAACACTGAGGAAACTTAGTGGCATCCTAAACGTGGCTGTTGGACTTCTGTATTGTCCCACTAGTGCAAAGATATTTGCAGCACGTCTGCCTGCATTGCACACTGAAATTCATTGTTACTAAGCCATTAAACTAGCAAACACTGAGGACACTTAGTGTCATCCTAAACGTGGCTGTTGGTCTTCTGTATTGTCCCACTAGTGCAAAGATATTTGCAGCACGTCTGCCTGCATTGCACACTCAAACTCATTTGTTACTAAGCCATTATACTAGCAAACACTGAGGAGACTTAGTGGCATCCTAAAAGTGGCTGTTGGACTTCTGTATTGTCCCACTAGTGCAAAGATATTTGCAGCACATCTGCCTGCATTGCACACTCAAACTCATTGTTACTAAGCCATTATACTAGCAAATACTTAGGAAACTTAGTGGCATCTCAAAAGTGGCTGTTGGACTTCTGTATTGTCCCACTAGTGCAAAGAAATTTGCAGCACGTCTGCCTGCATTGCACACTCAAACTCATTTGTTACTAAGCCATTATACTAGCAAACACTGAGGAAACTTAGTGGCATCATAAAAGTGGCTGTTGGACTTCTGTATTGTCCCACTAGTGCAAAGATATTTGCAGCACGTCTGCCTGCATTGCACACTCAAACTCATTGTTACTAAGCCATTATACTAGCAAACACTGAGGAAACTTAGTGGCATCCTAAACGTGGCTGTTGGACTTCTGTATTGTCCCACTAGTGCAAAGATATTTGCAGCATGTCTGCCTGCATTGCACACTCAAACTCATTGTTACTAAGCCATTATACAAGCAAACACTGAGGAAACTTAGTGGCATCCTAAACGTGGCTGTTGGACTTCTGTATTGTCCCACTAGTGCAAAGATATTTGCAGCATGTCTGCCTGCATTGCACACTCAATCTCATTTGTTACTAAGCCATTATACTAGCAAACACTGAGGAAACTTAGTGGCATCCTAAACGTGGCTTTTGGCCTTCTGTATTGTCCCACTAGTGCAAAGATATTTGCAGCATGTCTGCCTGCATTGCACACTCAAACTTATTGTTACTAAGCCATTATACTAGCAAACACTGAGGAAACTTAGTGGCATCCTAAACTTGGCTGTTGGACTTCTGTATTGTCCCACTAGTGCAAAGATATTTGCAGCACGTCTGCCTGCATTGCACACTCAAACTCATTGTTACTAAGCCATTATACTAGCAAACACTGAGGAAACTTAGTGGCATCCTAAAAGTGGCTGTTGGACTTCTGTATTGTCCCACTAGTGCAAAGATATTTGCAGCACGTCTGCCTGCATTGCACACTCAAACTCATTGTTACTAAGCCATTATACTAGCAAACACTGTAGAAACTTAGTGGCATCCTAAACGTGGCTGTTGGACTTCTGTATTGTCCCACTAGTGCAAAGATATTTGCAGCACGTCTGCCTGCATTGCACACTCAAACTCATTGTTACTAAGCCATTATACTAGCAAACACTAAGGAAACGTAGTGGCATCTCAAAAGTAGCTGTTGGACTTTTGTATTGTCCCACTAGTGCAAAGATATTTGCAGCACGTCTGCCTGCATTGCACACTCAATCTCATTTGTTACTAAGCCATTATACTAGCAAACACTGAGGAAACTTAGTGGCATCCTAAAAGTGGCTGTTGGACTTCTGTATTGTCCCACTAGTGCAAAGATATTTGCAGCACGTCTGCCTGCATTGGACACTCAAACTCATTGTTACTAAGCCATTATACAAGCGAACACTGAGGAAACTTAGTGGCATCCTAAACGTGGCTGTTGGACTTCTGTATTATCCCACTAGTGCAAAGATATTTGCAGCATGTCTGCCTGCATTGCACACTCAAACGCATTGTTACTAAGCCATTATACTAGCAAACACTGAGGAAACTTAGTGGCATCCTAATCGTGGCTGTTGGACTTATGTATTGTCCCACTAGTGCAAAGATATTTGCAGCACGTCTGCCTGCATTGCACACTCAAACTCATTGTTACTAAGCCATTATACTAGCAAACACTGAGGAAACTTAGTGGCATCCTAAAAGTGGCTGTTGGACTTCTGTATTGTCCCACTAGTGCAAAGATATTTGCAGCACGTCTGCCTGCATTGCACATTCAAACTCATTGTTACTAAGCCATTATACTAGCAAACACTGAGGAAACTTAGTGGCATCCTAAACGTGGCTGTTGGACTTCTGTATTGTCCCACTAGTGCAAAGATATTTGCAGCACGTCTGCCTGCATTGCACACTCAAACTCATTGTTACTAAGCCATTATACTAGCAAACACTGAGGAAACTTAGTGGCATCCTAAACGTGGCTGTTGGACTTCTGTATTGTCCCACTAGTGCAAAGATATTTGCAGCACGTTTGCCTGCATTGCACACTCAAACTCATTGTTACTAAGCCATTATACTAGCAAACACTGTAGAAACTTAATGGCATCCTAAACGTGGCTGTTGGACTTCTGTATTGTCCCACTAGTGCAAAGAAATTTGCAGCACGTCTGCCTGCATTGCACACTCAAACTCATTTGTTACTAAGCCATTATAGTAGCAAACACTGAGGAAACTTAGTGGCATCCTAAAAGTGGCTGTTGGACTTCTGTATTGTCCCACTAGTGCAAAGATATTTGCAGCACGTCTGCCTGCATTGCACACTCAAACTCATTGTTACTAAGCCTTTATACTAGCAAACACTGTAGAAACTTAGTGGCATCCTAAACATGGCTGTTGGACTTCTGTATTGTCCCACTAGTGCAAAGATATTTGCAGCACGTCTGCCTGCATTGCACACTCAAACTCATTGTTACTAAGCCATTATACTAGCAAACACTAAGGAAACTTAGTGGCATCTCAAAAGTGGCTGTTGGACTTTTGTATTGTCCCACCAGTGCAAAGATATTTGCAGCACATCTGCCTGCATTGCACACTCAATCTCATTTGTTACTAAGCCATTATACTAGCAAACACTGAGGAAACTTAGTGGCATCCTATAAGTGGCTGTTGGACTTCTGTATTGTCCCACTAGTGCAAAGATATTTGCAGCACGTCTGCCTGCATTGCACACTCATACTCATTGTTACTAAGCCATTATACTAGCAAACACTAAGGAAACTTAGTGGCATCTCAAAAGTGGCTGTTGGACTTTTGTATTGTCCCACCAGTGCAAAGACATTTGCAGCACGTCTGCCTGCATTGCACACTCAATCTCATTTGTTACTAAGCCATTATACTAGCAAACACTGAGGAAACTTAGTGGCATCCTAAAAGTGGCTGTCGGACTTCTGTATTGTCCCACTAGTGCAAAGATATTTCCAGCACATCTGCCTGCATTGCACACTCAAACTCATTGTTACTAAGCCATTATACTAGCAAACACTGACGAAACTTAGTGGCATCCTAAACGTGGCTGTTGGACTTCTGTATTGTCCCACTAGTGCAAAGATATTTGCAGCATGTCTGCCTGCATTGCACACTCAAACTCATTGTTACTAAGCCATTATACTAGCGAACACTGAGGAAACTTAGTGGCATCCTAAACGTGGCTGTTGGACTTCTGTATTGTCCCACTAGTGCAAAGATATTTGCAGCATGTCTGCCTGCATTGCACACTCAAACTCATTGTTACTAAGCCATTATACTAGCAAACACTGAGGAAACTTAGTGGCATCCTAAACGTGGCTGTTGGACTTCTGTATTGTCCCACTAGTGCAAAGATATTTGCAGCACGTCTGCCTGCATTGCACACTCAAACTCATTGTTACTAAGCCATTATACAAGCAAACACTGAGGAAACTTAGTGGCCTCCTAAACGTGGCTGTTGGACTTCTGTATTGTCCCACTAGTGCAAAGATATTTGCAGCACATCTGCCTGCATTGCACATTCCAACTCATTGTTACTAAGCCATTATACTAGCAAACACTGAGGAAACTTAGTGGCATCCTAAACTTGGCTGTTGGACTTCTGTATTGTCCCACTAGTGCGAAGATATTTGCAGCACGTCTGCCTGCATTGCACACTCAAACTCATTGTTACTAAGCCATTATACTAGCAAACACTGAGGAAACTTAGTGGCATCCTAAAAGTGGCTGTTGGACTTCTGTATTGTCCCACTAGTGTAAAGATATTTGCAGCACGTCTGCCTGCATTGCACACTCAAGCTCATTGTTACTAAGTCATTATACTAGCAAACACTAAAGAAACTTTATGGCATCCTAAACGTGGCTGTTGGACTTCTGTATTGTCCCACTAGTGCAAAGATATTTGCAGCACGTCAGCCTGCATTGCACACTCAAACTCATTGTTACTAAGCCATTATACTAGCAAACACTGAGGAAACTTAGTGGCATCCTATAAGTGGCTGTTGGACTTCTGTATTGTCCCACTAGTGCAAAGATATTTGCAGCACGTCTGCCTGCATTGCACACTCAAACTCATTTGTTACTAAGCCATTATACTAGCAAACACTGAGGAAACTTAGTGGCATCCTAAAAGTGGCTGTCGGACTTCTGTATTGTCCCACTAGTGCAAAGATATTTGCAGCACATCTGCCTGCATTGCACACTCAAACTCATTGTTACTAAGCCATTATACTAGCAAACACTGAGGAAACTTAGTGGCATCCTAAACGTGGCTGTTGGACTTCTGTATTGTCCCACTAGTGCAAAGATATTTGCAGCATGTCTGCCTGCATTGCACACTCAAACTCATTGTTACTAAGCCATTATACTAGCGAACACTGAGGAAACTTAGTGGCATCCTAAACGTGGCTGTTGGACTTCTGTATTGTACCACTAGTGCAAAGATATTTGCAGCATGTCTGCCTGCATTGCACACTCAAACTCATTGTTACTAAGCCATTATACTAGCAAACACTGAGGAAACTTAGTGGCATCCTAAACGTGGCTGTTGGACTTCTGTATTGTCCCACTAGTGCAAAGATATTTGCAGCACGTCTGACTGCATTGCACACTCAAACTCATTGTTACTAAGCCATTATACAAGCAAACACTGAGGAAACTTAGTGGCATCCTAAACGTGGCTGTTGGACTTCTGTATTGTCCCACTAGTGCAAAGATATTTGCAGCACGTCTGCCTGCATTGCACATTCCAACTCATTGTTACTAAGCCATTATACTAGCAAACACTGAGGAAACTTAGTGGCATCCTAAACTTGGCTGTTGGACTTCTGTATTGTCCCACTAGTGCGAAGATATTTGCAGCACGTCTGCCTGCATTGCACACTCAAACTCATTGTTACTAAGCCATTATACTAGCAAACACTGAGGAAACTTAGTGGCATCCTAAAAGTGGCTGTTGGACTTCTGTATTGTCCCACCAGTGCAAAGATATTTACAGCACGTCTGCCTGCATTGCACACTCAATCTCATTTGTTACTAAGCTATTATACTAGCAAACACTGAGGAAACTTAGTGGCATCCTATAAGTGGCTGTTGGACTTCTGTATTGTCCCACTAGTGCAAAGATATTTGCAGCACGTCTGCCTGCATTGCACACTCAAACTCATTGTTACTAAGCCATTATACTAGCAAACACTAAGGAAACTTAGTGGCATCTCAAAAGTGGCTGTTGGACTTTTGTATTGTCCCACCAGTGCAAAGATATTTGCAGCATGTCTGCCTACATTGCACACTCAATCTCATTTGTTACTAAGCCATTATACTAGCAAACACTGAGGAAACTTAGTGGCATCCTATAAGTGGCTGTTGGACTTCTGTTTTGTCCCACTAGTGCAAAGATATTTGCAGCACGTCTGCCTGCATTGCACACTCAAACTCATTGTTACTAAGCCATTATACAAGCGAACACTGAGGAAACTTAGTGGCATCCTAAACGTGACTGTTGGACTTCTGTATTGTCCCACTAGTGCAAAGATATTTGCAGCATGTCTGCCTGCATTGCACACAAAAACTCATTGTTACTAAGCCATTATACTAGCAAACACTGAGGAAACTTAGTGGCATCCTAAACGTGGCTGTTGGACTTCTGTATTGTCCCACTAGTGCAAAGATATTTGCAGCACGTCTGCCTGCATTGCACACTCAAACTCATTGGTACTAAGCCATTATACTAGCAAACACTGAGGAAACTTAGTGGCATCCTAAACGTGGCTGTTGGACTTCTGTATTGTCCCACTAGTGCAAAGATATTTGTAGCACGTCTGCCTGCATTGCACACTCAAACTCATTGTTACTAAGCCATTATACTAGCAAACACTGAGGAAACTTAGTGGCATCCTAAACGTGGCTGTTGGACCTCTGTATTGTCCCACTAGTGCAAAGATATTTGCAGCACGTCTGCCTGCATTGCACACTGAAACTCATTGTTACTAAGCCATTATACTAGCAAACACTGAGGAAACTTAGTGGCATCCTAAAAGTGGCTGTTGGACTTCTGTATTGTGCCACTAGTGCAAAGATATTTGCAGCACGTCTGCCTGCATTGCACACTGAAACTCATTGTTACTAAGCCATTATACTAGCAAACACTGAGGAAACTTAGTGGCATCCTAAAAGTGGCTGTTGGACTTCTGTACTGTCCCACTAGTGCAAAGATATTTGCAGCACGTCTGCCTGCATTGCACACTCAAACTCATTGTTACTAAGCCATTATACTAGCAAACACTGTAGAAACTTGGTGGCATCCTAAACGTGGCTGTTGGACTTATGTATTGTCCCACTAGTGCAAAGATATTTGCAGCATGTCTGCCTGCATTGCACACTCAAACTCATTGTTACTAAGCCATTATACTAGCAAACACTAAGGAAACTTAGTGGCATCTCAAAAGTGGCTGTTGGACTTTTGTATTGTCCCACCAGTGCAAAGATATTTGCAGCACGTCTGCCTGCATTGCACACTCAATCTCATTTGTTACTAAGCCATTATACTAGCAAACACTGAGGAAACTTAATGGCATCCTATACGTGGCTGTTGGATTTCTGTATTGTCCCACTAGTGCAAAGATATTTGCAGCACGTCTGCCTGCATTGCACACTCAAACTCATTCGTTGCTAAGCCATTATACTAGCAAACACTGAGGAAACTTAGTGGAATCCTAAAAGTGGCTGTCGGACTTCTGTATTGTCCCAATAGTGCAAAGATATTTGCAGCACATCTGCCTGCATTGCACACTCAAACTCATTGTTACTAGGCCATTATACTAGCAAACACTGAGGAAACTTAGTGGCATCCTAAACATGGCTGTTGGACTTCTGTATTGTCCCACTAGTGCAAAGATATTTGCAGAACGTCTGCCTACATTGCACACTCAAACTCATTGTTACTAAGCCATTATACAAGTGAACACTGAGGAAACTTAGTGGCATCGTAAACGTGGCTGTTGGACTTCTGTATTGTTCCACTAGTGCAAAGATATTTGCAGCACATCTGCCTGCATTGCACACTCAAACTCATTGTTACTAAGCCATTATACAAGCAAACACTGAGGAAACTTAGTGGCATCCTAAACGTGGCTGTTGGACTTCTGTATTTTCCCACTAGTGCAAATATATTTGCAGCATGTCTGCCTGCATTGCACACTCAAACTCATTGTTACTAAGCCATTATACTAGCAAACACTGAGGAAACTTAGTGGCATCCTAAACGTGGCTGTTGGACTTCTGTATTGTCCCACTAGTGCAAAGATATTTGCAGCACGTCTGCCTGCATTGCACACTCAAACTCATTTGTTACTAAGCCATTATACTAGCAAACACTGAGGAAACTTAGTGGCATCCTAAAAGTGGCTGTTGGACTTCTGTATTGTCCCACTAGTGCAAAGATATTAGCAGCACGTCTGCCTGCATTGCACACTCAAACTCATTGTTACTAAGCCATTATACTAGCAAACACTGAGGAAACTTAGTGGCATCCTACAAGTGGCTGTTGGACTTCTGTATTGTCCCACTAGTGCAAAGATATTTGCAGCACGTCTGCCTGCATTGCACACTCAAACTCATTGTTACTAAGCCATTATACTAGCAAACACTAAGGAAACTTAGTGGCATCTCAAAAGTGGCTGGCGGACTTCTGTATTGTCCCACTAGTGCAAAGATATTTGCAGCACGTCTGCCTGCATTGCACACTCAAACTCATTGTTACTAGGCCATTATACTAGCAAACACTGAGGATACTTAGTGGCATCCTAAACGTGGCTGTTGGACTTCTGTATTGTCCCACTACTGCAAAGATATTTGCAGCACGTCTGCCTACATTGCACACTCAAACTCTTTGTTACTAAGCCATTATACAAGAGAACACTGAGGAAACTTAGTGGCATCATAAACGTGGCTGTTGGACTTCTGTATTGTCCCACTAGTGCAAAGATATTTGCAGCACATCTGCCTGCATTGCACACTCAAACTCATTGTTACTAAGCCATTATACAAGCAAACACTGAGGAAACTTAGTGGCATCCTAAACGTGGCTGTTGGACTTCTGTATTATCCCACTAGTGCAAAGATATTTGCAGCATGTCTGCCTGCATTGCACACTCAAACGCATTGTTACTAAGCCATTATACTAGCAAACACTGAGGAAACTTAGTGGCATCCTAATCGTGGCTGTTGGACTTATGTATTGTCCCACTAGTGCAAAGATATTTGCAGCACGTCTGCCTGCATTGCACACTCAAACTCATTGTTACTAAGCCATTATACTAGCAAACACTGAGGAAACTTAGTGGCATCCTAAAAGTGGCTGTTGGACTTCTGTATTGTCCCACTAGTGCAAAGATATTTGCAGCACGTCTGCCTGCATTGCACATTCAAACTCATTGTTACTAAGCCATTATACTAGCAAACACTGAGGAAACTTAGTGGCATCCTAAACGTGGCTGTTGGACTTCTGTATTGTCCCACTAGTGCAAAGATATTTGCAGCACGTCTGCCTGCATTGCACACTCAAACTCATTGTTACTAAGCCATTATACTAGCAAACACTGAGGAAACTTAGTGGCATCCTAAACGTGGCTGTTGGACTTCTGTATTGTCCCACTAGTGCAAAGATATTTGCAGCACGTTTGCCTGCATTGCACACTCAAACTCATTGTTACTAAGCCATTATACTAGCAAACACTGTAGAAACTTAATGGCATCCTAAACGTGGCTGTTGGACTTCTGTATTGTCCCACTAGTGCAAAGAAATTTGCAGCACGTCTGCCTGCATTGCACACTCAAACTCATTTGTTACTAAGCCATTATACTAGCAAACACTGAGGAAACTTAGTGGCATCCTAAAAGTGGCTGTTGGACTTCTGTATTGTCCCACTAGTGCAAAGATATTTGCAGCACGTCTGCCTGCATTGCACACTCAAACTCATTGTTACTAAGCCTTTATACTAGCAAACACTGTAGAAACTTAGTGGCATCCTAAACATGGCTGTTGGACTTCTGTATTGTCCCACTAGTGCAAAGATATTTGCAGCACGTCTGCCTGCATTGCACACTCAAACTCATTGTTACTAAGCCATTATACTAGCAAACACTAAGGAAACTTAGTGGCATCTCAAAAGTGGCTGTTGGACTTTTGTATTGTCCCACCAGTGCAAAGATATTTGCAGCACATCTGCCTGCATTGCACACTCAATCTCATTTGTTACTAAGCCATTATACTAGCAAACACTGAGGAAACTTAGTGGCATCCTATAAGTGGCTGTTGGACTTCTGTATTGTCCCACTAGTGCAAAGATATTTGCAGCACGTCTGCCTGCATTGCACACTCATACTCATTGTTACTAAGCCATTATACTAGCAAACACTAAGGAAACTTAGTGGCATCTCAAAAGTGGCTGTTGGACTTTTGTATTGTCCCACCAGTGCAAAGACATTTGCAGCACGTCTGCCTGCATTGCACACTCAATCTCATTTGTTACTAAGCCATTATACTAGCAAACACTGAGGAAACTTAGTGGCATCCTATAAGTGGCTGTTGGACTTCTGTATTGTCCCACTAGTGCAAAGATATTTGCAGCACGTCTGCCTGCATTGCACACTCAAACTCATTTGTTACTAAGCCATTATACTAGCAAACACTGAGGAAACTTAGTGGCATCCTAAAAGTGGCTGTCGGACTTCTGTATTGTCCCACTAGTGCAAAGATATTTCCAGCACATCTGCCTGCATTGCACACTCAAACTCATTGTTACTAAGCCATTATACTAGCAAACACTGAGGAAACTTAGTGGCATCCTAAACGTGGCTGTTGGACTTCTGTATTTTCCCACTAGTGCAAAGATATTTGCAGCACGTCTGCCTGCATTGCACACTCAAACTCATTGTTACTAAGCCATTATACAAGCAAACACTGAGGAAACTTAGTGGCCTCCTAAACGTGGCTGTTGGACTTCTGTATTGTCCCACTAGTGCAAAGATATTTGCAGCACGTCTGCCTGCATTGCACATTCCAACTCATTGTTACTAAGCCATTATACTAGCAAACACTGAGGAAACTTAGTGGCATCCTAAACTTGGCTGTTGGACTTCTGTATTGTCCCACTAGTGCGAAGATATTTGCAGCACGTCTGCCTGCATTGCACACTCAAACTCATTGTTACTAAGCCATTATACTAGCAAACACTGAGGAAACTTAGTGGCATCCTAAAAGTGGCTGTTGGACTTCTGTATTGTCCCACTAGTGTAAAGATATTTGCAGCACGTCTGCCTGCATTGCACACTCAAGCTCATTGTTACTAAGTCATTATACTAGCAAACACTAAGGAAACTTTATGGCATCCTAAACGTGGCTGTTGGACTTCTGTATTGTCCCACTAGTGCAAAGATATTTGCAGCACGTCAGCCTGCTATGCACACTCAAACTCATTGTTACTAAGCCATTATACTAGCAAACACTGAGGAAACTTAGTGGCATCCTATAAGTGGCTGTTGGACTTCTGTATTGTCCCACTAGTGCAAAGATATTTGCAGCACGTCTGCCTGCATTGCACACTCAAACTCATTTGTTACTAAGCCATTATACTAGCAAACACTGAGGAAACTTAGTGGCATCCTAAAAGTGGCTGTCGGACTTCTGTATTGTCCCACTAGTGCAAAGATATTTGCAGCACATCTGCCTGCATTGCACACTCAAACTCATTGTTACTAAGCCATTATACTAGCAAACACTGAGGAAACTTAGTGGCATCCTAAACGTGGCTGTTGGACTTCTGTATTGTCCCACTAGTGCAAAGATATTTGCAGCATGTCTGCCTGCATTGCACACTCAAACTCATTGTTACTAAGCCATTATACTAGCGAACACTGAGGAAACTTAGTGGCATCCTAAACGTGGCTGTTGGACTTCTGTATTGTCCCACTAGTGCAAAGATATTTGCAGCATGTCTGCCTGCATTGCACACTCAAACTCATTGTTACTAAGCCATTATACTAGCAAACACTGAGGAAACTTAGTGGCATCCTAAACGTGGCTGTTGGACTTCTGTATTGTCCCACTAGTGCAAAGATATTTGCAGCACGTCTGCCTGCATTGCACACTCAAACTCATTGTTACTAAGCCATTATACAAGCAAACACTGAGGAAACTTAGTGGCATCCTAAACTTGGCTGTTGGACTTCTGTATTGTCCCACTAGTGCGAAGATATTTGCAGCACGTCTGCCTGCATTGCACACTCAAACTCATTGTTACTAAGCCATTATACTAGCAAACACTGAGGAAACTTAGTGGCATCCTAAAAGTGGCTGTTGGACTTCTGTATTGTCCCACCAGTGCAAAGATATTTACAGCACGTCTGCCTGCATTGCACACTCAATCTCATTTGTTACTAAGCTATTATACTAGCAAACACTGAGGAAACTTAGTGGCATCCTATAAGTGGCTGTTGGACTTCTGTATTGTCCCACTAGTGCAAAGATATTTGCAGCACGTCTGCCTGCATTGCACACTCAAACTCATTGTTACTAAGCCATTATACTAGCAAACACTAAGGAAACTTAGTGGCATCTCAAAAGTGGCTGTTGGACTTTTGTATTGTCCCACCAGTGCAAAGATATTTGCAGCATGTCTGCCTACATTGCACACTCAATCTCATTTGTTACTAAGCCATTATACTAGCAAACACTGAGGAAACTTAGTGGCATCCTATAAGTGGCTGTTGGACTTCTGTTTTGTCCCACTAGTGCAAAGATATTTGCAGCACGTCTGCCTGCATTGCACACTCAAACTCATTGTTACTAAGCCATTATACAAGCGAACACTGAGGAAACTTAGTGGCATCCTAAACGTGACTGTTGGACTTCTGTATTGTCCCACTAGTGCAAAGATATTTGCAGCATGTCTGCCTGCATTGCACACAAAAACTCATTGTTACTAAGCCATTATACTAGCAAACACTGAGGAAACTTAGTGGCATCCTAAACGTGGCTGTTGGACTTCTGTATTGTCCCACTAGTGCAAAGATATTTGCAGCACGTCTGCCTGCATTGCACACTCAAACTCATTGTTACTAAGCCATTATACTAGCAAACACTGAGGAAACTTAGTGGCATCCTAAACGTGGCTGTTGGACCTCTGTATTGTCCCACTAGTGCAAAGATATTTGCAGCACGTCTGCCTGCATTGCACACTGAAACTCATTGTTACTAAGCCATTATACTAGCAAACACTGAGGAAACTTAGTGGCATCCTAAAAGTGGCTGTTGGACTTCTGTATTGTCCCACTAGTGCAAAGATATTTGCAGCACGTCTGCCTGCATTGCACACTGAAACTCATTGTTACTAAGCCATTATACTAGCAAACACTGAGGAAACTTAGTGGCATCCTAAAAGTGGCTGTTGGACTTCTGTACTGTCCCACTAGTGCAAAGATATTTGCAGCACGTCTGCCTGCATTGCACACTCAAACTCATTGTTACTAAGCCATTATACTAGCAAACACTAAGGAAACTTAGTGGCATCTCAAAAGTGGCTGTTGGACTTTTGTATTGTCCCACCAGTGCAAAGATATTTGCAGCACGTCTGCCTGCATTGCACACTCAATCTCATTTGTTACTAAGCCATTATACTAGCAAACACTGAGGAAACTTAATGGCATCCTATACGTGGCTGTTGGATTTCTGTATTGTCCCACTAGTGCAAAGATATTTGCAGCACGTCTGCCTGCATTGCACACTCAAACTCATTCGTTGCTAAGCCATTATACTAGCAAACACTGAGGAAACTTAGTGGAATCCTAAAAGTGGCTGTCGGACTTCTGTATTGTCCCAATAGTGCAAAGATATTTGCAGCACGTCTGCCTGCATTGCACACTCAAACTCATTGTTACTAGGCCATTATACTAGCAAACACTGAGGAAACTTAGTGGCATCCTAAACATGGCTGTTGGACTTCTGTATTGTCCCACTAGTGCAAAGATATTTGCAGAACGTCTGCCTACATTGCACACTCAAACTCATTGTTACTAAGCCATTATACAAGTGAACACTGAGGAAACTTAGTGGCATCCTAAACGTGGCTGTTGGACTTCTGTATTGTCCCACTAGTGCAAAGATATTTGCAGCACATCTGCCTGCATTGCACACTCAAACTCATTGTTACTAAGCCATTATACAAGCAAACACTGAGGAAACTTAGTGGCATCCTAAACGTGGCTGTTGGACTTCTGTATTTTCCCACTAGTGCAAATATATTTGCAGCATGTCTGCCTGCATTGCACACTCAAACTCATTGTTACTAAGCCATTATACTAGCAAACACTGAGGAAACTTAGTGGCATCCTAAACGTGGCTGTTGGACTTCTGTATTGTCCCACTAGTGCAAAGATATTTGCAGCACGTCTGCCTGCATTGCACACTCAAACTCATTTGTTACTAAGCCATTATACTAGCAAACACTGAGGAAACTTAGTGGCATCCTAAAAGTGGCTGTTGGACTTCTGTATTGTCCCACTAGTGCAAAGATATTAGCAGCACGTCTGCCTGCATTGCACACTCAAACTCATTGTTACTAAGCCATTATACTAGCAAACACTGAGGAAACTTAGTGGCATCCTACAAGTGGCTGTTGGACTTCTGTATTGTCCCACTAGTGCAAAGATATTTGCAGCACGTCTGCCTGCATTGCACACTCAAACTCATTGTTACTAAGCCATTATACTAGCAAACACTAAGGAAACTTAGTGGCATCTCAAAAGTGGCTGGCGGACTTCTGTATTGTCCCACTAGTGCAAAGATATTTGCAGCACGTCTGCCTGCATTGCACACTCAAACTCATTGTTACTAGGCCATTATACTAGCAAACACTGAGGATACTTAGTGGCATCCTAAACGTGGCTGTTGGACTTCTGTATTGTCCCACTACTGCAAAGATATTTGCAGCACGTCTGCCTACATTGCACACTCAAACTCTTTGTTACTAAGCCATTATACAAGAGAACACTGAGGAAACTTAGTGGCATCATAAACGTGGCTGTTGGACTTCTGTATTGTCCCACTAGTGCAAAGATATTTGCAGCACATCTGCCTGCATTGCACACTCAAACTCATTGTTACTAAGCCATTATACAAGCAAACACTGAGGAAACTTAGTGGCATCCTAAACGTGGCTGTTGGACTTCTGTATTTTCCCACTTGTGCAAAGATATTTGCAGCATGTCTGCCTGCATTGCACACTCAAACTCATTGTTACTAAGCCATTATACTAGCAAACTTAGTGGCATCCTAAACGTTCCTGTTGGACTTCTGTATTGTCCCACTAGTGCAAAGATATTTACAGCACATCTGCCTGCATTGCACACTCAAACTCATTGTTACTAAGCCATTATACTAGCAAACACTGAGGAAACTTAGTGGCATCCTAAACGTGGCTGTTGGACTTCTGTATTGTCCCACTAGTGCAAAGATATTTGCAGCACGTCTGCCTGCATTGCACACTCAAACTCATTTGTTACTAAGCCAATATACTAGCAAACACTGAGGAAACTTAGTGGCATCCTAAAAGTGGCTGTTGGACTTCTGTATTGTCCCACTAGTGCAAAGATATTTGCAGCACGTCTGCCTGCATTGCACACTCAAACTCATTGTTACTAAGCCATTATAATAAAATATTCAGCAATTAGAATCACCAGTTGGTGAGTCTATAGGGACAATACTCACAGACTAGATCAAGAAACAGCACCAGTGAGAGATAAATATAAAACTTAACTTTTAATTATACTTCAATAAAATTACGTGAAATCTAAAAAATACAGTTCAGATTGCCCTATAGGTAGCCAGGGTACCGTATTCAACCCTATATCAGGTAGCCCCTGGGTAATTACCACAAGGGGATAACGATTATGTGTGTAAAGAGTAATGCTAAATCTATTACTCAATGCAGTGACGGTAACCAAAGGGGGAGGGGACAGTGGTCCAACAAATGATATACACAATGTCTATATCAACCCCATATCCATTACCAGCAGAGTATAGCTTATTGCCTTTTTACTGATTAATAAGGCACATCAAACACACAAAGAGAAAATTGGAATGGTCTCACCCGTTTAGATGATCCTCCAAGATTATAGTCAGCATTTTCATACAGGAGGGGTCACGGCAAGGGCTGGATGTCGGGTTTTAAATAAAGCTTACCCTAAGCCCCTTTGACTCCCGTCCTTACAAGGACGGTCCACAGCTGAACCTATGTCCTCATACATAAACAGTCCCACATGCCTCCCGACGCGTTTCGTCACCGAGATGTGACTCCTCAGGGGACCGGGCATACAAGAATTGCGGGCCAGATGTACTGTGGCACTTGCAGAGTCCCACCACCAAATGCTGCAAACCGTTAGCCCCAGAACTAGCAGCTTATGTATATACAAGCAGGGCCCAACGGCCAATCCAAAGCGCCTCCACTTAGGTGCACTTAATAAACATAATTGATCGATTAAAAATAAACTCACCGCCCCTTGCGTTCCCCTAATCGGGTCCCGCTGGATAACACGTGTCATGGCGTCCCTTTCTCCTTCATACACTGCACGCCCGGTGCGTGTATCGCATATCCGGGTTGTGGACATGAAAGTGAGGCTTGTAACGCATCACGTGGTATATTCAGCACCTCGTGATCAAAGACGTAATCCACTATGTCATGCGCAGATGCTGCACTGTAGGGGTGTTAGACATAGAAGGAGGTTTGTGCCCTATCACGTGATGTAAACAACACCACGTGATTCTACACGTGATCGGTCGCGTCAGTGCTAAGTCGCAGAGGACGCTGTGATTTACAGATACCGCCCCCGATTTACCTAATGGGGCTGGTAGGGGGAACAAGACCACCCACTATAGGCCACCCTCCAGAATGCGGCCGTATCACGTGCAGCAAAAAAGCGATCTTAGGTGTCCAATTCCCCTGTATAGCGGGGAGGGGGAGGGGCAAGGAGAAAATCCATTATACTCTACAGATGTATAATGGGGCACCCAGTTCACAAAAACACCACTCCTTACGATAGAAAAAAATCATCCCTAGATCAATCATAGGGGTGATTGTACAAAAACTGACATGTTATACAGACAAATCGCCACCATCCAGCCCTTGCCGTGACCCCTCCTGTATGAAAATGCTGACTATAATCTTGGAGGATCATCTAAACGGGTGAGACCATTCCAATTTTCTCTTTGTGTGTTTGATGTGCCTTATTAATCAGTAAAAAGGCAATAAGCTATACTCTGCTGGTAATGGATATGGGGTTGATATAGACATTGTGTATATCATTTGTTGGACCACTGTCCCCTCCCCCTTTGGTTACCGTCACTGCATTGAGTAATAGATTTAGCATTACTCTTTACACACATAATCGTTATCCCCTTGTGGTAATTACCCAGGGGCTACCTGATATAGGGTTGAATACGGTACCCTGGCTGCCTATAGGGCAATCTGAACTGTATTTTTTAGATTTCACGTAATTTTATTGAAGTATAATTAAAAGTTAAGTTTTATATTTACTAAGCCATTATACTAGCAAACACTGTAGAAACTTAGTGGCATCCTAAACGTGGCTGTTGGACTTCTGTATTGTCCCACTAGTGCAAAGATATTTGCAGCACGTCTGCCTGCATTGTACACTCAAACTCATTTGTTACTAAGCCATTATACTAGCAAACACTGAGGAAACTTAGTGGCATCCTATACGTGGCTGTTGGACTTCTGTATTGTCCCACTAGTGCAAAGATATTTGCAGCACGTCTGCCTGCATTGCACACTCAAAATCATTTGTTACTAAGCCATTATATTAGCAAACACTGAGGAAACTTAGTGGTATCCTAAAAGTGGCTGTTGGACTTCTGTATTGTCCCACTAGTGCAAAGATATTTGCAGCACGTCTGCCTGCATTGCACACTCAAACTCATTGTTACTAAGCCATTATACTAGCAAACACTGAGGAAACTTAGTGGCATCTTAAACGTGGCTGTTGGACTTCTGTATTGTCCCACTAGTGCAAAGATATTTGCAGCATGTCTGCATGGATTGCACACTCAAACTCATTGTTACTAAGCCATTATACAAGCAAACACTGAGGAAACTTAGTGGCATCCTAAACGTGGCTGTTGGACTTCTGTATTTTCCCACTAGTGCAAAGATATTTGCAGCATGTCTGCCTGCATTGCACACTCAAACTCATTGTTACTAAGCCATTATACTAGAAAACACTGACGAAACTTAGTGGCATCCTAAACGTGGCTGTTGGACTTCTGTATTGTCCCACTAGTGCAAAGATATTTGCAGCACGTCTGCCTGCATTGCAGACTCAAACTCATTGTTACTAAGCCATTATACTAGCAAACACTGAGGAAACTTAGTGGCATCCTAAAAGTGGCTGTTGGACTTCTGTAATGTCCCACTAGTGCAAAGATATTTGCAGCATGTCTGCCTGCATTGCACACTCAAACTCATTGTTACTAAGCCATTATACTAGCAAACACTGTAGAAACTTAGTGGCATCCTAAACGTGGCTGTTGGACTTCTGTATTGTCCCACTATTGCAAAGATATTTGCAGCACGTCTGCCTGCATTGTACACTCAAACTCATTTGTTACTAAGCCATTATACTAGCAAACACTGAGGAAAGTTAGTGGCATCCTAAAAGTGGCTGTTGGACTTCTGTATTGTCCCACTAGTGCAAAGTTATATGCAGCACGTCTGCCTGCATTGCACACTCAAACTCATTGTTACTAAGCCATTATACTAGCAAACACTGAGGAAACTTAGTGGCATCCTAAACGTGGCTGTTGGACTTCTGTATTGTCCCACTAGTGCAAAGATATTTGCAGCACGTCTGCCTGCATTGCACACTCAAACTCATTTGTTACTAAGCCATTATACTAGCAAACACTGAGGAAACTTAGTGGTATCCTAAAAGTGGCTGTTGGACTTCTGTATTGTCCCACTAGTGCAAAGATATTTGCAGCACGTCTGCCTGCATTGCACACTCAAACTCATTGTTACTAAGCCATTATACTAGCAAACACTGTAGAAACTTAGTGGCATCCTAAACGTGGCTGTTGGACTTCTGTATTGTCCCACTAGTGCAAAGATATTTGCAGCACGTCTGCCTGCATTGCACACACAAACTCATTTGTTACTAAGCCATTATACTAGCAAACACTGAGGAAACTTAATGGCATCCTAAAAGTGGCTGTCGGACTTCTGTATTGTCCCACTAGTGCAAAGATATTTGCAGCACGTCTGCCTGCATTGCACACTCAAACTCATTGTTACTAAGCCATTATACAAGCAAACACTGAGGAAACTTAGTGGCATCCTAAAAGTGGCTGTTGGACTTCTGTATTGTCCCACTAGTGCAAAGATATTTGCAGCACGTCTGCCTGCATTGCACACTCAAACTCATTGTTACTAAGCCATTATACTGGCAAACACTGAGGAAACTTAGTGGCATCCTAAACGTGGCTGTTGGACTTCTGTATTGTCCCACTAGTGCAAAGATATTTGCAGCATGTCTGCCTGCATTGCACACTTAAACTCATTGTTACTTAGCCATTATACAAGCAAACACTGAGGAAACTTAGTGGCATCCTAAACGTGGCTGTTGGACTTCTGTATTTTCCCACTAGTGCAAAGATATTTGCAGCATGTCGGCCTGCATTGCACACTCAAACTCATTGTTACTAAGCCATCATACTAACAAACACTGACGAAACTTAGTGGCATCCTAAACGTGGCTGTTGGACTTCTGTATTGTCCCACTAGTGCAAAGATATTTGCAGCACGTCTGCCTGCATTGCACACTCAAACTCATTGTTACTAAGCCATTATACTAGCAAACACTTAGGAAACTTAGTGGCATCCTAAAAGTGGCTGTTGGACTTCTGTAATGTCCCACTAGTGCAAAGATATTTGCAACACGTCTGCCTGCATTGCACACTCAAACTCATTGTTACTAAGCCATTATAATAGCAAACACTGTAGAAACTTAATGGCATCCTAAACGTGGCTATTGGACTTCTGTATTGTCCCACTAGTGCAAACATATTTCCAGCACGTCTGCCTGCATTGCACACTCAAACTCATTGTTACTAAGCCATTATACTAGCAAACACTGAGGAAACTTAGTGGCATCCTAAACGTGGCTGTTGGACTTCTGTATTGTCCCACTAGTGCAAAGATATTTGCAGCACGTCTGCCTGCATTGCACACTCAAACTCATTTGTTACTAAGCCATTATACTAGCAAACACTGAGGAAACTTAGTGGCATCCTAAACGTGGCTGTTGGACTTCTGTATTGTCCCACTAGTGCAAAGATATTTGCAGCACGTCTGCCTGCATTGCAAACTCAAACTCATTATTACTAAGCCATAATACTAGCAAACACTGAGGAAACTTAGTGGCATCGTAAAAGTGGCTGTTGGACTTCTGTATTGTCCCACTAGTGCAAAGATATTTGCAGCACGTCTGCCTGCATTGCACACTCAAAATCATTTGTTACTAAGCCATTATACTAGCAAACACTGAGGAAACTTAGTGGCATCCTAAACGTGGCTGTTGGACTTCTGCATTGTCTTACTAGTGCAAAGATATTTGCAGCACGTCTGCCTGCATTGCACACTAAAACTCATTTGTTACTAAGCTATTATACTAGCAAACACTGAGGAAACTTAGTGGCATCCTAAAAGTGGCTGTTGGACTTCTGTATTGTCCCACTAGTGCAAAGATATTTGCAGCACATCTGCCTGCATTGCACACTCAAACTCATTGTTACTAAGCCATTATACTAGCAAACACTGAGGAAACTTAGTGGCATCCTAAAAGTGGCTGTTGGACTTCTGTATTGTCCCACTAGTGCAAAGATATTTGCAGCATGTCTGTCTGCATTGCACACTCAAACTCATTTGTTACTAAGCCATTATACTAGCAAACACTGAGGAAACTTGGTGGCATCCTAAACGTAACTTTTGGACTTCTGTATTGTCCCACTACTGCAAAGATATTTGCAGCACGTCTGCCTGCAATGCACACTCAAACTCATTGTTAGTAAGCCATTATACTAGCAAACACTGAGGAAACTTAGTGGCATACTAAACGTGGCTGTTGGACTTCTGTATTGTCCCACTAGTGCAAAGATATTTGCAGCATGTCTGCCTGCATTGCACACTCAAACTCATTGTTACTAAGCCATTATACAAGCAAACACTGAGGAAACTTAGTGGCATCCTAAACGTGGCTGTTGGACTTCTGTTTTTTCCCACTAGTGCAAAGATATTTGCAGCATGTCTGCCTGCATTGCACTCTCAAACTCATTGTTACTAAGCCATTATACTAGCAAATACTGACGAAACTTAGTGGCATCCTAAACGTGGCTGTTGGACTTCTGTATTGTCCCACTAGTGCAAAGATATTTGCAGCACGTCTGCCTGCATTGCACACTCAAACTCATTGTTACTAAGCCATTATACTAGCAAACACTGAGGAAACTTAGTGGCATCCTAAAAGTGGCTGCTGGAGTTCTGTAATGTCCCACTAGTGCAAAGATATTTGCAACACGTCTGCCTGCATTGCACACTCAAACTCATTGTTACTAAGCCATTATACTAGCAAACACTGTAGAAACTTAATGGCTTCCTAAAAGTGGCTGTTGGACTTCTGTATTGTCCCACTAGTGCAAAGATTTTTGCAGCACGTCTGCCTGCATTGCACACTCAAACTCATTTGTTACTAAGCCATTATACTAGCAAACACTGAGGAAACTTAGTGGCATCCTAAAAGTGGGTGTTGGACTTCTGTATTGTCCCACTAGTGCAAAGATATTTGCAGCATGTCTGCCTGCATTGCACACTCAAACTCATTGTTACTAAGCCATTATACTAGCAAACACTGTAGAAACTTAGTGGCATCTTAAACGTGGCTGGTGGACTTCTGTATTGTCCCACTAGTGCAAAGATATTTGCAGCACGTCTGCCTGCATTGCACACTCAAACTCATTGTTACTAAGCCATTATACTAGCAAACACTGAGGAAAATTAGTGGCATCCTAAACGTGGCTGTTGGACTTCTGTTTTGTCCCACTAGTGCAAAGATATTTGCAGCACGTCTGCCTGCATTGCACACTCAAACTCATTTGTTACTAAGCCATTATACTAGCAAACACTGAGGAAACTTAGTGGCATCCTAAACGTGGCTGTTGGACTTCTGTATTGTCCCACTAGTGCAAAGATATTTGCAGCACGTCTGCCTGTATTGCACACTCAAACTCATTATTACTAAGCCATAATACTAGCAAACACTGAGGAAACTTAGTGGCATCGTAAAAGTGGCTGTTGGACTTCTGTATTGTCCCACTAGTGCAAAGATATTTGCAGCACGTCTGCCTGCATTGCACACTCAAACTCATTTGTTACTAAGCCATTATACTAGCAAACACTGAGGAAATATAGTGGCATCCTAAAAGTGGCTGTTGGACTTCTGTATTGTCCCACTAGTGCAAAGATATTTGCAGCACGTCTGCCTGCATTGCAAACTCAAACTCATTGTTACTAATCCATTATACTAGCAAACACTGAGGAAACTTAGTGGCATCCTAAAAGTGGCTGTTGGACTTCTGTGTTGTCCCACTAGTGCAAA
This sequence comes from Anomaloglossus baeobatrachus, assembly GCF_048569485.1. Taxonomy (NCBI): domain Eukaryota; kingdom Metazoa; phylum Chordata; class Amphibia; order Anura; family Aromobatidae; genus Anomaloglossus; species Anomaloglossus baeobatrachus. Next base: position 208,723,478 of record NC_134355.1, on the reverse strand, counting down.
GATATTTGCAGCACGTCTGCCTGCATTGCAAACTGAAACTCATTTGTTACTAAGCCATTATACTAGCAAACACTGAGGAAACTTAGTGGCATATTAAACGTGGGTGTTGGACTTCTGTATTGTCCCACTAGTGCAAAGATATTTGCAGCACATCTGCCTGCATTGCACACTCAAACTCATTGTTACTAAGCCATTATACTAGCAAACACTGAGGAAACTTAGTGGCATCCTAAAAGTGGCTGTTGGACTTCTGTATTGTCCCACTAGTGCAAAGATATTTGCAGCACGTCTGTCTGCATTGCACACTCAAACTCATTTGTTACTAAGCCATTATACTAGCAAACACTGAGGAAAGTTAGTGGCATCCTAAAAGTGGCTGTTGGACTTCTGTATTGTCCCACTAGTGCAAAGTTATATGCAGCACGTCTGCCTGCATTGCACACTCAAACTCATTGTTACTAAGCCATTATACTAGCAAACACTGAGGAAACTTAGTGGCATCCTAAACGTGGCTGTTGGACTTCTGTATTGTCCCACTAGTGCAAAGATATTTGCAGCACGTCTGCCTGCATTGCACACTCAATCTCATTTGTTACTAAGCCATTATACTAGCAAACACTGAGGAAACTTAGTGGTATCCTAAAAGTGGCTGTTGGACTTCTGTATTGTCCCACTAGTGCAAAGATATTTGCAGCACGTCTGCCTGCATTGCACACTCAAACTCATTGTTACTAAGTCATTATACTAGCAAACACTGTAGAAACTTAGTGGCATCCTAAACGTGGCTGTTGGACTTCTGTATTGTCCCACTAGTGCAAAGATGTTTGCAGCACGTCTGCCTGCATTGCACACTCAAACTCATTGTTACTAAGCCATTATACAAGCGAACACTGAGGAAACTTAGTGGCATCCTAAACGTGGCTGTTGGACTTCTGTATTGTCCCACTAGTGCAAAGATATTTGCAGCACGTCTGCCTGCATTGCACACTCAAACTCATTGTTACTAAGCCATTATACTAGCAAACACTGAGGAAACTTAGTGGCATCCTAAACGTGGCTGTTGGACTTCTGTATTGTCCCACTAGTGCAAAGATATTTGCAGCATGTCTGCCTGCATTGCACACTTAAACTCATTGTTACTTAGCCATTATACAAGCAAACACTGAGGAAACTTAGTGGCATCCTAAACGTGGCTGTTGGACTTCTGTATTTTCCCACTAGTGCAAAGATATTTGCAGCATGTCTGCCTGCATTGCACACTCAAACTCATTGTTACTAAGCCATCATACTAGCAAACACTGACGAAACTTAGTGGCATCCTAAACGTGGCTGTTGGACTTCTGTATTGTCCCACTAGTGCAAAGATATTTGCAGCACGTCTGCCTGCATTGCACACTCAAACTCATTGTTACTAAGCCATTATACTAGCAAACACTGAGGAAACTTAGTGGCATCCTAAACGTGGCTGTTGGACTTCTGTAATGTCCCACTAGTGCAAAGATATTTGCAACACGTCTGCCTGCATTGCACACTCAAACTCATTGTTACTAAGCCATTATAATAGCAAACACTGTAGAAACTTAATGGCATCCTAAACGTGGCTATTGGACTTCTGTATTGTCCCACTAGTGCAAAGATATTTGCAGCACGTCTGCCTGCATTGCACACTCAAAATCATTTGTTACTAAGCCATTATACTAGCAAACACTGAGGAAACTTAGTGGCATCCTAAACGTGGCTGTTGGACTTTTGCATTGTCTTACTAGTGCAAAGATATTTGCAGCACGTCTGCCTGCATTGCACACTCAAACTCATTTGTTACTAAGCCATTATACTAGCAAACACTGAGGAAACTTAGTGGCATCCTAAACGTGGCTGTTGGACTTCTGTATTGTCCCACTAGTGCAAAGATATTTGCAGCACATCTGCCTGCATTGCACACTCAAACTCATTGTTACTAAGCCATTATACTAGCAAACACTGAGGAAACTTAGTGGCATCCTAAAAGTGGCTGTTGGACTTCTGTATTGTCCCACTAGTGCAAAGATATTTGCAGCATGTCTGTCTGCATTGCACACTCAAACTCATTTGTTACTAAGCCATTATACTAGCAAACACTGAGGAAACTTAGTGGCATCCTAAACGTAACTTTTGGACTTCTGTATTGTCCCACTACTGCAAAGATATTTGCAGCACGTCTGCCTGCAATGCACACTCAAACTCATTGTTAGTAAGCCATTATACTAGCAAACACTGAGGAAACTTAGTGGCATACTAAACGTGGCTGTTGGACTTCTGTATTGTCCCACTAGTGCAAAGATATTTGCAGCATGTCTGCCTGCATTGCACACTCAAACTCATTGTTACTAAGCCATTATACAAGCAAACACTGAGGAAACTTAGTGGCATCCTAAACGTGGCTGTTGGACTTCTGTTTTTTCCCACTAGTGCAAAGATATTTGCAGCATGTCTGCCTGCATTGCACTCTCAAACTCATTGTTACTAAGCCATTATACTAGCAAACACTGACGAAACTTAGTGGCATCCTAAACGTGGCTGTTGGACTTCTGTATTGTCCCACTAGTGCAAAGATATTTGCAGCACGTCTGCCTGCATTGCACACTCAAACTCATTGTTACTAAGCCATTATACTAGCAAACACTGAGGAAACTTAGTGGCATCCTAAAAGTGGCTGTTGGACTTCTGTAATGTCCCACTAGTGCAAAGATATTTGCAACACGTCTGCCTGCATTGCACACTCAAACTCATTGTTACTAAGCCATTATACTAGTAAACACTGTAGAAACTTAATGGCTTCCTAAAAGTGGCTGTTGGACTTCTGTATTGTCCCACTAGTGCAAAGGTATTTGCAGCACGTCTGCCTGCATTGCACACTCAAACTCATTTGTTACTAAGCCATTATACTAGCAAACACTGAGGAAACTTAGTGGCATCCTAAACGTGGCTGGTGGACTTCTGTATTGTCCCACTAGTGCAAAGATATTTGCAGCACGTCTGCCTGCATTGCACACTCAAACTCATTGTTACTAAGCCATTATACTAGCAAACACTGAGGAAAATTAGTGGCATCCTAAACGTGGCTGTTGGACTTCTGTTTTGTCCCACTAGTGCAAAGATATTTGCAGCACGTCTGCCTGCATTGCACACTCAAACTCATTATTACTAAGCCATAATACTAGCAAACACTGAGGAAACTTAGTGGCATCGTAAAAGTGGCTGTTGGACTTCTGTATTGTCCCACTAGTGCAAAGATATTTGCAGCACGTCTGCCTGCATTGCACACTCAAAATCATTTGTTACTAAGCCATTATACTAGCAAACACTGAGGAAACTTAGTTGCATCCTAAACGTGGCTGTTGGACTTCTGCATTGTCTTACTAGTGCAAAGATATTTGCAGCACGTCTGCCTGCATTGCACACTCAAACTCATTTGTTACTAAGCCATTATACTAGCAAACACTGAGGAAACTTAGTAGCATCCTAAAAGTGGCTGTTGGACTTCTGTATTGTCCCACTAGTGCAAAGATATTTGCAGCACGTCTGCCTGCATTGCAAACTCAAACTCATTGTTACTAATCCATTATACTAGCAAACACTGAGGAAACTTAGTGGCATCCTAAAAGTGGCTGTTGGACTTCTGTGTTGTCCCACTAGTGCAAAGATATTTGCAGCACGTCTGCCTGCATTGCAAACTGAAACTCATTTGTTACTAAGCCATTATACTAGCAAACACTGAGGAAACTTAGTGGCATATTAAACGTGGCTGTTGGACTTCTGCATTGTCCCACTAGTGCAAAGATATTTGCAGCACGTCTGCCTGCATTGCACACTCAAACTCATTTGTTACTAAGCCATTATACTAGCAAACACTGAGGAAACTTAGTGGCATCCTAAAAGTGGGTGTTGGACTTCTGTATTGTCCCACTAGTGCAAAGATATTTGCAGCACATCTGCCTGCATTGCACACTCAAACTCATTGTTACTAAGCCATTATACTAGCAAACACTGAGGAAATTTAGTGGCATCCTAAAAGTGGCTGTTGGACTTCTGTATTGTCCCACTAGTGCAAAGATATTTGCAGCACGTCTGCCTGCATTGCACACTCAAACTCATTGTTACTAAGTCATTATACTAGCAAACACTGTAGAAACTTAGTGGCATCCTAAACGTGGCTGTTGGACTTCTGTATTGTCCCACTAGTGCAAAGATGTTTGCAGCACGTCTGCCTGCATTGCACACTCAAACTCATTGTTACTAAGCCATTATACAAGCGAACACTGAGGAAACTTAGTGGCATCCTAAACGTGGCTGTTGGACTTCTGTATTGTCCCACTAGTGCAAAGATATTTGCAGCACGTCTGCCTGCATTGCACACTCAAACTCATTGTTACTAAGCCATTATACTAGCAAACACTGAGGAAACTTAGTGGCATCCTAAACGTGGCTGTTGGACTTCTGTATTGTCCCACTAGTGCAAAGATATTTGCAGCATGTCTGCCTGCATTGCACACTTAAACTCATTGTTACTTAGCCATTATACAAGCAAACACTGAGGAAACTTAGTGGCATCCTAAACGTGGCTGTTGGACTTCTGTATTTTCCCACTAGTGCAAAGATATTTGCAGCATGTCTGCCTGCATTGCACACTCAAACTCATTGTTACTAAGCCATCATACTAGCAAACACTGACGAAACTTAGTGGCATCCTAAACGTGGCTGTTGGACTTCTGTATTGTCCCACTAGTGCAAAGATATTTGCAGCACGTCTGCCTGCATTGCACACTCAAAATCATTTGTTACTAAGCCATTATACTAGCAAACACTGAGGAAACTTAGTTGCATCCTAAACGTGGCTGTTGGACTTCTGCATTGTCTTACTAGTGCAAAGATATTTGCAGCACGTCTGCCTGCATTGCACACTCAAACTCATTATTACTAAGCCATAATACTAGCAAACACTGAGGAAACTTAGTGGCATCGTAAAAGTGGCTGTTGGACTTCTGTATTGTCCCACTAGTGCAAAGATATTTGCAGCACGTCTGCCTGCATTGCACACTCAAAATCATTTGTTACTAAGCCATTATACTAGCAAACACTGAGGAAACTTAGTTGCATCCTAAACGTGGCTGTTGGACTTCTGCATTGTCTTACTAGTGCAAAGATATTTGCAGCACGTCTGCCTGCATTGCACACTCAAACTCATTTGTTACTAAGCCATTATACTAGCAAACACTGAGGAAACTTAGTAGCATCCTAAAAGTGGCTGTTGGACTTCTGTATTGTCCCACTAGTGCAAAGATATTTGCAGCACGTCTGCCTGCATTGCAAACTCAAACTCATTGTTACTAATCCATTATACTAGCAAACACTGAGGAAACTTAGTGGCATCCTAAAAGTGGCTGTTGGACTTCTGTGTTGTCCCACTAGTGCAAAGATATTTGCAGCACGTCTGCCTGCATTGCAAACTGAAACTCATTTGTTACTAAGCCATTATACTAGCAAACACTGAGGAAACTTAGTGGCATATTAAACGTGGCTGTTGGACTTCTGCATTGTCCCACTAGTGCAAAGATATTTGCAGCACGTCTGCCTGCATTGCACACTCAAACTCATTTGTTACTAAGCCATTATACTAGCAAACACTGAGGAAACTTAGTGGCATCCTAAAAGTGGGTGTTGGACTTCTGTATTGTCCCACTAGTGCAAAGATATTTGCAGCACATCTGCCTGCATTGCACACTCAAACTCATTGTTACTAAGCCATTATACTAGCAAACACTGAGGAAATTTAGTGGCATCCTAAAAGTGGCTGTTGGACTTCTGTATTGTCCCACTAGTGCAAAGATATTTGCAGCACGTCTGCCTGCATTGCACACTCAAACTCATTGTTACTAAGTCATTATACTAGCAAACACTGTAGAAACTTAGTGGCATCCTAAACGTGGCTGTTGGACTTCTGTATTGTCCCACTAGTGCAAAGATGTTTGCAGCACGTCTGCCTGCATTGCACACTCAAACTCATTGTTACTAAGCCATTATACAAGCGAACACTGAGGAAACTTAGTGGCATCCTAAACGTGGCTGTTGGACTTCTGTATTGTCCCACTAGTGCAAAGATATTTGCAGCACGTCTGCCTGCATTGCACACTCAAACTCATTGTTACTAAGCCATTATACTAGCAAACACTGAGGAAACTTAGTGGCATCCTAAACGTGGCTGTTGGACTTCTGTATTGTCCCACTAGTGCAAAGATATTTGCAGCATGTCTGCCTGCATTGCACACTTAAACTCATTGTTACTTAGCCATTATACAAGCAAACACTGAGGAAACTTAGTGGCATCCTAAACGTGGCTGTTGGACTTCTGTATTTTCCCACTAGTGCAAAGATATTTGCAGCATGTCTGCCTGCATTGCACACTCAAACTCATTGTTACTAAGCCATCATACTAGCAAACACTGACGAAACTTAGTGGCATCCTAAACGTGGCTGTTGGACTTCTGTATTGTCCCACTAGTGCAAAGATATTTGCAGCACGTCTGCCTGCATTGCACACTCAAAATCATTTGTTACTAAGCCATTATACTAGCAAACACTGAGGAAACTTAGTTGCATCCTAAACGTGGCTGTTGGACTTCTGCATTGTCTTACTAGTGCAAAGATATTTGCAGCACGTCTGCCTGCATTGCACACTCAAACTCATTTGTTACTAAGCCATTATACTAGCAAACACTGAGGAAACTTAGTAGCATCCTAAAAGTGGCTGTTGGACTTCTGTATTGTCCCACTAGTGCAAAGATATTTGCAGCACGTCTGCCTGCATTGCAAACTCAAACTCATTGTTACTAATCCATTATACTAGCAAACACTGAGGAAACTTAGTGGCATCCTAAAAGTGGCTGTTGGACTTCTGTGTTGTCCCACTAGTGCAAAGATATTTGCAGCACGTCTGCCTGCATTGCAAACTGAAACTCATTTGTTACTAAGCCATTATACTAGCAAACACTGAGGAAACCTAGTGGCATATTAAACGTGGCTGTTGGACTTCTGCATTGTCCCACTAGTGCAAAGATATTTGCAGCACGTCTGCCTGCATTGCACACTCAAACTCATTTGTTACTAAGCCATTATACTAGCAAACACTGAGGAAACTTAGTGGCATCCTAAAAGTGGGTGTTGGACTTCTGTATTGTCCCACTAGTGCAAAGATATTTGCAGCACATCTGCCTGCATTGCACACTCAAACTCATTGTTACTAAGCCATTATACTAGCAAACACTGAGGAAATTTAGTGGCATCCTAAAAGTGGCTGTTGGACTTCTGTATTGTCCCACTAGTGCAAAGATATTTGCAGCACGTCTGCCTGCATTGCACACTCAAACTCATTGTTACTAAGTCATTATACTAGCAAACACTGTAGAAACTTAGTGGCATCCTAAACGTGGCTGTTGGACTTCTGTATTGTCCCACTAGTGCAAAGATGTTTGCAGCACGTCTGCCTGCATTGCACACTCAAACTCATTGTTACTAAGCCATTATACAAGCGAACACTGAGGAAACTTAGTGGCATCCTAAACGTGGCTGTTGGACTTCTGTATTGTCCCACTAGTGCAAAGATATTTGCAGCACGTCTGCCTGCATTGCACACTCAAACTCATTGTTACTAAGCCATTATACTAGCAAACACTGAGGAAACTTAGTGGCATCCTAAACGTGGCTGTTGGACTTCTGTATTGTCCCACTAGTGCAAAGATATTTGCAGCATGTCTGCCTGCATTGCACACTTAAACTCATTGTTACTTAGCCATTATACAAGCAAACACTGAGGAAACTTAGTGGCATCCTAAACGTGGCTGTTGGACTTCTGTATTTTCCCACTAGTGCAAAGATATTTGCAGCATGTCTGCCTGCATTGCACACTCAAACTCATTGTTACTAAGCCATCATACTAGCAAACACTGACGAAACTTAGTGGCATCCTAAACGTGGCTGTTGGACTTCTGTATTGTCCCACTAGTGCAAAGATATTTGCAGCACGTCTGCCTGCATTGCACACTCAAACTCATTGTTACTAAGCCATTATACTAGCAAACACTGAGGAAACTTAGTGGCATCCTAAACGTGGCTGTTGGACTTCTGTAATGTCCCACTAGTGCAAAGATATTTGCAACACGTCTGCCTGCATTGCACACTCAAACTCATTGTTACTAAGCCATTATAATAGCAAACACTGTAGAAACTTAATGGCATCCTAAACGTGGCTATTGGACTTCTGTATTGTCCCACTAGTGCAAACATATTTGCAGCACGTCTGCCTGCATTGCACACTCAAACTCATTGTCACTAAGCCATTATACTAGCAAACACTGAGGAAACTTAGTGGCATCCTAAACGTGGCTGTTGGACTTCTGTATTGTCCCACTAGTGCAAAGATATTTGCAGCACGTCTGCCTGCATTGCAAACTCAAACTCATTATTACTAAGCCATAATACTAGCAAACACTGAGGAAACTTAGTGGCATCGTAAAAGTGGCTGTTGGACTTCTGTATTGTCCCACTAGTGCAAAGATATTTGCAGCACGTCTGCCTGCATTGCACACTCAAAATCATTTGTTACTAAGCCATTATACTAGCAAACACTGAGGAAACTTAGTGGCATCCTAAACGTGGCTGTTGGACTTCTGCATTGTCTTACTAGTGCAAAGATATTTGCAGCACGTCTGCCTGCATTGCACACTCAAACTCATTTGTTACTAAGCCATTATACTAGCAAACACTGAGGAAACTTAGTGGCATCCTAAACGTGGCTGTTGGACTTCTGTATTGTCCCACTAGTGCAAAGATATTTGCAGCACATCTGCCTGCATTGCACACTCAAACTCATTGTTACTAAGCCATTATACTAGCAAACACTGAGGAAACTTAGTGGCATCCTAAAAGTGGCTGTTGGACTTCTGTATTGTCCCACTAGTGCAAAGATATTTGCAGCATGTCTGTCTGCATTGCACACTCAAACTCATTTGTTACTAAGCCATTATACTAGCAAACACTGAGGAAACTTAGTGGCATCCTAAACGTAACTTTTGGACTTCTGTATTGTCCCACTACTGCAAAGATATTTGCAGCACGTCTGCCTGCAATGCACACTCAAACTCATTGTTAGTAAGCCATTATACTAGCAAACACTGAGGAAACTTAGTGGCATACTAAACGTGGCTGTTGGACTTCTGTATTGTCCCACTAGTGCAAAGATATTTGCAGCATGTCTGCCTGCATTGCACACTCAAACTCATTGTTACTAAGCCATTATACAAGCAAACACTGAGGAAACTTAGTGGCATCCTAAACGTGGCTGTTGGACTTCTGTTTTTTCCCACTAGTGCAAAGATATTTGCAGCATGTCTGCCTGCATTGCACTCTCAAACTCATTGTTACTAAGCCATTATACTAGCAAACACTGACGAAACTTAGTGGCATCCTAAACGTGGCTGTTGGACTTCTGTATTGTCCCACTAGTGCAAAGATATTTGCAGCACGTCTGCCTGCATTGCACACTCAAACTCATTGTTACTAAGCCATTATACTAGCAAACACTGAGGAAACTTAGTGGCATCCTAAAAGTGGCTGTTGGACTTCTGTAATGTCCCACTAGTGCAAAGATATTTGCAACACGTCTGCCTGCATTGCACACTCAAACTCATTGTTACTAAGCCATTATACTAGTAAACACTGTAGAAACTTAATGGCTTCCTAAAAGTGGCTGTTGGACTTCTGTATTGTCCCACTAGTGCAAAGGTATTTGCAGCACGTCTGCCTGCATTGCACACTCAAACTCATTTGTTAGTAAGCCATTATACTAGCAAACACTGAGGAAACTTAGTGGCATCCTAAACGTGGCTGGTGGACTTCTGTATTGTCCCACTAGTGCAAAGATATTTGCAGCACGTCTGCCTGCATTGCACACTCAAACTCATTGTTACTAAGCCATTATACTAGCAAACACTGAGGAAAATTAGTGGCATCCTAAACGTGGCTGTTGGACTTCTGTTTTGTCCCACTAGTGCAAAGATATTTGCAGCACGTCTGCCTGCATTGCACACTCAAACTCATTTGTTACTAAGCCATTATACTAGCAAACACTGAGGAAACTTAGTGGCATCCTAAACGTGGCTGTTGAACTTCTGTATTGTCCCACTAGTGCAAAGATATTTGCAGCACGTCTGCCTGCATTGCACACTCAAACTCATTATTACTAAGCCATAATACTAGCAAACACTGAGGAAACTTAGTGGCATCGTAAAAGTGGCTGTTGGACTTCTGTATTGTCCCACTAGTGCAAAGATATTTGCAGCACGTCTGCCTGCATTGCAAACTGAAACTCATTTGTTACTAAGCCATTATACTAGCAAACACTGAGGAAACTTAGTGGCATATTAAACGTGGCTGTTGGACTTCTGCATTGTCCCACTAGTGCAAAGATATTTGCAGCACGTCTGCCTGCATTGCACACTCAAACTCATTTGTTACTAAGCCATTATACTAGCAAACACTGAGGAAACTTAGTGGCATCCTAAAAGTGGGTGTTGGACTTCTGTATTGTCCCACTAGTGCAAAGATATTTGCAGCACATCTGCCTGCATTGCACACTCAAACTCATTGTTACTAAGCCATTATACTAGCAAACACTGAGGAAATTTAGTGGCATCCTAAAAGTGGCTGTTGGACTTCTGTATTGTCCCACTAGTGCAAAGATATTTGCAGCACGTCTGTCTGCATTGCACACTCAAACTCATTTGTTACTAAGCCATTATACTAGCAAACACTGAGGAAACTTAGTGGCATCCTAAACGTAACTGCTGGACTTCTGTATTGTCCCACTACTGCAAAGATATTTGCAGCACATCTGCCTGCATTGCACACTCAAACTCATTGTTAGTAAGCCATTATACTAGCAAACACTGAGGAAACTTAGTGGCATCCTAAACGTGGCTGTTGGACTTCTGTATTGTCCCACTAGTGCAAAGATATTTGCAGCATGTCTGCCTGCATTGCACACTCAAACTCATTGTTACTAAGCCATTATACTAGCAAACACTGGCGAAACTTAGTGGCATCCTAAACGTGGCTGTTGGACTTCTGTATTGTCCCACTAGTGCAAAGATATTTGCAGCACGTCTGCCTGCATTGCACACTCAAACTCATTGTTACTAAGCCATTATACTAGCAAACACTGAGGAAACTTAGTGGCATCCTAAAAGTGGCTGTTGGACTTCTGTAATGTCCCACTAGTGCAAAGATATTTGCAACACGTCTGCCTGCATTGCACACTCAAACTTATTGTTACTAAGACATTATACTAGCAAACACTGAGGAAAATTAGTGGCATCCTAAACGTGGCTGTTGGACTTCTGTATTGTCCCACTAGTGCAAAGAAATTTACAGCACATCTGCCTGCATTGCACACTCAAACTCATTTGTTACTAACTCATTATACTAGCAAACACTGAAGAAACTTAGTGGCATCCTAAAAGTGGCTGTTGGACTTCTGTATTGTCCCACTAGTGCAAAGATATTTGCAGCACGTCTGCCTGCATTGCACACTGAAACTCATTTTTTACTAAGCCATTATACTAGCAAACACTGAGGAATCTTAGTGGCATCTTAAAAGTGGCTGTTGGACTTCTGTATTGTCCCACTAGTGCAAAGATATTTGCAGCACGTCTGCCTGCATTGCACACTCAAACTCATTTGTTACTAAGCCATTATACTAGCAAACACTGAGGAAACTTAGTGGCATCCTAAACGTAACTGTTGGACTTCTGTATTGTCCCACTACTGCAAAGATATTTGCAGCACGTCTGCCTGCATTGCACACTCAAACTCATTGTTACTAAGCCATTATACTAGCAAACACTGAGGAAACTTAGTGGCATCCTAAACGTGGCTGTTGGATTTCTGTATTGTCCCACTAGTGCAAAGATATTTGCAGCACGTCTGCCTGCATTGCACACTCAAACTCATTGTTAGTAAGCCATTATACTAGCAAACACTGAGGAAACTTAGTGGCATCCTAAACGTGGATGTTGGACTTCTGTATTGTCCCACAAGTGCAAATATATTTGCAGCACGTCTGCCTGCATTTCACAGTCAAACTCATTGTTACTAAGCAATTATACAAACAAACACTGAGGAAACTTAGTGGCATCCTAAACGTGGCTGTTGGACTTCTGTATTGTCCCACTAGTGCAAAGATATTTGCAGCACATCTGCCTGCATTGCACACTCAAACTCATTGTTACTAAGCCATTATACTAGCAAACATTGAGGAAACTTAGTGGCATGCTAAACGTGGCTGTTGTACTTCTGTATTATCCCACTAGTGCAAAGATATTTGCAGCACGTCTGCCTGCATTGCACACTCAAACTCATTGTTACTAATCCATTATACTAGCAAACACTGAGGAAACTTAGTGGCATCCTAAACGTGGCTGTTGGACTTCTGTATTGTCCCACTAGTGCAAAGATATTTGCAGCACGTCTGCCTGCATTGCAAACTGAAACTCATTTGTTACTAAGCCATTATACTAGCAAACACTGAGGAAACTTAGTGGCATCCTAAAAGTGGCTGTTGGACTTCTGTATTGTCCCACTAGTGCAAAGATATTTGCAGCACGTCTGCCTGCATTGCACACTTAAACTCATTGTTACTAAGCCATTATACTAGCAAACACTGAGGAAACTTAGTGGCATCCTAAACGTGGCTGTTGGACTTTTGCATTGTCCCACTAGTGCAAAGATATTTGCAGCACGTCTGCCTGCATTGCACACTCAAACTCATTGTTACTAAGCCATTATACTAGCAAACACTGAGGAAACTTAGTGGCATCCTAAACGTAACTGTTGGACTTCTGTATTGTCCCACTACGCAAAGATATTTGCAGCACGTCTGCCTGCATTGCACACTGAAACTCATTTGTTTCTAAGCCATTATACTAGCAAACACTGTGGAAACTTAGTGGCATCCTAAAAGTGGCTGTTGGACTTCTGTATTGTCCCACTAGTGCAAAGATATTTGCAGCACGTCTGCTTGCATTGCACACTCAAACTCATTGTTACTAAGCCATTATGCTAGCAAACACAGAGGAAACTTAGTGGCATCCTAAACGTGGCTGTTGGACTTCTGTATTGTCCCACTAGTGCAAAGATATTTGCAGCACGTCTGCCTGCATTGCACACTCAAACTCATTGTTACTAAGCCATTATACTAGCAAACACTGAGGAAACTTAGAGGCATCCTAAACGTGGCTGTTGGATTTCTGTATTGTCCCACAAGTGCAAAGGTATTTGCAGCACGTCTGCCTGCATTGCACACTCAAACTCATTTGTTCCTAAGCCATTATACAAGCAAACACTGAGGAAACTTAGTGGCATCCTAAAAGTGGCTGTTGTACTTCTGTATTGTCCCACTGGTGCAAAGATATTTGCAGCACGTCTGCCTGCATTGCACACTCAAACTCATTGTTACTAAGCCATTATACTAGCAAACACTGGGATAACTTAGTGGCATCCTAAATGTGTCTGTTGGACTTCTGTATTGTACCACTAGTGCAAAGATATTTGCAGCACGTCTGCCTGCATTGCACACTCAAATTCATTGTTAATAAGCCATTATAGAAGCAAAGACTGAGGAAACTTAGTGGCATCCTAAACGTGGCTGTTGGACTTCTGTAATGTCCCACTAGTGCAAAGATATTTGCAGCACGTCTGCATGCATTGCACACTCAAATTCATTGTTAATAAGCCATTATAGAAGCAAAGACTGAGGAAACTTAGTGGCATCCTAAACGTGGCTGTTGGACTTCTGTAATGTCCCACTAGTGCAAAGATATTTGCAGCAAGTCTGCCTGCATTGCACATTCAAACTCATTGTTACTAAGCCATTATACTAGGAAACACTGAGGAATCTTAGTGGCATCCTAAACGTGGCTGTTGGACTTCTGTATTGTCCCACTAATCAAAGATATTTGCAGTACGTTTGCCTGCATTGCACACTCAAACTCATTGTTACTAAGCCATAATACTAGCAAACACTGTAGAAACTTAGTGGCATCCTAAACGTGGCTGTTGGACTTCTGTATTGTCCCACTAGTGCAAAGATATTTGCAGCACATCTGCCTGCATTGCACACTGAAACTCATTTGTTACTAAGCCATTATACTAGCAAACACTGAGGAAACTTAGTGGCATCCTAAAAGTGGCTGTTGTACTTCTGTATTGTCCCACTGGTGCAAAGATATTTGCAGCACGTCTGCCTGCATTGCACACTCAAACTCATTGTTACTAAGCCATTATACTAGCAAACACTGAGGAAACTTAGTGGCATCCTAAATGTGTCTGTTGGACTTCTGTATTGTCCCACTAGAGCAAAGATATTTGCAGCACGTCTGCCTGCATTGCACACTCAAACTCATTTGTTCCTAAGCCATTATACTAGCAAACACTGAGGAAACTTAGTGGCATCCTAAAAGTGGCTGTTGTACTTCTGTATTGTCCCACTGGTGCAAAGATATTTGCAGCACGTCTGCCTGCATTGCACACTCAAACTCATTGTTACTAAGCCATTATACTAGCAAACACTGAGGAAACTTAGTGGCATCCTAAATGTGTCTGTTGGACTTCTGTATTGTCCCACTAGTGCAAAGATATTTGCAGCACGTCTGCCTGCATTGCACACTTAAATTCATTGTTAATAAGCCATTATAGAAGCAAAGACTGAGGAAACTTAGTGGCATCCTAAACGTGGCTGTTGGACTTCTGTAATGTCCCACTAGTGCAAAGATATTTGCAGCACGTCTGCCTGCATTGCACACTCAAACTCATTGTTACTAAGCCATTATACTAGGAAACACTGAGGAAACTTAGAGGCATCCTAAACGTGGCTGTTGGACTTCTGTATTGTCCCACTAATCAAAGATATTTGCAGTACGTCTGCCTGCATTGCACACTCAAACTCATTGTTACTAAGCCATTATACTAGCATTTACTGAGGAAACTTAGTGGCATCCTAAACGTGGCTGTTGGACTTCTATATTGTCCCACTAGTGCAAAGATATTTGCAGTACTTCTGCCTGCATTGCACACTCAAACTCATTGTTACTAAGCCATTATACTAGCAAACACTGAGGAAACTTAGTGGCATCCTAATAGTGGCTGTTGGACTTCTGTATTGTCCCACTAGTGCAAAGATATTTGCAGCACGTCTGCCTGAATTGCACAATCAAACTCATTTGTTACTAAGCCGTTATACTAGAAAACATTGAGGAAACTTAGTGGCATCCTAAAAGTGGCTGTTGGACTTCTGTATTGTCCCACTAGTGCAAAGATATTTGCAGCACGTCTGCCTGCATTGTATATTCAAACTCATTGTTACTAAGCCATTATACTAGCAAACACTGAGAAAACTTAGTGGCATCCTAAATGTGGCTGTTGGATTTCTGTATTGTCCCACTAGTGCAAAAATATTTGCAGCACGTCTGCCTGCATTGCACACTCAAACTCATTGTTACTAAGCCATTATACTAGCAAACACTGAGGAAACTTAGTGGCATCCTAAAAGTGGCTGTTGGACTTCTGTATTGTCCCACTATTGCAAAGATATTTGATTTGCAGCACGTCTGCCTTCATTGCACACTCAAACTCATTTGTTACTAAGCCGTTATACTAGCAAACACTGAGGAAACTTAGTGGCATCCTAAAAGTGGCTGTTGGACTTCTGTATTGTCCCACTAGTGCAAAGATATTTGCAGCACGTCTGCCTGCATTGCACACTCAAACTCATTTGTTACTAAGCCATTATACTAGCAAACACTGAGGAAACTTAGTGGCATCCTAAAAGTGGCTGTTGGACTTCTGTATTGTCCCACTAGTGCAAAGATATTTGCAGCACGTCTGCCTGCATTGCACACTCAAATTTATTGTTACTAAGCCATTATACTAGCAAACTCTGCTGCCAGTTTAAGGGCCGTAGTTGCATTGTCAGGGATAATTATTGTTGTTTATTCTGCTGTTAATAAAGCTAGACCACCGCTGAAATCTATACCACCTCTCCATTTTTACTACCACATTTTAAGTGCACAATCTTGTCGCAATCAAAATGAGTGGCAAAATGACAAATGCTGGTGGAAAGGGGAAGAGGCGTGTTGGAAAAGGAAAAAAGGGTTTGTCCGTGGGGAAGGTGGCAAAGCTCCATTAACATCTGCTGAAGATAGACCATCTTCCAGCAAAAGTAAGATGTCTACTACTTACCGTGGACAATCCGATGTTCTCCCTTTTTTACGGACACGAACAACTGGAACAAAGGTAGATGATGGCCAAACAAGGAAAATGCTTGAATGGATCTCAAGTGGTCCAACAAGTGCCCTCTCCGCCACTTCAACTACCGCATCCAAAAAACACCAGTCCTCTGAGTTGTCAGCCCAATCACACTTGCATTCTCCCAGCTCTGAAGTCTCCATCCTCCCTGCACAGTATGGTGGAACTGAGATGGCTGAGTCTGCAGAGCTGTTCAGTCACACTATAGCCTGGGAATCAGAAGTCTGCTCCCAAGCTACAGTGAGTACAGACCAGGAAATGGTCTGCAGTGATGCCCAGAACCTTTGTGACTCTGATTCAGGCCGTGAGGACCAAGTTTCTGACCATAATGTTGACCCTTTTTCACAAACTGTAACACCTGTTGTTATAGACAATGAGGAACATACTGATGACGATGAGACGCAGATACCAGATTGGGATGATAACTTAAATATTCGGTCAGGGCAACAAGAGGCTCGGTCTGAGGGTGAGGGGAGTACAAACACAACAATTGATGAGGAAGTTCTAGATCCCACCTACTGTCAACCCACAGTCAGGCACTTGAGGAGGTCAACAGAGGCGGTGGAGGAGGATGCAACCGACGACGAAGTTACCTTGCGCCTTCCTGGACAGAGTCGGAGCACTGGTAGCACGTCTAAAACTGCATCCTCAGCCACCACTTTGCCTCGGAGCACTAGTCGGGGGGCTCAGCAGGTCGCATGCCCTCTAAGCCTTGCCTAGCCTGGTCCTTTTTTGACATAGCAAAAGATCGCCCAAGTTATGTGATCTGTATAATTTGGCGTGATTCTGTTAGTAGAGGGTAAAACCTCAGCAGTTTGACAACTTCTTCCATGAATCGTCACATGAATAAATATCATATGTCCCAGTGGGAAGCTCACCGTGCTGCAATGCGGCCTAGCGGAGCGAACCATCCACCGCCTGCCCCTTCCAGTGCATCCGCGCGCTCTTCATCTTCTAGGACTGTGGGGACAGCTGTCACACCTGGTTTTCCACGCACAACTTCCACCACTGTAACCGCAACAGGGAGTTTGCTTGGTAGGTCGTCAATTGGTTTGGAAGGGGAAACAAGTACGTGTGTACAGCTCTCTCAGACATCGATAGCACCAACGTTGGATGAAGGCAACATCATGTCTATGCCTGCACTTTCCTCACAAAGCTGCATTTTTCCAGGGACACCCTACTCAACACCGTCTACACACAGCAGCCAGATCTCTGTCCCTCAGATGTGGACAAATAAAAGGCCATTTCCTGCGACCCATGACAAAGCTAAGAGGTTGACTTTATCCCTCTGTAAGCTCTTGGCTACTGAAATCCTGCCTTTCCACCTGGTGGACACACAGGATTTTAGAGACCTTATGTCTGTCGCTGTGCCCCAGTACCAGATGCCCAGTCGCCACTACTTCTCTAAGAAAGGTGTGCCCGCGCTACACCAGCATGTCGCACACAACATCACCGCTTCCTTGAGAAACTCTGTGTGTCAACGGGTGCATTTCACCACCGATACTTGGACCAGTAAGCATGGACAGGGACGTCACATGTCGCTGACTGGGCACTGGGTAACTATGGTGATAGATGGTGAAGGGTTGAAGGGTCTGCTGCACAAGTCTTGCCGTCCCCACGACTTGTGTGTCAATCCTCTGTCTGTCCAGGTTCCGCCACTGCTTCTGCCTCCTCCACCTCATCTGGGTCCTCCACCTCCGCTACAAGCCTGCCTGGTCAGGCCACCAGCGTTCTCACTGCGGAGAAGGAATCACGCACCCCTCATTACTATGCTGGCAGCAGAGCGCAACGGCATCATGCGGTCTTTAGCTTAACATGTCTTGGAAATAGGAGTCACATAGCGGCTGAGTTGTGGGCAGCTCTGCAGACTGAGTTTAATAAATGGTTGTCTCCACTCAACCTGCAGCCTGGTAAGGCCGTGTGTGACAATGCTGCAAACCTAGGTGCGGCCCTTCACCTGGGCAAGGTGACACACGTGCCTTGTATGGCTCACGTTTTGAATCTTGTTGTCCAGAAAGTTTTAACACACTATCCCGGCCTAGATGGCCTTCTGACCAGGGCACGAAAACTGTCTGCTCACTTCCGCCGTTCAACCGCCGCAGCTGAGCGACTTGCATCGCTCCAGAAGTCTTTCGGCCTGCCGGTTCATCGCCTGAAATGCGACGTGCTGACACGCTGGAATTCGACTCCCACATGTTACAGCGACTGTGGCAGCACCGGCGAGCCCTGGTGCAATACGTCATAACGTATAGCCTGGGCCAACGAGATGCAGAGGTGGGGCAGATCACCCTGATGGAGTGGTCTCAGTTCAAGGACCTATGCACCCTTCTGTACAGTTTCGACAAGGCGACGAATATGTTTAGCGATGACAATGCCATTATCAGCATGACAATTCCAGTCATTTACATGCTGGAGCACACGCTAAACACTATTCGGAGTCAGGGGGTGGGACAACAGGAAGGGGAGGAACTACAGGAGGATTCATATGCGCAAGACACAACAACATCCCCAAGGTCCAGACGTTCATCATCACCAACGCGGCAGGCATGGGACCATGGGGGACAGGGATCAACAAGGGCGCATGGTAGCAGGCGAAATGTTGAGGAAGGTGCAGGAGAACATGAAGAAATGGAGGACGAACTGTCCATGGACATGGAAGACTCAGTGGATGAGGGAGACCTTGGTCAAATTTCAGTTGAAAGAGGTTGGGGGGAGATGTCAGAGGAAGAAAGAACGGTTAGCACCTCTATGCCACAAACACAGCGTGGACTTGGTCCGCATGGCTGCACAATACAGATGAGCGCCTTCTTGCTGCACTACCTCCAACATGACCCTCGTATTGTCAAAAGTAGAAGTGATGATGACTACTGGCTTGCCACACTATTAGATCCCCGGTACAAGCCCAAATTTTGTGACATAATTCCAGCCATAGAAAGGGACGCACGTATGCAGGAGTATCAGCAGAAGCTGTTACTCGATCTTAGCTCGGCTTTTCCACCAAACAACCGTGCAGGTGCAGGGAGTGAATCTCCCTGTTGTAACTTGACAAACATGGGACGGTCTCATCATCTTCAACAGTCTAATCGTACCAGTAGCACCATATCTGGTGCTGGTAACAGCAATTTTATTGAATCTTTTCATAATTTTTTTAGACCGTCCTTTGCAAGGCCACCAGAGACAACAAGTCTGACACATAGTCAACGGCTGGAGAGGATGATACAGGAGTATCTCCAAAATGAACATCGATGCCATGACTTTGCAAATGGAGCCTTGCTCATTTTGGGCTTCAAATCTTGAAAAATGGCCAGACCTCTCAACTTACGCCTTGGAGATTTTGTCGTTGTCTCTGAATGTGTCTTCAGTGCTGCTGGGTGTGTGCTGACAGATAAGCGCACGCGTCTGTCCAGTGACAATGTGGACAGACTAACGTTCATCAAAATAAACAAGTCATGGATCCACAAGGAATTTACTACCCCTGTGTCATCCTGGGGAGAGTAAATGCTTGTGGATTTGGAATGTGCTTGATGCAAATCAAAACACAAAACATCCTGTTTGCAACTAGGGCACAAGTGCTGCCACTGATGGGGTGTCTGTGTGGCCCAATTTTTGGAAAAAAAGGGAGACTCCGCTTGGAGTAACCCTTGCTTGCTGTGTTTTTTAAAAGGAGCCAAGATGAACAAGTCATGGTTCAGCAAAGACTTTGCTACCTACCCCGGTGTCCTCCTGGGGACGGTTAAGTATGGCGTATTTTTGAATGTGCTTGATGCAAATCTAGCTGTGAAGTGTACAACTGGGGCACAAGTGCTGCCACTGAAGGGGTGGGTGTGTGTGTGTGTGGCCCAATTTTTGGGAAAAAGGGAGAACTCCGCTTGGAGTCACCTTGTGGTGTTTTACATGATTTTAGAAGGGCGTGCCATGCCTATATCTGTGTCTCCTCCTCTTTTTCCTTGTCCAGCTCTTTTGTTTTCGCATGAGTATATGTCCTTGTCACTTTCCCATGTGTTTGTGTTGTGAGTTGTTTGTCACCTTTTGGACACCTTTGAGGGTGTTTTCTAGGTGTTTTTATGTGTTTGTGATTGCCTGCCATTGTTTCCTATGCGATTCGAGTTCGGTTCGTCAAACGTTCGCCGAACTGAACTCGAACGAGACCTCCGTTCGACGAACCGAACTCGAGCCGAACCGCGGCTGGTTCGCTCATCTCTAATTGTGAGGAGGGGACAGCATGCATTGGACATTGTGAGGAGGGGGCAGCATGCATGGGACATTGTGAGGAGGAGGCAGCATGCATGAGACATTGTGAGGAGGGGCAGTATGCATGGGACATTGTGAGGAGGGGGCAGTATGCATGGGACATTGTGAGGAGGGGGCAGCATGCATGGGACATTGTGAGGAGGGGGCAGCATGCATGAGACATTGTGAGGAGGGGGCAGCATGCATGGGACATTGTGAGGAGGGGGCAGTATGCATGGGACATTGTGAGGAGGGGGCAGTATGCATGACACATTGTGAATAGGGGGCAGCATGCATGGGACATTGTGAGGAGGAGGCAGCATGCATGGGACATTGTGAGGAGGGGGCAGCATGCATGGGACATTGTGAGAAGGGGGCAGTATGCATGGGACATTGTGAGGAGGAGGCAGCATGCATGGGACATTGTGAGGAGGGGGAAGCATGCATGGGACATTGTGAGGAGGGGGCAGTATGCATGGGACATTGTGAGGAGGGGGCAGTATGCATGGGACATTGTGAGGAAGGGGCAGTTTGCATGGGACATTGTGAGGAGGGGGCAGTATGCATGGGGTATTGTGAGGAGGAGGCAGCATGCATGGGACATTGTGAGGAGGGGGCAGCATGCATGGGACATTTTGAGGAGGGGGCAGCATGCATGGGACATTGTGAGGAGGGGGAAGTATGCATGGGACACTGTGAGAAGGGGCAGCATGCATGGGACATTGTGAGGAGGGGGCAGCATGCATGAGACATTGTGAGGAGGGGGCAGCATGCATGGGACATTGTGAGGAGGGGGCAGTATGCATGGGACATTGTGAAGAGGGGGCAGCATGCATGGGACATTGTGAGGAAGGAGCAGCATGCATGTGACATTGTCCTCACATCATGCTGCTCCCTCCTTACAATGTACAGATCATATTTCATAATCGAGGAAGGTGTGGTGGGTAGTAGTTTATAAGGGAGGACAGTGTGGTGTTTTAGTTTATTAGTGGCAGTGTCACAGTCACAGTATATAAGTGGGGACGGTGTGGTGGGAATATTTTATACTCATGCTATGTTTTGATGTTCCTGTGGTGATCACCATTGGGGGTGGTTAGTGCCCTTCATTTCTCATTGATACTTTTTAAAGTGTTTTACAGAGTAAATCTGCCTTAAACAGATGTCGTGTGCGAAAACTCAGTTTTACGTTGTCACAAAGGGGCGCGACCACTTAAAGTGCTTAGGGCAGCATGAAGGCAAAATACAGCCCTGCTGATGCCCAAATGGAGATCCGCACCCGTTTTTGTGCATGCAGCAACACACAGCTACCTTAGGTAGGGATACGCGGCAAAGTCATACCGGACTGATTGAGGGCAAGGGTGAGGCATTACGGTTACATCTAGACCAAGTTAGGGTCAGAAGCCGGCTAGGCTGGGCTCCAGAGATATCGGGGTTGTGCTGCTAAGGGACCGGTGGTTAACCGGTTATACCCTATTACAACCTGATATAGGAACAGTGCCCTACATGCTCACTCCTGCATATGCCCTGAGCGTATACTAGCAGAATACAGGTAGTGTTCTGCAGGTCCATCCCTATCCATACTGTGTATGCTATCTATATTAACTTTTGTGAAGTCACAGAAGAGGGTTGTGCCATATCTGGCCCTTTGCATAAACAGGTTCCAGTGCATATATATTATTACCGGTATCGGGTCCTGTGAGTTAACAGGGTCCTGTCCAATATATATTATTACTAGGGATGATCGAATACCCTAATATTCTCTTCAACGGATAGCCAACAAATAGATTGCCGCTATTTGACTATTCGTGAATATTCGACACCCAATGTAAGTCTATGGGAAACCAGAATGATTTTACGTTGGACCTAACGGTGAGCTGTGGTGACTGAGGAAAAGGCTGAAATAGATGGGAAAAGGCTGAAACTGTATGTAGAAGGTGCCTGACTATATTTCTGGTGTCTTGAAATAACGTGCTCAGAGCAGCACGCGGCGTTTAGGTAGTCGCCAGAACAGGTCTCAAACAAAAGTAAAGGAGGGGAAATTGCTAAGAAACAGATTCTAGTGCCTAATAAATGAAATAAAACATCAAATCAAGCCCCGACCTAAAAAAAATACTTTAGCATATGTTCACATTTCGTTTTTTACATTTTTCTTTTTTTTTCGATTAGAAAGGGCTGTAACATACATTATATTCGTGTCTGTCTCACACCTCCTTTTTTGGGACATATTTGACAGCACTTTAAAAGGTCAGCTACTATGTGCCCATTGGGATGTTGGCCTTACCCTCCTCCTCCTCCACCAATACCATCGGCTCCAGTGGCCCTCTATTCAAATGTAGAAAGGGCCCCTGGATGTCCTCAAATCTCAGACTTCTTAGGGCTCTCAGGTTGGCCCTGTAACATACATTGGGGAGGGACGGCAGTCATTTGTAGTTTTCTGCGTCCCCTATATCATTAGTGTGAAAGTTGGAATACGTACTCCATAACACTTTACAGTGCTATTGCTAATGTGGCTATTTGGGTGTTGGCCTTGCCCTCCTCCTCCTCCACCAACACCATCGGCTCCAGTGGCCCTCTATTCAAATTATTCACTAATGTATGTTTTATGGACAAATGAACATCACGCTGAGACATTGAAGCTGATGTCGTTGATGATGATTGCACCAAAAGCAGGTTGGGAGCAGGATGCATCATCGCCTGCTTCCTAGACCGCAGTTTGTGAAAACATGCAGCACTGTGGAAGTGGCAGTTGTTTCTCTTTGGAACTCAGGCTTTATTCCACTAGCTAACACCGATGATTTAAAAAAATTTAGTTTCCCCATTGCGGAATGTTTCAAACACCATGTGGCACAGCATCAGAAGTTACTCCCAACAGCTCCCAACAGCTTTTTTTTAAACATTGGTAGGATTTGCAACAAGGCATAACATGCCAAGGAGTTTAATAAATAAACTCATTTTCCCCAGGGGATAATGGTTCAGACACCATGGAGCACAGCATTAGAAGGTACTCCCAACAGCTCCCAACAGCTTTTTTAAAAAAAATGGTAGGATAAGAAACAGGGCATAACATTCCAAGGAGCTAAACAAAAATTCTGATTCTGCAGGGGGCCATGTGTAATACACTGTGGAGCACAGCATCAATAAGGAACACAAATAGAGACTGCCTGACCAATTGTTCTAGACAGTGTAGCTTCGACAGTGGTTGTGCCAGTGCATAATGTACAAAGGTTTGAAAAATATTGCCCTGAGTGATTTGGCCGAACAATTAAATTGCAGCAGCATAACAAGTTAGATTAGTCATGTGGTCTCATTAGATGATAGAAAACAAAACAATGAGAAACGATGGAACTTATTTGAACTTAAGAAATACAAGTTTTGGGCTACAGTTATTATTGGGTCTTGTTAACAGACGGCATGAGATATGCTGGGGCAATCCATCTATGGTTTACTTTGATCATCGTCAAACTGTCTCCACTTTCCTTGGATAGTCGTGTGCGAGTATCTTTTATTATTTACCCCGCTGAGCTGAAAACACGCTCAGACAACACACTTGCAGCAGGGCAAGCTAGCACTTCCAAAGCGTATAAGGCGAGGTCTGGCCAAGTGTTAAGCTTGGAAACCCAATAGTTAAAGGGAAATGTAGACTCTGAAAGCATGCTGATACGGTCACCTACAGAGTCCTTCACCATCTTACTTAAGTGTCCCCTCTTTGTCATACTTCCCCCAACCGGTATCTGATTAGAACTTGACGGTTTGTGGAAAATGGACCAGTTTTGGCACATTAGTCCACCGCCTGTGTTGCTCCTACTATGCGTAGCCCTCTCTTCTAATCCTGTTGTGTGAGATGACATGCTACCTCTGAAGCCAGCATGATCAGAAGGTAATCGTTTCATCAACTTCTCCACATGTGTTTTTGTATTTTATAAATCAGATAGTTTTTATTGAGTTTAAAACATTACAATTTGTATAATTACATTCAACAGTTTCAAACATTTACTTGTGTCTCTACAAGGATATGAAATTTGTTGAATACTTTACTACAAAAAGTCCTTTACAAATTATGCATGAGGGTCTCTTATTTACATTATATGTTGCAAGATATCCTCACCTCAGACATATACGCATACACAATGTTGTCTTTACTGATACATCCAACCATATTTTGTAAGCATAGACAGTAGAGATGAGGGATGGTCGAGGTTCGAGGTTCGCCAATTTAATGTTCGAGTGATTTTGGGGGGTGCTCGAGATCGAACTCGAGCTTTTTGCTAAAAGCTTGACAGCTCGAGTTACGTTCGATAACAGTTCGATCAGCAAAAAGCCTAGCTAGTTACTAGCTGGCTTTTCACTGTAATAGTGTGAGTCACTGTGATTCACACTATTATCAAATTTCAGCATATAATGTGCGGGGGGGTGCGCGTTTAGATCTGTGCTGCTGGGAGAATGGCGATCGGCAATTTTTTTTTTTCCTAAGCGCGCGTGCAGTGGGGCGGGCCAGCATGTCAGCCAATCCCAGACACACACACAGCTAAGTGTACTTTTTGCCAGACAAGCAAGGGCATGTGTCATAAGCTGTGAATGTCACATGTCCTTGCCTTATAAAATACGGCCATTTCCCCTTTGCCGCCATTATCTTCTTTGTGCGTGTGGGTGACAATCACCGCTCACGCAGCTCCTGTCGCCGCTCCTGCTGTGTATGCTACACACACAGCACTGTACAGATTAGGGACAGAAGTTTATTTCAGCCCTTTTCAGGGCTGATTTCCTGGGGCTCAGAGCCATAGCTGACACGCAGGTCCGTGGAAACGCTGTATACAGCTTTAGATAGTGTCTGTGTACCTAAGCTCAGGGAATTCCTTGCTGCATTTCATCATTAGGAGGGATAGAAAGTGAGGCTTCCTTTCCTGTCCACTGACCCACAGAACCCGGCCACTGTACCCACCTGCCCACTTTTGCCACGCTATTTTTATAGCAAACAGTGCTGAAACTTAGTGGCATCCAAAAAGTGGCTGCTATACTCCATTGTTGTCCCACTGGTGCCAAGCAATTTCCAGAACCTCTGCATTCTACCCTCCTGTCCATATTTGCTACACTATTTTTATAGCAAACAGTGCTGAAACTTAGTGGCATTCACAAAGTGTTTCCTATACTCCATTAGTGTCCCACTGGTGCCAAGCAAGTTCCAGCACCTCTGCATTCTACCCTCCTGCCCATGTTTGCTACGCTATTTTAATAGCAAACAGTGCTGAAAGTTAGTGCCATCCAAAAAGTGGCTGCTATACTCCATTAGTGTACCAATTGTGCCAAGCAAGTTCCAGCACCTCTTCATTCTTCCCTCCTGCCCATGTTTGCTACGCTATTTTAATAGCAAACAGTGCTGAAACTTAGTGGTATCCACAAAGTCTCTGCTATACTAATTTAGTGTCCCACTTGTGCCAAGCAAGTCCCGCCACCTCTGCATTCTACCCTCATGCACATTTTGCTACGCTATTCTTATAGCAAAAAGTGCTGAAAATCAGTGGCATCCACAAAGTGTCTGCTATACTAATTTAGTGTCCCACCTGTGCCAAGCAAGTCCCACCACCTCTGCATTCTACCCTCATGCACATTTTGCTACGCTATTTTTATATCAAACTCAGGGAATTCCTTGCTGCATTTCATCATTATGAGGGATAGAAAGTGAGGCTTCCTTTACTGTCCTGGTACCCACAGAACACGGCCACTGTACCCACCTGCCCACTTTTGCCACGCTATTTAATTTGCCAAAGAGCTCACACTTTTTCTGCCATCCTAAAATTGTCTGTAATACTAAGTTAGTGTTCCTTTGCTGCCAAGCAAGGTACAAGACATGTGCATTCTACACTCCTTTCCATTTCTGGAACTCAATAATTAACTGCAGGTAGTCCAGCCAATTTGTGACGAAGGTGCAGGCGTGGATATAATGTTGCTTTCATCCAATGATGGTTCTCTCGATGTCTGACAGCTCAACATTACCATCTGTTTCTACTTCCAAAACAAGTGACGACCTGCCAATCACACTCCCACTTACGGGTAAAGGGGTGGAAGTTCAGTGTGAAAAAGCATGTGTGACTGCTGTCCTCACAGTCACAGAGGATGAAGAGCACACAGATGCACTTGATGGGGCAGGCGGTGGTTGCACAGCAACATTGTAGCAAAGTGAAATTCCCATTGCGACTAATGCTTCATTTTAAGTCGTGTAGAGGGTAGGCTCCCCAGTATGCAGCAAAACCAGGCAACAGGAAAAGGACTCTAGGCAGTTGGGTTGATAAATGATTGTTTAACTTTCCCAAAACAAACAATAAGAACCATGCATAAAATTGAAATAATAGAACAACCTATTCAGTTGCCTACTACCTGCTAATCCCTCTGCGTAGCAGCAGTAATTGTGTGTTTGTGCGTGTGTGTGTGTGTGTGTGTGTGTGTGTGCGAACAAGACTTACCAGTGGCGCGTCACAAGAGCTTCCAAGTTATCTACCTAAACATAGACAAAACACATTACCCCCTGAATTCCCTTGTTAGCTGAAGCCTCACAGATAAGGTAATGATAACAGTGTGAATGCAAACCACACAGCTCTGCAACACAGTCATGGAAATCTTGAAAAACAACAGTCAATGTAAACATGTGTCGCTGTCCCTCTATAGTTTAAACTGTACGTGACAATTTGACAGTGCAGAGGCAGCAAGTCTTATTGTCTATATAGTCGGCTTACCCAGAACAGATATGTGTTTTGCTAATAAAACAAATTGTTGCGTGCATGCATTACTGTCTGGGCACAGCCTACCGTACCCGGGTACTGTGATGTCCAGTTGCCAGAAATACAGACTTTACGCTCCTCTCACGGTAAACAGTATAGACAGCACCGGAAGAATGTTGGTCTTTGGCACAGGATGCTGTTCACTGGCGTTATGGTGCTCCTCGCCAAACTCCAAGACGACCCCCCTCACAATTGAACAAAGTGTTTCCACGGTGGCTCGTTGCTGTAACACACACCTTTAGCTTTTCCTTCTGTTCATAGACAGCATCTCCAAGTCCACACCCAAAGACAAATTTGCTATTGCTATAGTGACCAAACAGACAAAGGCAGATCCAAAAAAACAGCAGCCCCTTGTATGTGGTCTGCAACAATGCATGCAATGAACGGCAAATAAGCATGTTGCATTGACAGTGGCTAAAGCTGAGCAATACACCCTCACGCTATCAATTCATATCCATGTGACACTTCATGGAGGAAGTACTCAAAGTTGTGAGTTTTTGCCTTCTACTTAGAGATTGTTGACAAACCTTACAGATTACATGACTTGGGTGATCCTTTGCGATGTTCAAAAAGTCCCAGGCTAAGCAAGGCTTACAGCCCATGCGACTTGCATAGCCAACATGACTTATGCTCAGAGGCAGAGTTGTGGCCGAGGATTCAGTTATTGACGTGCTTCCAGTACTTTGTCTCTGTCCAGGAAGACACAATGTAAACTCGTCGTCAGTAGCATCCTCCTCCACCTCCTCTGCTGACGTCATCGACTGGCTGACTTTGGTTTGACAGTATGTGGGGTCTCCAACCTCATCATCACCCTGTGTGTTTTCATTCCCCTCATCCTGAGTCCTCGTGACAACCTCTTCCTGCCCTGACTGAATAGCAAAGTTGTCGTTACAATCAGGTATCTGAATCTCCTCATCATGTTCCCCATTGTCTC
Source organism: Anomaloglossus baeobatrachus (assembly GCF_048569485.1). Taxonomy (NCBI): domain Eukaryota; kingdom Metazoa; phylum Chordata; class Amphibia; order Anura; family Aromobatidae; genus Anomaloglossus; species Anomaloglossus baeobatrachus. The sequence goes on along the minus strand of NC_134355.1, from coordinate 208,695,149 downwards.
CACTAGGATGATGTACGGTTTGGAAATGAGGGTGTACATTATGCTCAGCACTAGAGTTGAGCGCGGTTCGCGGTTCGAGGTTCTCCAGTTCTAGGCTCGAGTGATTTTTGGGCTGTTCGAGATCGAACTAGAACTCGAGCTTTTTGCTAAAAGCTCGATAGTTCTAGATACGTTCGAGAACGGTTCTAGCAGCAAAAAGCAGGGCTTTTTACAGCTACAGTGTGCAGGAGCCATCGCTGGCAGCCTGCCACAAGCTGGTAACCAAGATAAACATCGGGTATCCAAGCAAAGCGCTTTGGTTAGTAACCCGATGTTTATCTTAGTTACGTGCAGGAAGCCCACACTTCCCGCTCAGCTCGCTCCGCCCCCTCCTGCCCGCGGCATGTATACATACATATACACACACGCACACACACACACACTCTCACCCCCCCCCCCGCTCGGCTTACCTGCGGTGATGAAGTCCCGCCATCCCGACCTCAGTGCTGTCACTGTCCTCCATGGCCGCCGCTTGTCACATCACCTCTCGCTTCCGACCCGAGACTGACACTGGCGGTGACGTCACGGACCTCTCGCGATACTTGATGTGAAGGCGCCGGTCATTGACCTCAGTGACAGGGGCTGTCAGTGTGCTGGAGATCAGCGCAGGTAATGTACCTCGCTGACAGCAGCACTTGTGATCCCCTGCAGTGACCTGGGCTGACCCATTGATGTTAGCTCAGGTCACTGCATTGCTCTCCCAGCCAATGGGGAACATCCTGCTCTTCATTGACTGGGACAGTGTGGATCGTCATGGCAACCCCTTGGATTACAGCAGACCTGGATTTGTTTTTCAATCTAATAAATTGGTTAAAGAGGGAATGTTTTGGGGAGTGTTTTTTCAAATAAAAATGTGTTTGTCGTCTATTTTTTTTTATTACTGACTGGGTTGGTGATGTCGGGTATCTGATAGACGCCTGACCTCACCAACCCCAGGGCTTGATGCCAGGTGACATTACACATCTGGTATTAACCCCATATATTATCCCGTTTGCTACCGCACCAGGGCGCGGGATGAGCTGGGGCGAAGCACCAGGATTGGCGCATCTAATGGATGCGCCACTTCTGGGGCGGCTGCGGCCTGCTATTTTTAGGCTTGGGAGAGTCCAATAACCATGGACCTCCCTAGTCTGAGAATATCAGGCCCCAGCTGTCTGCTTTACCTTGGCTGGTGATCCAATTTTGGGGGACCCCTACGTGTTTTTTTTTTTTAAATTATTTATTTAATTTAAAATAACAGCGTGGGGTGCCCTCAGTTTTGGATTACCAGCCAAGGTGAGGTTGCCAGCTGTGGTCTGCAGGCTTCAGCTGTCTGCTTTACCCTAGCTGGCTACAAAACTAGGGGGAACCCTACGTCATTTTTTTTTTCATTTTTTTGGCTAAATACAAAGCTAAGCACCCCTTAGTGCCACATGAAAGGCACCAAAGGGTGCTCCACTTTTTCTCCATTTTTTCTCCACTTTTTCTCCACTTTTTCTCCACTTTTTCTCCATTTATTCTCCACATTTTCTCCACTTTTTCTCCACTTTTTCTCCATTTTTTTCTCCACTTTTTCTCCACTTTTTCTCCACTTTTTCTCCACTTTTTCTCCACTTTCTCTCCACTTTCTCTCCACTTTTTCTCCTCTTAATCTCCTCTTAATCTCCACTTTTTCTCCACTTTTTCTCCACTTTTACTCCACTTTTTCTCCACTTTTTCTCCACTTTTTCTCCTCTTATGCTCCACTTTTTCTCCAGTTTTTCTCCTCTTAATCTCCACTTTTTCTCCTCTTATGCTCCACTTTTTCTCCACTTTTTCTCCACTTTTTTCTCCACTTTTTCTCCTCTTATGCTCCACTTTTTCTCCACTTTTTCTCCACTTTTTCTCCTATTATGCTCCACTTTTTCTCCACTTTTTCTCCACTTTTTCTCCTCTTATGCTCCACTTTTTCTCCACTTTTTCTCCTCTTAATCTCCTCTTAATCTCCACTTTTTCTCCACTTTTTCTCCACTTTTTCTCCTCTTATGCTCCACTTTTTCTCCACTTTTTCTCCTCTTAATCTCCTCTTAATCTCCACTTTTTCTCCACTTTTTCTCCTCTTAATCTCCTCTTAATCTCCACTTTTTCTCCACTTTTTCTCCACTTTTTCTCCACTTTTTCTCCTCTTCTGCTCCACTTTTTCTCCACTTTTTCTCCTCTTAATCTCCTCTTAATCTCCACTTTTTCTCCACTTTTTCTCCTCTTAATCTCCTCTTAATCTCCACTTTTTCTCCACTTTTTCTCCTCTTATGCTCCACTTTTTCTCCACTTTTTCTCTACTTTTTTCTCCACTTTTTCTCCTCTTATGCTCCACTTTTTCTCCACTTTTTCTCCAATTTTTCTCCTCTTATGCTCCACTTTTTTTCCACTTTTTCTCCACTTTTTCTCCACTTTTTCTCCTCTTATGCTCCACTTTTTCTCCTCTTATGCTCCACTTTTTCTCCACTTTTTCTCCACTTTTTCTCCACTTTTTCTCCTCTTATGCTCCACTTTTTCTCCACTTTTTCTCCACTTTTTCTCCTCTTATGCTCCACTTTTTCTCCACTTTTTTCTCCACTTTTTTCTCCACTTTTTCTCCACTTTTTCTCCTCTTATGTTCCACTTTTTCTCCTCTTATGCTCCACTTTTTCTCCACTTTTTCTCCTCTTAATCTCCACTTTTTCTCCTCTTATGCTCCACTTTTTCTCCACTTTTTCTCCACTTTTTTCTCCACTTTTTCTCCACTTTTTCTCCTCTTATGCTCCACTTTTTCTCCACTTTTTCCTCCACTTTTTCTCCACTTTTACTCCACTTTTTCTCCACTTTTTCTCCACTTTTTCTCCTCTTATGCTCCACTTTTTCTCCACTTTTTCTCCTCTTAATCTCCACTTTTTCTCCTCTTATGCTCCACTTTTTCTCCACTTTTTCTCCACTTTCTTCTCCACTTTTTCTCCACTTTTTCTCCTCTTATGCTCCACTTTTTCTCCACTTTTTCTCCACTTTTTCTCCACTTTTACTCCACTTTTTCTCCACTTTTTCTCCACTTTTTCTCCTCTTATGCTCCACTTTTTCTCCACTTTTTCTCCTCTTAATCTCCACTTTTTCTCCTCTTATGCTCCACTTTTTCTCCACTTTTTCTCCACTTTTTCTCCACTTTTTTCTCCACTTTTTTCTCCACTTTTTTCTCCACTTTTTCTCCACTTTTTCTCCTCTTATGCTCCACTTTTTCCTCCACTTTTTCTCCACTTTTTCTCCGTTCTTTTTCTATGGTCGGTCTACCCATTAGCTCTGCCATGCATACTGTAGCTCTACACCTACTGCACATGTTACTTTATGATTGACATCTCTTTCGTACCAGAGCTGTCTAAGCCTACTCTGACCCCATATTTGTCATTACTATATTGTCCTTGTACTGTATTATGACATTTGTATCATGTGTTTCATTTCTTGCTGTGTTGCAATTTTTTTGCTGCATCCCAATTGTACCTCTACATTGTTCGAGTTTATGTTATTGTTCTCTCACTCTTATGTGATACTGATTATTGTCATTTTTCATGATTACATGCAGATAAGTCCAATCTGACGAAGGCTCAGGCCGAAACGTCATTTGTAACTTGTTTTGGACAAAAACATATATGCTTATGAAAAAAAAAATTTCTTAATACGGACCAATAAAGAGTGATTTTGCATTACTATCCATTGTGACTTACTGACTTAGTCTGGGAGATATAGAGTGCCGAGGTTACTCACTAATTTTATCTATTATTACCTTTGAGCACCTATATACCAGTGAGCAGAGCTTCCTCTACAGTAGTTCTCCTGATTAGGCATGCCCTTACCTCATGAGCAGGGCATTGCAGCTTTGGTAGCAACCATTACGACATGGACTCTGCTGCTGTGGACCCGGGGAGAGTGAGTGCAGATTCATTGCACCCACACTCCTCACATGAAGGGTCCGCACTCCTAGAAAATGGGGTATACGTTCCCTGAGTGTCTCCCCCCCATATTCTAGACGGTCCAGAGTCGTCGTGGGACCCCTTTATTTTTTTTCTTACAATAAATTGGTGAAAGAGGAAATGTTTTGGGGACTGTTTTTTCAAATAAATTTCTTTTGTCGATTTTTTGTTTTTGTTAGTACTGACAGTTTATGATGTTGGGTATCTAATAGACGCCATGACATCACAAACTGCTGGGCTTGATCTCAGGTGACTTTACAGCTAGTATCAACCCGATTTATTACCCCGTTTGCCACTGCACCAGGGAACGGGATGAGCTGGGGTGAAGCGCCAGGATTGGCGCATCTAGTGGATGCGCCACGTCTGGGGTGCCTGCGGCCTGCTATTTTTAGGCTGTGAAGGCCCAATAACTATGGACCTTCCCACCCTGAGAATACCAGACCACAGCTGTCCGCTTTACCTTGGCTGGTGATCCAATTTGGGGGGGACCCTACTTTTATTGTGTAATTATTAATATTTATAAAATAATTATAAAAAAGAGCCTGAGGGGACCTCCACATTGGATCCCCAACCACGGTAAAGCTGCCAGCTGTGGTTTTCAGGCTACAGCCGTCTGCTTTACCCTAGCTGGCTATCAAAAATGGGGGGACCCAACGTAATTTTTTTTTTTTAACTATTTTTTAAATAGAAAAAATTAATGGGCTTCCCTGTATTTTGATTGCCAACCAAGGTAACGGCAGGCAGATGGGGGTGGCAACCCATAGCTGTCTGCTTTATCTGCGCTGAGAATCAAAAATACCGCGGAGCGCTACGTCATTTTTTTAAAGATTTATTTTTACAGCACTGTGATGTCCAGCAATCAAAATACAGGGAAGCCCATTTTATTTTTAGTTATTTAAATAAATAATTAAAAAAAATATATATGGGCTCCCGCTGCATTTTTTGTATTGCTAGCTAAGGGTAATCCAAGCAGCTACTGGCTGCTAACCCCCACTGCTTGGTGTTACCTTCACTGGCAATGGAAAATCCAGGGAAGCATTTTTTATTTTTTTTGCCAAAAAACTACAAAAAAAGGACGTGAGCTTCGCCATATTTTTGTATGCTAGCCAGGTATAGCAGGCAGGTGCTGGAAGAGTTGGATACAGCGCCAGAAGATGGCGCTTCTATGAAAATGCCATTTTCTGAGGTGGCTGCAGACTGCAATTCGCAGCAGTGGGGCCCAGAAAGCTCAGGCCAACCCGTGGTGCGGATTCCAATCCCCAGCTGCCTAGTTGTACCTGGCTGGACACAAAAATGGGGCAAAGCCTACGTCATTTGTTTTCTAATTATTTCATGAAATTCATGAAATAATAAAAAAAGGGCTTCCCTTTATTTTTGGTTCCCAGCCGGGTACAAATAGGCAACTGGGGGTTGGGGGCAGCCGTACCTGCCTGCTGTACCTGGCTAGCATACAAAAATATGGCGAAGCCCACATAATTTTTTCAGGGGGCAAAACACTTCTGCATACAGTCCTGGATGGAGTATGCTGAGCCTTGTAGTTCTTCAGCTGCTGTCTGTCTGTATGGAGAAGAGCAGACAGCAGCTGCAGAACTACAAGGCTCAGCATACTCCATCCAGGACTGTATGCAGAAGTTTTTTGCCCACCAAAAAAATGACGTGGGCTTCGCCATATTTTTGTATGCTAGCCAGGTACAGCTGGCAGCCACCGGCTGCCTCCAACCCCCAGTTGCCTATTTGTACCCGGCTGGGAACCAAAAATATAGGGAAGCCCTTTTTTTTAATTATTTCACTTATTTCATGAAATAATTAAAAAACAAATGACGTGGGCTTCGCCCTATTTTTGTGTCCAGCCGGGTACAACTAGGCAGCTGGGGATTGTAATCCGCAGCACAGGTTAGCCCGAGGTTTGTGGGCGCCTCTGCTGCGGATTTCAGTCCGCAGCCGTCCCAGAAAATGGCGCTCTCATAGAAGCGCCATCATCTGGCGCTGTATCCAACTCTTCCAACAGCCCTGGAGCCGGGTGGCTTGTTGGGTAATCATGAGTTAATACTGGCTTTGTTTTACCAGCCAGTATTAAGCCAGAGATTCTTAATGTCAGGCACGTTTGACCCGGCCATTAAGAATCTCCAATAAAGGGTTAAAAAAAAGACACCACACAGAGAAAAAATACTTTAATAGAAATAAATACACAGACACATTAGAGACTCCATCTTTATTACCCCCTGTCAGCCCTCCACGATCCTGCTCTTCTGTCTTCTTTCTTTCTAGTGTAGTAGTAGTGACGATTGTAGTGAGGAAGGATGAGATTCACCAGCTCATCACTTGGGGCTGGGGAACCTCCATCCTCACTACAATGCTCACTACAATCGCGAAGCAGCGTGCAGCCTTCACTCCGTGAGTGATCACTGCTGGCTGCTAGCGGTAACGCTGACAGACGCGTTACCGTAGCAACGGTGCTCTCGGAGCCGCGGTTAGCGGTGACGTCACCGCTAACTGCGTTGCTATGGCAACGGTGATCTCCGGTAATGACCGGCTGTGTCAGCCGGTCCCTAACGGAACGGGGAGTCGACCGTGTGCTAGAGCATGTCGCCGGTACACGGCGACACACATATGTGCACCGTGTACCGGAGAGATGCACTCGCAGGTCCTACATGACGTGTCATAGTCATGTGACCAGTCTGTAGCCAATGAGATAATAGCCACGTGACTGGTCACATGGCTATTTTGACGTCACGATAGGTCCTGCATCTCTGCTGGCAGTGCAGGTCACCGGGAGGATTCAGCGATCATCGGATGGAATAGCGGCAGGAGACAGAGTGCAGAAGGGATCGCGAGGACCGGTAAGTGTTATGGCAATGTTTATTAACTGTTTGTGTACATTTATAATGCATTTTTATGTGTTTGTGATTGCCTCCCTTTATAGCCTATACGTTCGAGTTCGGTTCGTCGAACGTTCGACGAACCGAACTCGAACGGGACCCCCGTTCGTCGAGCCGACCTCGAGCCGAACCGGGACCGGTTCGCTCATCTCTACTCAGCACCTTCTTCATCAGGGCCTGGATCCGACTCACAAAGCTTCTGGCCATCTGTGCAGATCATTTCCCCTGTCTCCTGGAACTCGCTGCCTCAACAAGTCAGACTATCTGCTACACCCGCAAGCTTCAAACGGAACCTGAAAACTCATCTGTCCAGAAATGACTATAACCTTCAATGACCCCACCACCGCGCGGAGCTGCCGCCTAACCTACACCCCACCTACTATTTCCTCCCCAAAATACTTAAGAAAGTAATCCCGCAAGGGCAGTGCTCTCTTTTTCCTCTGTACCCGTCTGTCTATTGTTACTTGTATATGTATTCTGTATGTAATCCCCTTCTCATGTATAGCACCATGGAATCAATGGTGCTCTATAAATAAATAAATAATAATAATAATAACTTCTTTGTCTGTACTCACTGCAGCTTTGGAGCAGACCTCTGATTCCCAGGCTATAGTGTGACTGAACAGCTCTGCTGACTCAACCATCTCTGTTACCCGATACTCAGCAGGGCTGGTGGAAACTTGAGAGCTGTTAGGAAGCAAGTGCGATTGGGTTGACACCACAGTGGAATAGAGTATTTGTGATATTGAACTTGAGGTGGAGGAGAGGCCACTTTATGGAGCACTTGAGATCCATTGAAGCAGCTGCTGTTTTGGTGCCTCATCTACATTTCTTAGCGATGGTCGTGTCAGTGAAAAAAGGATCATATCAGATTATCCACAGGAAGAAGTACACCTGTTATTTTGGCTGTTGTTTGTTGTTACGAATCGGTGCCGCCGTAAACACAAGCAACCTGCTGCGGCTCCAGTTGCGCCCAGGCGTCAGCTGCCATTTAGGGCTGTGCCTCGGGTTGTCCAGCTGGCTGCTTTCTCCTCCACGTCTAAGTGTGGAGAGGCAGCTAGTGCACATGCGTGTACCGATTTACTCCAACCGCAGCCTAACTCCAGTGTTTCGCCTACTGAGTATGCTCAGCCTGACTTTGATATTCTTGAGGCTAAGTCTTCATTTTGGGCTACAGTGCATGCTCCCACACTTAGTGCGAAAAGCCTCTTTGCACAGGTACTTGCACTCCGTGCCGGGTCTAAGTCCTGTGTTGTGCCTAGACAGTATGCTGAATCTGATTTTTTTTCGGAGACTGTATTTCATGCTACTGAGCATGCTCTTGCACTTACTGCATCAGAGGCTAGGTCCGGTAATTAACTCTTTGGCACTGCCCCTGATGTGGGGGGCCCATATAGACCACAGGGCATCAGGTGTCCTGACGATGTGGCCAGGCCACTCCCAACTGGCTTGCAGAGGCCCGCACCTATGACTTGTCACCTCATTATTGTTGGTCAGACGATGACTGGTGAGGTGTTTGGGTTGTGGCTGCCATGAGGTCATCATTGAAGTGGCGGTCCCGAATAGGACGCTAGTTATGCCACTCATGACGTGTCACTCTGCTTTTGTCTCCAGGAGGTGCATTGTGGTCCACCCTGGTTTGGGGTGGACCAAGGTTATAAAAGGGGCTGGAGCCAACAAGGAGATGCACAGTCTTCTATTATGCTAAGAGAAAGAGCACACCTCCATGTGTTAAACCCATTGCGGCTTTAGGCCAGAGGTAGGCAGGGATAGGGCATCAATGCAGGCCGCCACCACAGTTGGTAACGCAGAACGGTTAAGACCAGCTCCTGTCCTGCCAGTCCTGCTAGTGCAGCCCAGTGGCATTAATAGGCCTGCTGCTGCTGATGTGCCTGCTGTCCACAGCTGTGGCCCCTACGCACACGGACAGCGTACCCAATGGCCCCTGTGTTGGTAAAAGGGAGTTCCTGGGCTGAGTGGGCGTGTGGACCCTGTGACGCTAACAGGGCTCCCAGTCTCCAGATCCGAGTATCGTCTAACTCGGTTCAGGCTACTATTAGTTTCAGAGCCACCAAGCTCTGTATCCTCCACCTAACCTTCCAGTTACCAACCTCTCCTTTTCCATCTGGGAGCACGGTGGACACTGACTGGCGATGGGAATATATACCTTTCTCTTTCTTTTTTTCTTAATTTTTTTATATAGCGGTAACATAGTATATATCACCTTATCCAAATCTGCCAGTTCCACCATAACAGATGTTGTTTCTTCAGCAAATGTTTCTTTTGCTTAACCACCAAACCCACGGACACAAACTTTTTCCCCCTTTCCAACACACCTGTTCCCTTTTCCACCAGCATCTGTCCTTTTTCAACTCATTTTGTATATGACCAAAAGTGCAACTCTGCAGGGACACCGTACTCAACGCCGTCTCAGCACAGCAGCCAGCCCTCGGTCCCTCAGATGTGGACAATTAAAAGACCATTTCCTCCTATCCATGACAAAGCGTTGAGATTCACTCTGTGCAGCACAGATGTTTAGTGGAAAAGCAGATCTAAGATTGCATACCACCTTCTGCTGATACTCCTGCATACGTGCGTCCCTTTCTATGGCAGGAATTATTTTGCCAAATTTTGTCTTGTACTGGGGATCCAACAGTGTGGCAACCCAGTAGTAAGCATTACTGCGAATTCGTACAATCCAAGGGTCATGTTGTAGGTAGTGCAGCAAGAGGGCGCTCATGTGTCTTGTGCATCCAGGAGGACCAAGTCCTTGGTGTGTTGGTGGCCGAGAGGTGAGAATCGTGCCTCCTTCCTCTGCCCTCTCCCCCCAACCTCGCACAACCAAAATGTGAGCAAGCTCTCACTCATCTGCTCAGTCTTCCATGTCCATCGCCAGTTCGTCCTCCATTTCTTCATGGGCTCCTGCACCTTCCTCAACAGTTTTGCTGATACTATGCGCCCTTGTTAATCCCTCTTCTCCACCGTCCCATGACTGCCGCCTAGGTGCCGCTGACCGTCTGGACCTTGGAGATCTTGTTATCCCTTCCGCATATTACTCCTCCTGTACTTCATCCCTTTCCTCTTGTCCCAACACCTGACTCCGAATAATGCTTACAGTTTGCTACATTCTGTAGATGACTTTATTGTCACGCTGAGAATGGCATCGCCAGTCCTAAACATCTTCGTCGACATTTGTAAACTGTGTAGAAGGGTGCATAGGTCCTTGATCTGACACCACTCCAGCAGCGTGATTTGCACCACCTCTGGATCAAGTTAGCCCAGGGTATACGTCATAACGTATTTCAGCAGGGCTCGGCGGTGCTGCCACAGACGCTGCAACATGTGCAGATTCAAATTCCTGCGTGTTGGCACATCACATTTCAGGCGTTGAACCGCCAGAAGAAAAGACTTCTGGAGCGATGAAAGGTGTTGAGCTGCTGGGTGCGAAAGATGGAAGATAGCACATAGCGAGCGTGCCCACTGCACAAGGCCATGTAGGCCGGGATGGTGGTTTAAAAATTGCTGGAGAATCAGATTCAACACTTGAGCCCTACAAGGCACGTGTGTCACATTGCCCTGACGAAGGCCCTCAGCCAGGTTTGCATCATTGCCGCACACGGCTGTTAAGTCACCACCGGAGTCCGCTCCATCAATTTGTACTCCGCTCGCCAGGTGACAACGTGTTCTTTTCGTGTATAGTGCTGATGATGGGAGAGTCGACGCAGGTGGACGCAGGTTATGATCACCCACTGGGCTGCGTTACCTTGACAGATGCAGAACCACTGGATGAATGTAGGTGGTGGGTGTCTCACAGATGAAGTACCATCATTCAGCTACAACCAATGGGAAGACACCACACCCTTTTTTAGGCCCATCCTGCCGGCTGACCACTGCCAGACATAGCTATGAACCTCTGGTTACTGTTACTCCCAGTTCTGTTTTGTGATTTTGTGTGCTTTTTTCCTGACTACTTTCCCTGCCAGCTGTTTATGTACCTCGTTGGCCGATCCGCATTTTACCTCTGCTTGTTTTCTGATTAAGTCCTGGCCGTCCCATTCTGTTCCTCTTCCTCAATTAATGTTTTGACCCTGCCTGACTACTATTCTCTGGAACTGCAGCCTTCCACAGGTATTGTTCACCTTGGGCCTTGTGTAATTCCAAATCCCTGTATATGGGTTAAAGGGTTTCAGGGTTCCTCGGGTCCTGCTTGGTGAGTGGCTTCCTTCTAGCCTATCCTTTACAGCCCATCTGAGTGTGTGGATCAAGGAAGGAGTTACACCAAGCTCTCTGCAGAAGGCCATGTAGGCCAGGATAGTGCTTTAAAAATTGCTGGACAATCAGGTTCAACACGTGAGCCACACAAGGCACGTGTGTCACATTGTCACAGCGAAGGGCCGCACCCAGGTTTGCATCATTATCGCACCCGGCCTTCTCTGGCTGCTGGTTGAGCGGAGACAACCATTGATGAAACTCTGTCTCACTCTCCAGAGCATACCGTCCCCAACTCCTCAGCGGTGTGACTGACAATTCACAGATATTTCAAAGGAAAGAGTCGACCGCCTCATGCTGTTGAGCTCTGCTGCCAGCATAGTAAGGAGGTGTGTGTGATTCCTTGTGCACAGTTACAACGCGGGTGGCCTGACCACACAGGGTTTGGGCCGAGGTGGAGGACCCACACGAGGTTGAGGAGGCAGAAGCAGTGGAGGAACTTCTACATACAGAGGAAGGATTGACACACAACTTGTGGGCACGGCAAGACTTGTACAGCAGACCCTTCTCCATCTCTCACCATAGTTACTTAGTGCCCAGTGAGCGACATGTAACACCCCTTTCCATGCTTACTGGTCCAAGTATCTGTGGTCAAATGCACCCTGTCACACACAGAGTTTCTCAAGGAAGCGGTGATGTTGTGTGCGACCTGCTGTGGTAGCGCGGGCACGCCTTTCTTGGAGAAGGAGTGGCGACTGGGCATCGGCTCTGGGGCACTGCGATGGGCATAAGGTCTCGAAAATCCTCAGTCTAAAAAGGGTGTAAAGGCAGCCTTTCTGTAGCCAACAAGTTGCAGATGCTGAAACTCAATCTCTTAGGCATGTCATGCCCTTCAAAAATCAGTCTCCCTTGTTTCCACTAATTGGGCCACACACACCCCACTTGACTGGCATCAGTTGGCCCCCATTTTCAAAATGAAAAAGATGCTTTGCATGAAGCACTTTCAAAAATACACATGCCTTTTGCCTCCCCTGGATGACCTAGGGGAAGAAAAGTCCTCTGTGAGGCATGACTTGTTCATCTTGGTTCTTTTAAACACAGCGAGGGGACTCCTACCACAGTCTCCCTCGTTTTCACTAATTAGGCCACACACATCCCACTTGACTGGCATCAGTTGACCCCCATTTTCAAAATGAAAAAGATGCTTTGCATGAAGCACTCTCAAAAATACACGTGCCTTTCGCCTCCCCTGGATGACCAATTCATCTAGGATGTCAGATGTAGAATAAATCTGGGTCCCCGACTTTGTGTTAGGAGTAAGGATCGGAGGCTGAGCCTGCCTGGGATGTAGAGTCAGGGCAAGCAGTCTTCCACTTTTGTCTCCAAATTCAAAGAAATTTTTCCAAGCTTTGTCTCTAGAACAAGGATTTTTGGTCTAAGATGGATAAGATTTGGTGCTGCAAAGTAGATATCTCTGCTTTGAGGACATCATTTGGTGTGTTTTTGTTTGTTTCTTTCTGACCCAGTTGTGATAATGATTCCTTTAACTCCGTCGCCCTTTGCCTCTTAAGTCTGGAACCATGAGAGATACAGATACCCCTAATTACACACTTCAGGGCTTCCCATTTTATTGGGTCAGGTGTCAAATCCATCGCATGGTCGACCCCGAAACTTTTTAATTGCTGTGTGAATCTCTTTCAGGCATGCTTCATTTTTCAATAAGTTGTCATTAAGTCTCCAAGTATATCCCGAACCCCTTCTATCTAACATTCCCACCTCTCCATAAACTGGCGCATGGTCTGACCACAAAAATGTATCCAATGACCATTTTGGAGTGTTGTCTAAGAGATCATGGGAAATGAAATAGTCTATTCCCGTGTAATTGGTAAGGTGTAATTGTGTAAGGTGTAAGGTGGATTGAGATTAAGAGCATGTAGCTCGAAACGCGTACTCCTCTGTCATCCCATCCCGTCTTTATGGGGATTTTTTATACCTTGTGGATATGATCCAATTTTACTATGAAAATTGAATAAATAAAAGAAACAAATTTTATTACATTTCCTGGACTCGAGTGCTGGATTTTTTCTTTTTCCTGGAGTTTCTTGGCCGGGCCGGCCTTCCCGTGCACCTGTCCTTCATTGGAGTCTCCATGTGATCTGGGTGAGCTGATTCTACCTTTCTGTTTCTCTATTCCCGTGTAACTATTATGTGCTAGTGAGTGAAAGCTATAGTCCCTGACTCCGGGGTGCAGGATCCTCCAAAGGTATACCAGTCTAAAGCCAGCTTTACACGCTGCAATGTATCTTACAATGTGTCGGCGGGGTCACGTCGTAAGTGACGCACATCCGGCATCGTAAGGTACATTGTAGTGTGTGACAGGTACGTGCGATTGCAATTGAACAAAAATCCGTTCATCGCATGCACGTCGTCCATTCCTCGTGAATTGAACATGAGGTTGTTCAATGTTCCCGAGGCAGCACACATCGCAGTGTGTGACACCCCGGGAACATTGAACAGATCTTACCTGCGTCCCGCGGCTCCAGTCGGCTATGTGGAAGGAAAGAGGTGGGCGGGATGTTTACGTCCCGCTCATCTCCGCCCCTCCGCTTCTATTGGCCGGCTGCCGCGTGATGTCGATGTGACGCCGAACGTCCCTCCCACTCCAGGAAGTGGACGTTCTCTGCCCACATCGAGGTCGTATGGACGGGTAAGTACGTGTGACGGGGGTTAATCGTTTGTGGGGCACGTTCAACAAATTGAACGTGCCACACATATGATGGGGGCGTTGCAAATCGCATACGATATTGTATGCGAAATTGCAAAGTGTAAAGCTGGCTTAAGAGACACCAACTCTTTTTTAAGTCTACGTATCGCAGAGTGAGGGACAGCTGACCTACCCGAAGACGAGTCCACTGCTGGGTCCAGGATCATGTTGAAGTCCCCACCAAGGATAATACGGGAACCGCCGCCACCTGTCCCTGGTTTGGAAAATAAACATTAGTGATGGTATAAATACTGCCTAAAAAAGATATCTTAAGTAAGAGATAGCGTCCATCCAAGCCGAAGCAAGAATTGGCTACTTCAGGTTGAAAGGACCGATGGAATGCCACCGAGACCCCGCATGCCTTACGATCCGGGTGCAATGGAACCAAGTTGGGTAATTTTTTATTTTATAGCTGGGAACACCACCTGCTCTGAAGTGTGTCTCCTGTAACATAACAATTTTGATATTCTGTTTGTGAAAACGGTACTTAATCTGGCTCCTTTTTTCTGGCTTGTTTAGGCCCTTAGCATTGTACGTGCAGAAGGTTACGTGTGACACCATGGTATAGAGAATGTTTAGTGATAGTGTAAAGAGGAAGAAAAAGAGAAAAGAAGGTGGTGAAAGAAGAGAAAGTAGAGGTTAACAAAGGAAGAAAAATGTTAACCTGTGGGTTAGTTCAAGAAAATTTCTCAAACAACTATATTGACTTTTGTCAAGTACAGCAAAACGCTGCAGCCCTAGGAGAGATGAGAGAAGCCTCCAGCAACAGGTTGGAGCCCCCGCCTCCCCGACTAATGCACATACTATGGGTTATCCAAAACATTGTGGATGAGTGTTACGCTCACCGAGGAGCGGCGAGCGTCCGGAGGTGGACCCACTGGACCGTGCACCGGACTCCCCTGAGAAGGCGACCAACAGCGAACCCCTGTACAGGGATTGTGCGGCGCCTCCCCAGAAGGCCTAAATGCATGGCAGCCAGGAACCGGTGGTAGGAGTCTCTGTACGACCAGGCGTAGATCGGGTACGACGTCTGCAGCAGGCAGAACACGGGTGTGGTACCGGAGATGTTCACTGCGGGTATGGCCGGTGACGTCCACTGCGGGTATGGCCGGTGACATCCACTGCGGGTATGGCTGGTGATGTCCACTGCGGGTATGGCTGGTGACGTCCACTGCGGGTATGGCCGGAAGGTACAGACGGCACTACGGTGAGATAGAGTATTAGTAACGGGCAGATAACAAACAGGTAACAGAAGTACAAAGGGGCCTGAACACTAGCAGAGCTCAAATAGAAGCATTGCTCGGGCGCCTGCTGCTGGGGGAGGTGAACCTAAATACCTATTAGGTAACAGGTGACCTCTGAGGTCACTTCCAGAAAACGGGGCATACCACTTTAAGAAAGGGGGCATGGCCTCGCGCGCAGCCTAGAGTCACTTACTGCAATTCTGTGTGAGGACGGGAGACAGGAAGAGGCTGCAGCAGGCCTGGGAGTAGGAGCAGCGTCTGCAGAGCCATGGGACCGGTAAGAGGAAGGCCTTCGCTGCCTGGGACTGGGACCAGGAGTGCACGTGGGAGCCATGCTGGGACTGGGCAGATGTGAGGGAGAGCTCCCCCCCGGGGTCTGGTGGGACCAGGCATTACAATGAGAAGGCCCGAGACACCCCAATTTGAAACTGTATGAAACACAGAGACTAATAGAACATCCTAATATAACAAAATATCGATCAGGAAACATAGCATCTTGAAAATAAGAGCTCAAATAATGATTGGTACTAAATTCTGATATAGTATGAGCTCTCAATAGACAGAAATAGGCAGATGTATTAAGTAGTATCTCTCTATTGGAGAGACAAACAACATGTGTGAGGTCGACATCGGTGAGCATAGTGCGGAAAAAATAAGAGGATGGCCCTGATCCCCCTTTTCAACTCCATCATCCAAACTCGGCCGCGCCAGTCACATCAGCGATAGCCAGACTGTGAGGATCTTCTGCCTTTCTTGGTTTGAACTTGATTCCACTGCTCTCTAGGTGGAAGAGGTGCCGGTGTTTTCGGTGTTGGCCAGTCTGGCAGATTAATCATGGGCAGCTCAAAAGTCCCCAAAAAATTTGGGAGATCTCCCAGGCCCTTGAGAGTTGCCGTTTTCCCATTTTTCCTTGCTGACAACTGGAAAGTGTACCCCCATCTGTATGGGATATCCTTATCTCGTAGAGCGGAAAGCAATGGTCTCAGGGCCCTGCGTAGCTGTAAGGTTCTGCGTGCCAGATTTGGGAGAACCAGCAGGGGAGTCACTTGGTGTGAGCCCGCCCCATTGTCCCTGCAGCTTTTGAGAATAGCTTCTTTCTCTTCATAAAAATGGATTCTACAAATTACATCTCTTGGGCGTGCAGGGTCTTGGGCGTCAGTGCCCTGTGGATCCGATCTATATCGATTTGCTGCCCCGGGTCTCTCTGGAGGAGATTGTTGAAGTATTTTTGAGCCCACTCCTCTAGCTGTGCTGCTTCCACTGATTCCTTTAGCCCCCTTATGCGTAGATTGTTACGACGGTGGCGATTTTCTATGTCATCCAAGTGGGTTAGGATGTCCTGTATTTGTAAGGAATGATCTGACAACACTTGGTGATGAGCATCTATTTGGGAGAGTATTTGCTCTTGTTTTTCTTCTATTTCAGTCATCCTCGGCCCCAGTTGCTTAATTTCTGACTGCAGATTGTACATATCCTGTTTGTGTGAGGCTCTTAGCTCTCCCAGCAGGGAATCCATCTCCCTCCTTGTTGGTATAGCTCTTATGTGTTCTTTCCAGTCCCAGGGTTCATCCTCTCCCTGGGTTACATTCAGGACTGGGCTTCCGTTCCCTCCCTTTGCATGTCGCTGAGGTTGGGGCCCCCCTCCAGGACTCTGCTGTGCCATGCTATTTTGTGATTGCTTATGAGAAAGTTCTGCAGCAGCAGCAGCAGTAACACTCCTCCCCCCCTGCATTTGCAGCATCTGGAGCTTTTGTGCTGGGATTCTGGCCTTCCCTGTCTGGAGTGTTTTGTGAGGCTTGTCCTGCCAGTTTACTGGTCTCACTGTGGGTCTCCGCTTGGTGGATTTGGGGCTCAGTGGTCGAGGTCACAGTATCCCTACCAGCATTGGTGTCCAGGTCCTGTGAGGCCTCCATATCCTCCTGCAGCCGTGTTTGTCTCCCAGCTGCCGCCATCTTGATTAGGGGACTACTGGTCTGCCGCTCAGTCTGGGAGCTGAAATAACGGGGAATTCCCGCTTCTTCTGCCTCCTTTGCCGCTGCCTCCGCTGTCTGCCCTCTCCTGCGCACCATCGCCTGGCTCCTGTTCCTTATGGTCGGTCTCTGTGTCTTCTGGTATTGTCAGGTAAGCAGGAGCTCCGTCTCCCTGCTTTTTATCTTGCCATCGGCTAGCTCCGCCTCCCATCTTGGTTCTTTTAAACACAGCGAGGAGACTCCAACCACAGTCTCCCTGATTTCCACTAATTGGGCCAGACACACCCCACTTGACTGGCATCAGTTGACCCCCATTTTCAAAATGAAAAAGATGCTTTGCATGAAGCACTCTCAAAAATACACGTGCCTTTCGCCTCCCCTGCATGACCAAGGGGAAGAAAAGTCCTCTGTGATCCATGACTTCCTCATCGTGGTGAACATTAGTATGTCCACATAGTCAGTGGACAGATGCGTGTGCTTATCTGTCAGCACACCCCCAGCAGCACTGAAGATACGTTCCGAGAGAACGCTGGCTGCGGGACATGACATGATCCCCAAGGCGTACGTGGCGAGGTCAGGCAATTTATCCAGATTGGAAGCCTAAAATGAGCAAGGCTCAAGTTGCACAGTAATGGCATCGATGTTAACTACTCATATATCTGTGTCTCCTCCTTTTTTTCCTCGTCCAGCTGTTTTGTTTTCGCATGAGTATATGTCCTTGTCACTTTCCCATGTGTTTGTGTTGTCTTGTGAGCGGTTTGTCACCTTTTGGATACCTTTGAGGGTGTTTTCCAGGTGTATTTAGGTGTTTGTGATTGCCTCCCATTGTTTTCAATGGGGTTCGAGAGGTTCGTCGAATGGTACGTCGAACGGTTCGTCAAACGGTTCGTCGAATGGGGCACCGTTCGATGAACCGAACCGAACTCGAACTCTAGGGGGGTGGCTCATCTCTAATAGACAGTTCTGTCTCTCTTCTGCTATATCATTCTTTCAGTATGAACAAAAGTTATTTGGTTAATATACTCTCTACGGGATGGGAGGTCCTCATCAATCCAATATTTAGCTATTACTTTACGAGCCATGAATAATAACTGTGTAACAGCTATTTTTTCAGCATACTTCATGACTAAATCCTCCATGTACCCGAAGAGATAGACCACTGGCTCCCTAGGGATAATTTATCACCACTGTCCAGAAAGCACATAGTTTCGGGCGCGACCTGAGCATATGCATTATTCCTGCATATTCTGCCATGCACCTTGGACATTTAGTCAGATCTAAGTTCTACTTTAAATATAAGCAGAGATTTATATGCTCTGTGTATAATTAGTAATTACAATAGTTATTTAGGTTCACTCAGTGAGTGTTATAATCCGGTAACCGTGGAAGATTACAAAAAACTCCCATTGGTGAAAAAAACACCAAGAAACAGGAGTAGTTGGAACCTGGGCTGACCACAATCGCCTAACTATTAGACCACACTAGAAGTAGCCCTGGAGCATTCCTAAAAGCCTAGATGCCTCGTCCCAGCCTGAGAAGCTAGCTACGTCTCACAGAAAGAAATGAAGAAATCTACCTTGCCTCAGAGAAGTTCCCAAAGGAGTAGATAACCCCCAACATATAAAGATTACGGTGATGTAAGAAAACACAATACTCAGATAGGAAAAATAGATTTAGCAAAGGCGAGGCCCAACTAACTTGATACAAAGCAAAAGAAAGTAAACTGATTGTGGTCAGTAAAAAATCCCTGTAGAAAAATACCAATCTCCTGATAGTAAAAATGGCCCTGGAGGTCGAACGACCTCACCCCCACTATATCAGGTACTCCTGTAAATAATTGGAAAACAAAACACCAAAAAGAACAAAAAATAAAAAAGTGCAAATAATCAAGTTAGATAGGAACAAACGTCCTTATCCTGCAGGAGAGCTAGCAAAGGGGGAACCCCCATGCTCACACACAAGAGAAACCAAACTCCACCTGCAAGAAAACAGATACAAAACAAGGCAAAGAAAAACAAACACCCTGAGGTGTAAATCAGGAAGCAAGGAAAAAACTGACAACTTATCTGCAGAAGTATTGCTCAGGGTAAAAGGGAAGGACAGAACTCCAAGCCAGGAACAGAGACTGAGGAAAACACAATTATAACCAGCCCCAGCAAGGCAAAAACTGATCTCCTATATAGACCAGGCTTGTCTGCAATAGGACTTTCCTAATTCCCAATTAATGCCGACACCTGTCTGAGTCATAGGCTCAGACTCAGCTACACTACCATTCCTGGCCACCAGAGGGAGCTCCAAAACAGCACCAACACAGACGACATTCACAACAGTGAGAGTTTTGGGGACATATTCCAAAATTGCCTGCCTTTTTTATTCAGGGATAGGTCCAACCCTCCGTTTTAACCCCTTCAGCCCCCGGGCACTTTCCGTTTTTGCGTTTTTGTTTTTTGCTCCCCTTCTTCCGAGAGGCGTAACTTTTTTATTTTTCCATCAATCTTGCCATATGAGGGCTTGTTTTTTGCGGGACGAGTTGTACTTTTAAATGAAACCATAAGTTTTACCATATAGTGTACTGGAAAATGGCAAAAAAATTCCAAGTGCGAAAAAATTGCAAAAAAAGTGGGATTGTACAATAGTTTTTGGGATATTTTATTCACCGTGTTCACTATATGATAAAACTGATGTGTGGGTATGATGCCTCAGGTCGGTGCGAGTTTGTAGACACCAAACATGTATAGGTTTACTTGTATCTAAGGGGTTAAAAAAAATTCACAAGCTTGTCCAAAAAACGTGGCGCACGTTTTGCGCCATTTTCCAAAACCCGTAGCGTTCTCATTTTTCAGGATCTGAGGCTAAGTGATGGCTTATTTTTTGCGTCTCGACCTGACGTTCTTAACGGTACCATTTTTGCGCAGATGCTACGTTTTGATCGCCTGTTATTGAATTTTGCGCAAAATTTGCGGCGACCAAAAAACGTAATTTTGGCGTTTGGAATTTTTTTGCCGCTACGCCGTTTACTGATCAGATTCATTGATTTTATATTTTGATAGATCGGGCATTTCTGAACGTGGCGATACCAAATATGTGTGTATTTTTTATTTTTTTAACCCTTTAATTTTCAATGGGGTGAAAGGGGGTGATTTGAACTTTTAGGTTTTTTTTATTATTTTTTAATTTTTTAAAACTTTTTTTTTTATTTTTTTTTTTTATTTTACTAGTCCCCCTAGGGGGCTATTGCGATCACAATCCGATCGCTTTGCACTATCTGCAGATCTCAGCTACAGAGCTGAGAACTGCAGATTTGCTGCTTCACTTTCAATGCCGGCTGTATTCCGGCATTGAGAGGAAGTGACTCATGTTAGCTACAGGCGTCATCACATGACCCTGTGCTACCATGGCAACCGCCAAAAGTCACGTGATCATGTCATGTGACTTCCGGTGGGGGCGGGGTAAGTCACTGTCATGGCGGCGCCCATATACATATCGCTGCCAAGACTTTGGCAGCGAAATGTAAGGGGTTAATGGCCGTGGGTGGAAGCGATTCCACCCGCGGCTAGCAGGCACACATATCAGCTGTTGATAACAGCTGATATGTGCGCCGATCGCCGCCGCCTGCCGGCGGCAGGGGGCGGGGCTTACCGGCACACGATCCATGACGTATCTAGTACGTCATGGGTCGTTAAGGGGTTAATTTTGCTTTAACCCCTTCACCCCCCGGCCACTAAAACACCCTAATGACCGGGCCATTTTTTGCAATTCTGACCAGTGTCACTTTGACAGGTTATAACTCTGGAACGCTTCAACGGATCCTGGCGATTCTGACATTGTTTTTTCATGACATATTGTACTTCATGTCAGTGGTAAATTTAGGCCGATACTTTTTGCGTTTATTTGTGAAAATTTAGGAAATTGTGCGAAAATTTGGAAAATTTCGCAATTTTCAAACTTTGAAAATTTATGCCCATAAATCTGAGAAATATGTCACACAAAATAGTTACTAAATAACATTTCCCACTTGTCAACTTTACATCAGCGCAATTTTCAAAAGAAATTTTTTTTTCGTTAGGAAGTTAGAAGGGGTCAAAGTTCATCAGCAATTTCTAATTTTTCCAACAAAATTTACAAAATATTTTTTTTAGGGACCACATCACATTTGAAGTGACTTTGAGAGGCCGAGGTGACAGAAAATACCCAAAAGTGACCCCATTCTAAAAACTGCACCCCTCACACTGCTCAAAACCACATCCAAGAAGTTTATTAACCCTTTAGGTGCGTCACAGGAACCAAAGCAATGTGGAAGGAAAAAATTAAAATTTTACTTTTTAACACAAAAATGTT
Organism: Anomaloglossus baeobatrachus; assembly: GCF_048569485.1. Taxonomy (NCBI): domain Eukaryota; kingdom Metazoa; phylum Chordata; class Amphibia; order Anura; family Aromobatidae; genus Anomaloglossus; species Anomaloglossus baeobatrachus. The sequence continues at coordinate 208,673,753 of NC_134355.1, read as the reverse complement.
ACTTTAGTCATAAAATTTTCATTTTTACAAGGGAGAAAAGAGAAAGTGCACCATACAATTTATTGTGCATTTTCTCCTGAGTACGCTGATACCCCATATGGGGTAAAAATCAATTGTTTGGGTGCACGGCAGAGGTCGAAAGGCAAGGAGCGCCATTTGAATTTTTGAACACAAAATTAGCTGCACTCATTAGCGGACGCCATGTCGGGTTTGAAGACCCCCTGAGGTGCCTAAACAATGGAGCTCCCCCACAAGTGACCCCATTTTGGAAACTAGAGCCCTCAAATATTTTTTCTAGATGTTTGATGAGCACTTTGAACACCTGGGGGCTTCACAGAAGTTTATAACGTTGAGCCGTGAAAAGAAAAAATTTTTTTTTTACCACAAAACTGTTGCTTCAACTAGGTAGCTTTTTTTTTCACAAGGGTATCGGGAAAAAATGCAACATAAAATGTATTGTCCATTTTCTCCTGAGTACGCAGATACCTCATATGTGGTGGAAATCAAATGTTTGGACACACGGCAGTGCTCGGAAGGCAAGGAGCGCCATTTGAATGCAAAATTAGCTGCACTCATTAGCGGACGCCATGTCAGGTTTGAAGACCCCCTGAGGTGCCTAAACAATGGAGCTCCCCCACAAGTGACCCCATTTTGGAAACTAGAGCCCTCAAATATTTTTCTAGATGTTTTATGAGCACTTTGAACACCTGGGGGCTTCACAGAAGTTTATAACGTTGAGCCGTGAAAAGAAAAATTTTTTTTTTTACCACAAAACTGTTGCTTCAACTAGGTAGCTCTTTTTTTCACAAGGGTATCGGGAAAAAATGCAACATAAAATGTATTGTCCATTTTCTCCTGAGTACGCTGATACCTCATATGTGGTGGAAATCAAATGTTTGGACACACGGCAGTGCTCGGAAGGCAAGGAGCGCCATTTGAATGCAAAATTAGCTGCACTCATTAGCGGACGCCATGTCAGGTTTGAAGACCCCCTGAGGTGCCTAAACAATGGAGGTCCCCCACAAGTGACCCCATTTTAGAAACTAGAGCCCTCAAATAATTTTTCTAGATGTTTGGTGAGCACTTTGAACACCTGGGGGCTTCACAGAAGTTTATAACGTTGAGCCGTGAAAAGAAAAAATTTTTTTTTACCACAAAACTGTTGCTTCAACTAGGTAGCTTTTTTTTCACAAGGGTATGAGGAAAAAATGCACCATAAAACGTATTGTCCATTTTCTCCTGAGTTTGCAGATACCTCACATGTGGTGGAAAGTAATTGTTGGGCGCATGGCGGGGCTCAGAAGAGAAGGGCACCATTTGACAGCAAAATTGATTGGAATCATTAGCGGACGCCATGTCACGTTTTTAGACCCCCCCCCATGGTGCCTAAACAGTGGTGCTCCCCCACAAATTACCCCATTTTGGAACTAGACCCCTCAAGGAATTTATCTAGATGTTTAGTGAGCCCCTTGTACCCCCAGGGGCTCCACTGAAAGTTCATAACGTTGAACCGTGAAAATTATTTATTTGTTTTTAAAAAATTTTTTTTAATTTTTGCAGCAACAAGGTAGCTTTTTTTTTTTCTTTTTACAACGGTATCAGGAAAAAATGCACCATAAAACGTATTGTGCAATTTTTCCCGAGTACGCAGATACCTCATATGTGGTGGAAATCAATTGTTTGGGCGCATGGCGGGGCTCAGAAGACAAGGAACGCCATTTGACTTTTCAAACGCACAGACGCAGTGCACTGATCGGCCGCTGCAGGAGGCACTGTCGGATGAGATACAAAAAGCGCTGGGGATACGTAAAAAAAAAAAAGTCACGCCAAAAATTGAGCAGGGATGTTGATCCGCGCTCAGCGGGACGCACGGACAGATGCGATACTTTTTTTTCCGTATCCCCGACGCTTTATGTATTGCATCAGTCCGTGCGTCCCGCCGAGCGCTGATCAGGGATGCACATAACGGATCGGCATCCCTGCTCAATTTTTGGCGTGACTTTTTTTTCCGTATCCCCGATGCTTTTTGTCACGCCAAAAATTGAGCAGGGATGCCGATCCGTTATGTGCATCCCTGATCAGCGCTCGGCGGGACGCACAGACAGATGCGATACAAAAAGCGTCGGGAATACGGGAAAAAAAGTCCCGCCGAAAACTGACCACGGATGCAGATACGTTATCTGCATCCCTGATCAGCGCTCGGCGGGACGCACGGACGCATGAGGTGTAAAAATAGAAAGGGGATAGAGGAAAAAAAAGAAAAAAAAAAAAGTTATACTCACAGTACCCAGAGGATTAGCAGGAGGAACAGAAGGCAAGGAACAGCTTTACAGCAGCAGCCAGCAGGCAGGAAGTTGGACAGCTCAGCAGAAGACCCAGGAAGAAGGACCCAGCGATGGAGGCAGATGTGATCGGCCGGTGAAGACAGGTAAAAGGACGTCGGGGGGACAGCAGAGGGGGACGGGGACAGCAGAGGGGGACAGCAGAGGGGGAGGGGGAGAGCAGAGGGGGAGAGCAAGGAGGGAGATACCGGAGGAGCTGCAGAATAGAGATCACGGGGGAGGCCGGCAGATTGGGATGTCGGGGGGCAGACTGGGATGTCGGGGGGCAGACTGGGATTTCGGGGGGCAGATCGGGATGTCTGGGGGCAGATCGGGATGTCTGGGGGCAGATTGGGATGTCGGGGGGGGCAGATTGGGATGTCGGGGGGGCAGATCGGTATGTGGGGGGGAAGATCGGGATGTGGGGGGGCAGATCGGGGAGACAGGTGGCAGATCGCGGAGGGCAGCGGCAGCGGCGGCGGATCGTGACACTTTTCGCCGGTTTCATACAGTGCAATGGCAGCGCGGCAACTTCCGGGTCCCATGCTCCGGTCTCATAACAGCATGGGACCGGAGCTTGTCGCCATGCCATTGCACTGTGTACACTCACTGTGCTGGCGTGCTGCAGGGACGACAAGTGAAGCTGATGGGGGCGGTCACCGGCAACAGGTCCACTGTGATTGGAGAAATCAGTCACAAGGCCGATCTCTCCAATCAGAGCTACTGGAGCTGGGGGAGGGTGACCCAGTGAGGTCACCCAGCTCCAGCCAATGGCCAATGCTACAGCTGCACTGGCCAGGGCTGGATTTCAATGTTTCAGTCATTTTAAATGGCTGGAACATTACAGTGGCTGTGATTGGTTGAGCGGCGTTCGTCAGCCAATCACAGCCTCCGTAGGTCCGGGGAGGAGGCACCACCCCTCCTAAGGTCAGGAACAGGTCCCCTCCTCCCCGAATCTGCGGTTTATGTTAACATATTGCTGTCACCGGAGGCTCCGGTGCCGCGATTCCGCCATGACGGAAAGATCCGTCCTTAGTCGTTAAGGCCCAGGGCACAAGGACGGATCTTTCCGTCCATGGTCGTGAAGGGGTTAACTGTTAGTGGGAAACCATTCAAAAAAGTAAACAGTAGATCATTATATAACCTGATATTATTCCTTCTGTCTCCCATCACATCTATGGAGTCCAAAGCAATATCTATCTTGACCCTAGTGCTCTCCACCCTTTTTGAGTATCATATGCATGCTTGATTGGAAGGTATTAATAAAAGCATTTACTAGGGATGGCAAATTATTCTCGCCCAGGTGCATGAACTCACCTAGATGAACTTATCTGATTCGCTTTTTTTTTTTTTCTAAATAAATAATAATAAAATGTTGTGAGGTCCTTTTCAATTTTATGTTTAATCTTTCTTTATTAAAGTAAACAAGAGAATTTACAGGAAGAAAAAAAAGGAAGATTCAAATACGTGGTTACTTCATGTCAACTTACAGAGAAGAGTATAAGCCACATCCTAACTAACACCCCCTCTCTTACTAACTATCATAAGGCACGCATATAACATGTAACCACCTTTTATAATACAGACAATCTCCTTCCAAAGGAGAACTACACCTCAATCAAAGCGAGGCTACTGCCGAAAACAAAAGAGAAAACGAAAAAATTTGAAGATTTAATGAGAACCAGAGACAAAGGAAACTAGCAAGGGGGAAAGATAAGGAAAAGAGAAGGAAAAGGGGGAGAGAAGAGCAACAGAAAGAGAGGGAGGGAAGGCATGGTAGGGATTACTTCCCCAGTACTCGGGCCGCTACATTAGACTAACGTAACACGCGTCATGCTTTACCAATAAGGTTCTGAAATGGTAGGGAATCAAGAGCCAGGGTCCAGGGTGTCCAGATCCTAAGAAATGTATCCACTGAGTCATTGGTTTCTGCCGTTAGGGACTCCATCCTGTGGATGATGGCCATCTCTGCATACCACTCCCTCACAGATGGCACCCCAGTCGATCTCCAGTATCTCGGGATCACCATGCGTGCCGCCGTAAGACAGTATCTCAGAAGGCCCGCTTTCTGTGATTTAAGCGATCCCAGGAGAATTGAAAGCAATGCCATCTGAGGGGAACCCACCAACTGCTCTCCGCAAATCACAGCGTATGCTTTGAACGGACTTCCAGAAAGGTTGTATCAATGGGCAGTCCCACCAGATATGCAGCATTGTCCCCCTTCCCCTTCCGCACCTCCAGCAGCTATCTGAGACCCCGGGAAATATTGCGTGTAGAGTATCCGGGCACCTGTACCAACGGGTCAGAATCTTATAATTTGTTTCCTGTGCTGCACAGGCGATGGAAAATTTATTTAGTGAGGATAAAGGACTTTTTCCAGTCCTCCTCAGGAATGGAAGTCCCCAAATCTCTATTCCACTACTCGATATACTTAAGGTCTCCCATGTCCGCCTCTGTAATCAGGAAGGAGTAAACCAAAGACAAGAGATGCCCGGGAGAATCTTCCCGCAAAAACAATTGTTCAAATTTTGTGGGCTGAGCCGCAAAAAGCCCAAGTCTGTTGTCAACCATCAAGAAGGACCTAAGTTGAAGGTATTCCAGCCAAGCCGTGGGATGCCGACCCTCTGGGAGCAAAAGGGCCAAAAAGGGGGGTACTTCCAAACCGTGCAAAGTCTGGGCTATCCGTGTGTCCTCACCCCTCCTCCAACATAAGAAACGCTCGACTCCCATCCCTGGGGGGAACTCCGGGTTAGAGAAGAGCGGTGAGAGTGGACCAGGACCCCTTGAGAGAGATCCCCGCCTGCACTCCACGTCCCAGACTCTCAGGGATGCCCTGAGAAACTCCGCCTCCCCATCTATCCGTCTCCTCCGCGACGGTGTGATCCACGGGAGGAACCACAGGGGTGTTTCGGAGCAAACCTGCTCCAGACTCACCCATTGTTTAGTGCTCCTATTAAATTGCCAATCCATTAAGGCCACTTCACACATAACGAGATCGTGAACGAGATCGTTACTACGTCACAGTTTCTGTGACGCAAGAACGACTTTAATAGCGATCTCGTCACGTTTGACATGTACCAACGATTCACCCCCTGCTGCGAAATCGCTGATCGATGCCGAACAGCTTGGGCCATTTTTGGCTCGTTGGAGTCCTGCTGGGCTGCATGAATCTGTATGTTTGACACCCTACTAACGATTTCGTTGACGACCTAGATGAGATGCACGAAGGCGTGTTGTTGCGTCCCCGTTTCCACGCCCCTTCTGCACCGATTGGTTGGTGCTGAGAACAATAGCGTGTAGTTACGTCACCATTTCCGCGCCCCTCTCTGCACCGATTGGTTAGCAATGAGAACACTATTGCATTCTGATTGGGTATCGCTTCATGCTTTGTTCCCTTTTGAGTCTTCTAGGAACAAACCTGTGACTACACCCAGATTCATTCGTGCTTTGTTCCCGCTTGCTTGGTTTTCGGATCAAAGCCGCATCTGCACTTGGATTAATCCCTCATTCGTTCCCGAGCGTGTCGCTGTGAGGATCGAAACTGCGATTATTAATAGATAGCATAGACGGCTGCATTTTCTGGACACGGTAAGTTATTTTTGAAAAGTCTTTGTTACTTGTTCCATGTTTTTGTTATAGTATTGATAGTATTTGTGTTTATAGATAGTAATTATTTTTGCAGATAATGAAAGTGGTTGGTTGTTATCTGTATACATATTGCCTTTTGTGCATCCATCGTCCTTTTATGTGTCCTTATCTAGTATTGCTGGCTATTTTGTCTCTCTGCTACAGCCGCCATTTTGTTTCTCTGACACAGTTAGAACTGGTGCACTTCTATGGGGCGGCCATTTTAGTGTCTCTTCTACACCCCCCCCCAAAAAAATGTGATTGGTTTATAGCAACTTCTCTCATCTTTACATGGTTGTGGTTGGTTGTTATCTGTATACATATTGCCTTTTTTGCGTCCATCGTCCTTTTATGTGTCCTTATCTAGTATTGCTGGCTATTTTG